>NC_052954.1:14349203-14713431 GCF_013358895.1 Oreochromis aureus | reverse complement strand
AGATGATTCGAGATCGTTGTCATTGTCACTGCAGTGAAGTGATGAATCAGCAGTGGCCAAAAAAAGAAACAGGCACACATGGATGTTTATCAAAGTCTTGGGCACAGGGGTGAGAATTAAGTTTCTCTATTCTGAGCTCTGAGGCCTCTTTGTCTTCTTCTGAAGGTCATCTCTTTGTTGGTGCTGCCCATTTTGTGTCCTTCCTGGGCCTCCGTCCCGCATCCTGTGGCTCTGACCACATCTCTGGACTACACCGCAGTTTAATCTCCCAAATGTGATAATGGGCCAAGCCAATCAGCCCCCAGGCAGACTCTGGGGCCCAGCTAAGCATTATCAGCTCTGGCACACTTAGTGAAGTGACAACATTAGTGATATTAGACAGCCTGTACTCCAGGCTGTGGCAGTTACCACAATACTTAAATACAATGTTCTGTCTCTTAAATACAATATTCTGTCTCTTATTAAATAAAAATGTGTCATACAATAAAATACTAATTAAAGCCCCTGTAATTAAATGCAGAGCTGTGAGTATATCTTCCCAGACTAATGACTTAAAAGGGAGCGCACTTCTTTTACACTTAGACTGACGGTGACTAATGATACTCTATCAACCCTGAATGCCAGTAACGAACATATCGACTGAACTCATCAGTGTGCTGGATCTGAGTCGCTGGAGTGGACCGGCAAAATCGAAGGGCCTCTCTGCTAATGACATTTGAATTATTATGACCATAGATGAAATACTCAGACCGAGTCTTCTTAAAGTGTTAAATGATTAACTCAAAGCTCTTCACCTTTTTAATTCATAATCTAATGTCAACCGTCAAGGTGAGTCTGTCACACTAAGCTGTCTATAGCACAGGAACAGTGCATTTCTGACATTTTAATAATTAATCTCAGCCTTCATGTGCACTGGATCGCAAATTAGTTTTAGTTTTAGATTACTGTGATAGAAAAATTAAACCCTGGATGAAAATGTCTACATTTGTTCAACCCATTCTGTGTCCAAATGTACTTCATTGGATGCTAACGGACATCTGCAAAATTGCTGGAGACAAGAAGAAAGTGTTTCTAGGGGCAGCTTGTGATCTGCTCTGACAGCTGTGTATGGCTTCTTCTTGTTGCTTCCTCAGATACAGTCATCCCTACTGCTCAGTAGAATGAAAGCATGCTAGAATCATAGGATTTAATAAGCACAGGTAAACTAGTAGCCTATTAGCATCTATCTATCTATCTATCTATCTATTGCTCCACAAGTGTATATTTGTTAAAATATGGCACAGTAAATCAATCTTTGTGCTGCAAGCTCATATATCTGCCTGAAGTATTTTAGTTCACTGAGCACCTCGTATGCCGGATACTGAACATACATCCCACTCCCAGTAGAGGCAAAGGACTCCAGTGGATGTTGAGATTAATCTTGCCACTAACGAGCCAGTTTTCCAGCTCCTCTCTCTCATAAGTCTGTGCTTCCCTGCTTCCCAGCCAGCCTTCCCACTTCTGCTATCCTCCCTCCCTCTGCAGTCTCTGCAGTGCAGATCTCTCCTGCTGATAGCTGCAAATCCCAAACGTGCCAGCAGAGCCCTGCCTGACTGCTCGCTCTCACACTTCACAGAACCTGGCCATGACAGGCTGAGAAAGTGTCGATACGTCCCTGTCTTTGCTCCCTGAACGGGCCACCGCCCAAGCCGTGGACTGCACTCTCTGCTGCCCCGCTTCCCCCTGAGCCAAACAAAGCTGCTTGCAGGCAGCGGCAGCGACAGTGGCGTCAGGCTCAGGCTGGTTTGCCAGGGCGGCAGGGTGCAACAGTAGGGAGTGTTTACCTGGGACCTCAACAAGGGGAGACGTAGAGGTAGGAGAGTTTTGTCTGTTTGGCAACACGTCCGCGGGAGCGAGAGTGCTCTGCAGTGCTCTGCCTCAGCGATTCAAGAGGGTAAACAGATCAATCACACACACACACACACACACACACTTCAGAGAAACTCTTCTCCTTTTATTTACTGTCTTTTCTTTTGCTTGGTGATGAATACAAATTAAGTAGTTCAACTTACTCAAGCCAACCTTGTAATCATCAAACATTACAGCATGAAGTATTTGTGTAAAAACCTTAAGGAGTCAGATCATCTTAATTTTGACACTTTTACTTTTTAGTGTCATTGTACAAGGCTGAGGGAAGAAAATCTCTCATTTTTAAATAAAGTTACCCGCATGGTAAGGTATGACTGGGGTGTCTCTAAGTAGGTTGAACCGAACACATTTTTTGTGTAATTCTCTGAATAATAATAATAAAAAATAAGCAAACAAATTCAAAATCGCAGTTCTTCTTCTTTAAACTGGTTTATGGCTGTCACACAGCATCAATCACTCAATAAATACCTCAATAAAAATAAATCCTTCAGATCCATGTTGACTTATTTGGTTTGTCAGGTCTGACAGTCAGAGGCAGAGTGTTTTAGAAATACTGTTTTCTTTTTGCTTGGGAAAAAAAGGCAACTTATATATACATATATTTTAAAAAAACAAAACATTAACTGTACTTTTATAAAGAAGGATGGTAGTTTAATCGCAGAGACAGCTAGAAAGACAAGCAGCACACAGACAGCAGTTACTGTCTTTGTGGCCTCAGAGTCTGACAGACAGTGGGAGTCTGTGATAGTTTACTGTGACAACTTGGTCAGGCCAAGCTGTCAGTCAGCGTCCTTTCAACACACCAGAGCAGGCTCATCTGACAAGCCTGTCCCACTCAATAACACAAAAGAGAGACAGGCGGAAAACACACCCTGCTGCGTCAACCAGCTGATAGGTAGGACCACATGGGCTGAGGGGACTAAAGGCCCAGAAGGGCAGACAAGGGTGGGTCAGCTGTTACTGATCCTGCTCTCCTTCGATCTCAGTTTCTCCTTCAACCTCAAAGGACAGCGCGGCGACTTCCTCACCGAGGAGCGAACTTGTTGTTTGTGTCTGCCTTGACCTGCCCAGCTGGTTCAACAGATGCTCATGATACAGGTCAATGCTGCAGCCCCCTTCATGCCTTATTGGTTACACTGCGTGCATGCAAGCAGAGAGTGATTGTGTACGTCTGCGCGCTGTGTTTTGCAGCAGAGTAATAGCAATCATATTTGGCATCGGGTACACTACAGGATAACCCCCTGTTCTGAAGCAGCCCTCCCTCGCTTGCAGTGCCTTAAACCAGTGAATGCACTGTGATGTACCCGCAGTTTAACAGACTGGCAAGAGTCCCAGCACTTTCCGCGACAAATCAATATTTAAAAGATTGGCCACAGCATTCCTGTTAAGGTAATGGAAAGGCAACCACGGCAGGCGTATGCTGAGTGTCTGCCCAAACTGTGGTTTTACTCCCTCTATTGCACCCCAAGGCCACTGATGACACAGGGACTCCATCAAATTACACAAACCTGAGTCACGACTGCAGCTTTTTAACACATCTTAACCCTTTTACTGTGTCACTGCTGTGAGATGCTCGCAGTTTGGCAATTGCGTTTTTAATGGCATCAAAAAAGTATGTTCAACAAACTAACTGCTTACTCACTTTCACATATGAAACGCACGTTTGCACACTCGAGTATTCAAACTTCTGCCGAAATGGCTCAAATAAATATAATTTTTACAATTTAGTTGTTAAATTATTTGTCATAAACAGCCTGTTAAGCCCACCACAGCTGTAGCATCTAGTCTGCTGGGTGCATTGTGTATTTGGAGAAGACAGGCAGTCTTCCTTCTCACTGAAAAGCTTTTGGATCAGCTCACTCGATTTAGGATTACCGCTGAGGAGCTTCGTCTTTACACATATTTGTAGCAGGCTTTGCTTAAACACACCGCTTTTACTATATAAATTACAAATATAATATACAGAAAAGAAGTCGTGCAACAAACCTCCAATAACGTTCGGCTTCAGCTGACAGCCCTCTCTGCACACACGCATGCTGTACTTAATAAACCTAAGCAAAAGCTTGGCCTCTTAATAAAACAAAAGCCCTGTCACTGTGTATTCAATGCACACTTATCAAGGCCCAAAGACCCGTTTCACTGGCTTTTAAATACATTTAGCACAAAGATCAAGATTTACTTTTGCTCCTCTGACAACCAACAATTTCAACTCCAATTACGCTCAAAGAATGAATGTGAAGAATTTAATGGAGCTGAGGAGGAAACTCTAAAAAGAATCCCAGTAATACTCTAAGTAAGCTTTTAACTGATGTATCTAATACATGCACAATATGTACATGCAATATGTTTGACCTCTGTCCGGCACATGTAGCCTGATCTCCATACTGAGGGTGCTGCTGCACATTTACATACAAATAAGACACATGCAAATGAGTACAAGATTCAAGATTCTGTCCTTGAAGCAAACATGCGGTGTTCGCTTTCTGTAGAGCAATGATTGCAATTCAGATTTTTATGTTCTCTGTCTTGAATCGTCCAAATCATTTATGTTTTAAAGTTGGCCCGTATGAATATACTTGGATCAGATAGCGATGCACAGGCGCAAAAAAGCAGAGCAGGAAGGTCAAAATAAGAACTCCCAACATTGCCCAGCACTCGAACATCCAACTGCTTTAATCAAGTTAACCTAAAGGGTCTACTTCTCAATACAAAGGCTTTTAATTTGCTATCGTCTGAGTGGCACACATACAGAAAATCATGGTCAAAGTGCATGAAGCCTTTTGGGAAAGATTTAGTGTGCCCATAACAGCAGCTGGTGACCAGCTTCCCGGGGGGGCGTATGTGTGCTGAATCACTCTGAAAACGTGTCTGCTCAGTTTCAGAGGATATAATTAAATTGCTGAGATTAAAGGGACGTTTATGAACTTCTTACCCCTGCTTCTGATGACAAAGGGACTACACAGACATTCCCTAAAGACGCCATGGATAGAAATACATTTAAAAGAGAAATCAATAATAATTATTGTCTATGAGAAGAAAACACAGAGGAAGCGGTAAATACTCCAAAGGAATGAATTAAAGCTGTAAGAGACAACATTGAACTGTATAACCAGAACCATGAGTCAACCAACAAAGAGATCATAGGATGACTATGGAAATGGTTTGTGATGAAGAACAGATTGGTTACTATCTAGTAAATGTATCAATTCAAGCAATAAATATAAGAAAAAATAGAATTTCATGTTAAAATCAGATACTGTACTTGTTGCTTCACGCTGGGTGGAGGTGTGCCTGTTCACTGGACACAAAAAAGAAGAGAAAAGACAGACCACTGACGATTCAAGACTGGGGGAAAAAAAGTCTTTGACAGTTTGCTGCAGGTTGTTAGTGAGGAGAACAGAGGTTTCAGTGCTGGTGTTACATAAGCATGAGAGACTCTGAAAAGCTGCATGTTGATATGCTGTGGCCCCCTGTGATCCCCCCCTCCACCACCACCACCACCACTCCTTCAAAGCAGCTGCTAAAAACGAGCAGCCGAGCGCTCACATCACAAACTTTACCGCTTTGACTCCCCTCAAAAATTTACAATACCGTTTCATTCCCAACACAAGACCCCTATATGCACGTTTTCTCTCCCCGCTGCCTCGTGTCACAGCAGAGTTTTTGTCAAGTCTGTATACACAAGCTTGTCAAATAACACCCCGCCATCCCAGTTATTCTGAAAATAAAACCCGTCGAGCCTGAAATTTACACTAATGAGCTTAAAATCTTTGGTAATCCAGCAGCACGGATTATTCTGAAGTTACCCGGGGCGCCTTGTCTGAGTGTATGCAATGCAGACTAAACACCTCGGGCGTCGATTTCATCCATGTCCATTTAAAAACCTGCATAAAAATGTGCCACTCACCTTCCATCTGCTGGTTGAGTGATCGATTATGAATAATGAAGCATTTTCAGATGGTTTCACATTAACGCTCCAGACTATAGCAAACTCCCAAACAACAGGAGCAGAGACAGAGTTAAGTCTGAGTCAGCAACAACTCGAGTCCTGCATGACGGAGGCAGAGAGGTAAACAGTTTAACAAGTATTTATGTGATTGTCCTCTTAAATTTATGTGTTTTATGTAACCTGAAAGCTTTTTTTAGTGGCTTCACTGATGATCAGTCACCTTGAGCTTCAATGCTGCACTGCACAAAAGTACAGCCACCACCAAACCCGTCATGGTCACACAATGGTTTTGTCTATAAAAGCTCTGAGGTTCTAGTTTCATGTTGTGAGTTTGTCATAATGAGGCTCTATGAAACTCACCAAAGTAATTGCAGTTATTTCTCTATTTGATCCAGCTGAAAGTTGAACATCTTTTCTGCGAAAACACTGATGTTCAGTAGTCTCGAGTAATAGATGAGGGGGAGCATAACATCAGCTCTTTGCACAAGAATCAGGCAGAGGAGAACATCATAGGAGGGATACTGTACAGGCATCAAAGGGACTATCACACTATAGTCTTTCAAGAAGGTGTTGAGAATGGTGCAGCAGACACACACACGGACACACAAGAACTCCGAGAGGTGTTGTCTCTTAATGATGTCAGCAGGAAATGCCAGCGCTCCTGCAGATCAGAGGGATTTTCAGACGAGACAGGGGAGACCCAGTGAGACCCAACATCAAGCTATGAGGAAGACTGAAGGACACTGCCGCGGAGCGTTTACTGGGACCACCGATAACACGCTTGCTGCTGGGTTCATGTCCCAGTTGCTCTGGCATTATGCGCTGGCATTTTAAGCAGAGACTCCTGCAGCCTGTGATGATGGGTACACCGGGGAGAGTGCGAGGGGAATCCCTGCTGCAATAACAACTTAAGACCCTCCCCAAGGACCAGTAAATTTTTAGCACAGCGAGTCGCGCTCATTCCCAAAAATCAGTGCGTCAATAACGCAATCATTTAAACGCAACGGAACAAATTTGTCATCGTTGTCGTATAACGAGAGAAATAAAACAGCCTAACATCCAAATGAAGCATCTGACATCACTCATGTAAAGAAAATGGATCTTGAGCCTTGATGTCAAAACAACCCACAAATATTGCATCATTGATTTGAAGTTGAGCGCTTGACTGATTCCCGTCGCTTCGTGTTGCTCACAGTGAGATTTTTTAAAGTTGATCCTTGTCTTAAAAAAAGAAAAAACGATTCGTGAACAGAAATATTTGAGCTGAGCTCCGGTCAGAGGCACACCGACTGCCCCCAGTTTGCGGGGGTACAGGCGGTCTCAACGGAAATCCCTACCTTCCACTTTGGTGAGGGTGAGCACCGGACTGTTGCAGGCGGACAGCGGGGCAACCCTTGCAGAGTGTTTCTTCATGATGATGAGCTCGGATGGGCAGAGCTCCGAACCGCTTCGACTACATCCCTGAGGCTGATTTGGTGCAGACACCAGACCTCTTGATGGGACCCTTGATGTTTCTAGAGCCGGTGTCCTGCTGTCTGTCCCCTCACATCCATCCAACCCCCTGTTTTTAATTTCTCTCTCTCTCTACCTCTGTCGGATCCCCCCACCCCCTTCCTCCGCTTCCCTCCCCAGATCTGCTGTATCCAGTGCGTCCTGGCCGGTCTCTCCTTCACGTACAGTTTGGAGATTGCTGCAATTCGCCAACGTCACGCAGCAATCAGCTTCATAACCACGTCCCACCACCCTTCGTCGTGAAGCTCGGCTTTCCTCCCACACCCCCAGCAGCCGCGATCCCTCCGGGGCAAAGCAAAGTCTGCATGGGAGTGAGTAGACGCAGTCGCTGACCCGGAGGGGTGCGTTAAAACTCTGGGCTATAAATGGACTGTGTGACAGATATGATGGGACCAGTACAGTTTAAGTGGGAGGCTGGTGTGGGTGTGTTTAGTCTATAAACACTGCAACTATAGCTCATATTATATAATGAAATAATATGATGTTTTTTCCCCTCTGGATGAAGTGAAATCCTAACATTTAAAGCTTAATGATGCTTCCAGGATCTCTGTAATACAGCTTGCTGATGGGCTTTTAACGCGGTGGTTTTACACGCTCATGATTTTTATTTGTGATTTAGTTGTGAATTGCCTTTAAGGTTATGTAATCTCAAAATTGCACAGGGAATTGTATGTTTTTGCATTTACTGCAAACTTCTTAAAAGGAATGCACCCATCCAGTCTTTTCTTTTCTAGTTTCTGATGTCGCAACCATCCAGATACTGATCCAATCCTATGGCTTTCCTTTCACATGAAGGATTTTACAATATGTCAGGTGACATGAGGTTATGGATTGCTGTGCAATTAAAAAACAAAACGGCACAGGCAGCCCACCCTTTTTCTAAAATTATGCAAATGAGAGCAGAAATAATACATTTTATGATGAAGTCAGTTAGCATATTGTGGATTGGTTTTGTCAGGGCTAATAATATATAAGTTGCACTGATACCAAGCTGACATATCAGCGTCTACCTAAGAAAACTAAGAACATTGTGATACCTACGTAAATGCACATGGTCTGCACCTGTTGTTACATAGCCATGAATAAATTGTACATTAGATTGTAGCAAATCATTAGCATATTAGCAGGTAGATGTACAAATAAACTGAGTGACCTAAGTTGTTCTCCTAATACTTCTTCTCTGTGCTTGTCACATCTATGATTTGATAAAGACGTCATTTCCAGTTCCTTGGACTCTTGTCTTTTTGATCTATCAACAACAAAACTTGGCCTGGAGTGACAATTCAGACTTGTGTGTGTTTCATAACTCTCTTAAACTGAAAGCTGTCCAAGGCACCGTTACAGCAGCTGGTCAGCTGAAATTGTGCCTCGGTGTATCTGTGTCATGTCATTCCATGTTTTGCTTGTGTTTTATTCCTGAGCAACCATCGGTGGATACATCAGAGAAGAGCTGTCAGCGGTTCAAATTATCCAGCTCCATATCAGAGAGTGCCTCTGATCCCTGTGACTATCAGAGTTAATGTGTTTGTAGACATACAAGTGTGTGTCTGCAGAGGCTCTTCATATGTGAGTGTGATCCAGCTAAAGGAAACTGTGCTGAATAATTCACTTTTTAGACTCACAGTCAAGCAACAATCCCTTGACCGTGCCTAACTAGGACAGGGAGCTCTAAAAACACTCTGTCCAGACGCATTCTGGCATCCCGCAGCAACCAGTGGAAATGCTGCACTGGATCCACTGGATCCTTTACTATTTTCCACTGCTACCTACACCTCCTGTGTTTGGGTTTGAAAAAGGGAAATGTCAGGGAGAGCGGATGGGGGCTAATGGATGAAGTGCAAGAGCTCACCGTGAATGAACTAAAAGAGCAGAACAGGATGCTTGATGGATAAACATTATAAACATGTCACCTGTGAATTATATTATTGTGTGTCACAGTAAAAATTTCCACAGCGTGTATGGGTGTGTGTGTTTGTGGTGTGTGTGTTTAAGGCTCTGCAGCTGCTAGATGTCTTTGTGAGCTGATGTTTTCAGCTCTCGGTACCTTTGTGTGTTAAAGACATGACGATTCAGAGACTGTATACATGTTATTACTGAAAGGAAAGACAGGGAGGTGGAAATAGGTGGAGTGGGTGAGATCATTAACAGATCCCAGTCAGTGACTCACAGACTTTTATCTGCAAACACGGAGGAGGATCAAACCAGTCCATGCTCTGAGACACCACATGACAACTCCCTCTCTCTAACAAACAATCTACAGCAATCAGTGTGCATGAGCTGTAACGGCACGTAAAAAGCCAAATCCTTTGAGGTCCTGTCCCTGCACCAACACAGCCGTATGAATCCTTTTTATCCCTAAAAGAAGCAGATCCGCAAAGAGAGGCGATTATTCTTCCATGTACACAGGAATGTTCTAGTGTGCTCCAAAGAGCGGCTTGTACTTTTCTTCCTTTTGTTTATTCATGCTGAATAATGAGGGAAGCTACAGTAGCTATTTTCCAGCTCAAACAACGCAGTTTAGCAGCGTCAAACACCACTGCGTGTTGAAAGATCAGGGAAATATTTGATCTAAAACAACATTAACACATACAGTAGTGTGCAAAAATCTTGAGCCTCCCCTCATTTTTGTATATTTTGCTAAGAAATTGGGAAATACATGTAGCAAATTATTGAAACATTGTAGACACTCACTGTTGTACCTCTCTCCTGAACTCCTCCATACTTATTGACAATCATTATAAATTTGGATATATCACGGATTTTACATCTAACTCTTGCGTAATTTGGCATAACATTTTCTCCCTCTTCTCTCACATCCTGTGTCAGGTATTCACTGGACTTTTTCCTGTTTCTTTTTTTCTTTGTTACTTTCAGATACTGTTCACTTGTTACTTAGGCCTGCCACTTCTTTTTTATCTTTCAGTTGTCTGATTTTTTTTTATGTTTTTGAAGGTCACACAGTGCACCATGCGAAGATATGCCAATTTTTAACTATTAGCTCTTCAGGAATCAATTGTTGGTGCAAAAATACTATTTTATGCCAGTTAAACTGTGCCATCTTTTGGCATTTTCTGTAGATTCAACTAAAGACATTGGAACAAACTGAGTGTTTTCCCAACAGACTGCTGGTAACAAAGTAACTAATCAAAATTGGTTGATTGTTAAATTCCCTGTTATATATATGCACAACACCAGATCTTCCCTTGAGTTATGTTCCTTTCCATCCTGCATGTCTTTGGACTGTGGGGTGAAGCTGGAGTATTTGGAAAGAACCCACACAGACACAGGGAGAAGATGCAAACCCAGGAGCTTCTTGCTGTGAGGCAACAGTGCTAACCACCAAGCCACTGTGCGTCCTCTGAAAATAGTCAGGTACAGGAGCCAGGACTGAAAATGAGTGAAAAAAACAGCATGTCCAAAGAAAAACTTTCAAATGCTTCTAGAAAGTCTGGGGGGTTACCACTTCATAAAATTACAAATAAATCTGACCATTTGGAAGAAAAATATAAAGAAATGAGATACTGCATTCCCCCCAGAAACGTGGTGGCCTTGGGGAAAACATCTACAGCTATGCAAGGAAGACACAGAAATCCAGCTAAAGTTTTCCTTGTAGCTAGCAAAAATCATATCAGGAAAGTAGTTTGAAGCAGAATCTCCGGGGAACAAAGTTCATGAAAACTGACCTACCTTCATGATCAAAGGGCAGTTTTTGCTTTGGGTTAAGATGAAACAAGAAGCAAATCTTTTGATATTTACTCCCTACTTGATATAACAAGTATTCACCCCTTTTACAGTTTCCAGACTGTGTAAACTTGGAGCTGGATGGGAAGGAGTAAAATAAGGTGGTGTGGAAATCTATTTCACTGATAATGCATTCAAGTACTTCAGCTGCAAGTTGGACTTGATATTGGAAGATGATTGACTCGGACTGCTAAAAGGTGTCCAAGAGTAAAAGTTTCAACGATTTCTTGTCTGACCTAAATAAAGTAACAGTGGCAGTACGAGTAAAAGTGCCCAGATTAATTTGTGCACAGCTGTTTTTTTTTCTTACAGACAGTCCAAGCTGTTGTAGTGCATCTTTGCCAGACACTGACAGATTTGCTAACAGCATTTCCTTATCCAATGACACTGCAAACCCTGATTCAAAACAAATCAATTTCTCGTCTTCACACCATGAAAGCCTCAGTTTGATGAAATAAGGGAACATTGGAGGCGCCCAGTCACTTCCTAAAGGACGTGATGCAGTTCATTATGTAATTTTATTAACTTAATTAATATTAACAGAAACAAATTACCGCTTTACCATTGACAAATTCTCTATGGATAATATAGGTTTAAGGGGGGTGGGGGGTGCCAAACACATGACCCAGGAGCCAGAACTAGCCTGTCAATTTATTTTGGTCAGTTTTACAATCTTCCAACTGACAAAGAGCCACAGCCTGGTACACTACACTAAAGTAAAAAAGTAACAGATAAACCATCAAATAACAGAAACCATTTTCTTACCATTTATCACGGGAAATTTCAATTTTTTGTGACTTTAGTAGCTCAAAATAAAAATGAAAAAGGACATTTCCTGTGAATTAACAGAAAACATGTTTTTCATTACAAGTACTGAAAATAAAAACTGAATGAGCTGCCAGTATTGTAATTTTGCACTTTTATTTCTTTACATTTAAGCCAAAAGAGCTGCGCTGACATGTTTCTTTGGTTTAGTACAGCAGCATTTCCTAGTAATGTAGAAAAGCTGAGACACGTTTTTGAAATTGCACTTGTTTTCCTGAACATATATCAAGGATTAGTCATGTTGTTAAATGTCTTTACAACAAAAGTGAAGGAAAAAGGTGGAAAATGTCGGTTTCTTTGCAGGTTGTTAGACGATACTGCAGCCACACTGGTCCAGCTCACTTCAAATTAAATTAGTCTGCAAGTGGTTTACAATGTAAAATGAGTTTGATACAAATAAAGATATTATTTGTGAATCCAGTGTTGTTGTTGTTTTGTTTGTTTTTAGATTAAACATAATGCCATAACAATAAAGGCATTTTAAAAGTAACTTGAAGTTTTTGGATGTTTTAACTTGTGCATTCATAGCATCCACTTTGCTCTAATTAGCATCTATGGCATGCAAACACACTAAAGGTGACTGAATGTATAAGCTTCATTATATCCACTAAGTCAGTAAGTTAAACTTGCTGTGTTAGATGCCATCACAGGGATGGTTCATGATTCAGCAGTGAACTGGATGATTTCCAAAGGTTCACTTTTTTGCAAACTTTTTCCACTTCATTAAAATGATCAAGCACAATCACAGTACACGCAAAGACAATGGAGTATAGACCCACACATACAAAACAAACAAAAAATAGGACAATTAAATTTAATGTTGCTATAAATATTAATGATTCATTATTATTGATGTAAAGTACTGGCTGTGTTTTCGTTCTTTGTTTCCTTTTTTTTTTTTTTAAATCTTCCCATTTCTGTCTCCCAGGTGACTTCTGACTCCTGATTATCGGAGAAGAATACGGGGCAAAGCAGCAAACATGGAGGCTGGGACTCCATTACAAACCTGAAAGAGCATGTCTTGCTATGCAATAATACCTCCCAGGGTGTGGAAACAGAAGATGAGGTTGTGGCATAGAGTCCTAAATAACAGCTTGTTCCCAGCACCGGAAAGGTCAAGTCAAATTAACTTTCCCTCTTCTGAGGTCCTTTACATCTTCAGAGAAAGACACAGCTCATCTGTAAAGGCAAGTGGCTGTCGAGGTACCGCAAACAGTGGCAATTCATAGGATTAATGGCCTTAGTGGGGTCCCCTGAGAATTAGAAAACCACTGCCAAACCACTTTCCCTGTTTTTGTGACACTGCAGAGCTACATGGCTCGCGCTGGTCTTTCACATAATCTGAGATACACTCTTGGGACTATAAATCTCTGCTGCCATAGTGTAACTAATAACACAGCTGCAGGGACATTTCTGTTAAAATACAGACTGAAAGTCATTGAAAATATGTGTTTACACAACACATAAATTCAAAATGATTTTTTAATGGATTTCGCAAATCCCTTGTTGCCTCGGTGCATTGCAGTCTTATTGCTTTTCTTTCTCTATGCAGGACAAAAGCGCCATAAATATTTCATGATAGAATAAACAATAATATTCCGATCCAGCGCTTCCACATAATTAAGCATCTGTGGTGTTGCCATCCACAGTGTCTGGCACTCCCCACAGTAGCAATGTGTGTGCAGTCTGAGGGTATGCAAACACAACATCTTTCTTCAGTGGACTAGTTCATTTTTTCGCTGGCAGGATGATTTGTTTTACTGAAGTTATGGAGAAAATAATCATAGAGTTTGACAAAAATGGATAGAACTAATAACCCATATTCTTACATATGACCTTGATTATCCTATTATCCTGATATCAGGTTAGTTCTTTATCTATTTATGATTACATCAAAGCTGCCAAATTTCTAAAAATTCAAATATATTTACTTTATTCGTTTAATTTCTCAGCTGCTTATTAGTGCTCGATAACATTTGGAGTCTAATGAAAACCAAAATAAGCAGTCTGACTAGCACTTTGCAAAGGCTGTAAACGGGTCAAAGAGATTATGACCTCCAACCACTCAAAACACTGTCTGAAGACAGAGAGCCACTTTAAAATGTGGGACTACCTCTTAATTACAACCACAGCTAATAAAGTCCGTCCGCATCTCTTAAATGCTGTCAAGCTGTACCACCCAGTGATAGCACTTGTAATCACACTCTATCCCGGTGGCCCACGCTTAATCGGGAAGAGTGAGTCTCCATTAAATTTACATCCCACCAGAGGAATCAGCTCCTGCCAGCACATTTCTCCTTCCTAATTAAGGATGTTTCAAGTTCACCACATGTGAAGTGTAAAAGTCTTATTTGTGGTGCAGCTGTGCACGAACACCAAAAGGTTTTATAATCCTGTAAACAGCCCAGCACACTGGGCAGTGATAAAGCACGAAGGCTTTGGGCCACCACTACATGTTTATGCCAGTTTGGAGGGCTGTGAAATTTAAACTGATGCTAAGGCAGGCATATTGAAGGTTGCTTGTAAATGTAACTTGACTCTTATCCTTATTAATACATAATTGATCTTGCCTTGTCTTAAACACCTCATAGTACTATTTCATTTCGGTAGAGCACTCCACTCTCAGACTGCGGGCTTACTTGTGGTTCCTAGAGTATTTAACAGTGAAATGGAGGCAGAGCCTTCAGCTTCAGGCCCCTCGTCTGGGGAAACAGCTCCTCCTTTGGATTCAGGAGACAGACATCCTCTCTAAAGTTTGGGATTAAAACTTTCCTTTTTGTTAAAGCTTATAGTTAGGGCTGGGTCAGGTGTCCCTGAGTCCTCCCTTAGTTATGCTGAAATAGGTCTAGGTTGCTAAGGGGTTGCATTTAAGCATTAGTTAATGCTCATCTCTGGCTCTCCTCCACACACTGTCTCCCTCGCCTCATGCCCAACCAGTTACAGCAGATGGCCTCTCCCTGAGCCTGGTTCTGCTGGAGGTTTCTTCCTTTTAAAATGGAGTTTTTCCTTCCCACTTTTGCCAAGTAATTGGTAATAGGGGGTCATCTTATTGTTGAGTTTTTCTCTCATAATTTTGTAGAGTCTTTACCTTACAATATAAAGCACCTTCAGGTAACTGCTGGTGTGATTTGACATTATTAAAAACAAAATTTAATTGAACTGAACTAAACTGAATTGAATTGATATTGTTTCACCTACATAACAATCCATCTGTTATTTACACGTATAACAAATGTGACAGAAATAAAACAAGCATTCATCTTTTTATGGCAAACATCACTGAAATCAAGAACAGGATATAAGAGATGCAGTGGGCATCGTAATGTTGGTTCAGCTTCAATTTCTGCTTCAGGTCCAGTTTTGCCAACAAACTGACCTCAGGTCAGTTTAGTGTGGCCACTAAGCAGTATGTAAAGAAGGCATTTTTGAGGGTTGAGCTTAATATTATTAATGAGATCATTAATGAAAAACATTGTGGATCTTTTTTAATGGCTTTCAGCATCCGGTTCTATCGTCCTAGTCTCTAACTGCCATCTTCATCACATTTCTTAACAAAGCTACTGATAAAAAAGAGCAGGTTACCTCGGTTTGAGGTTACCTCACCACTGCCACGAGCTCTGGTTTCATCATTTGCATGATTGTATTTGCTTCCTCTGCTCGAGGAAGTTATTTAACCATGACTCACTACATGAGCAGAGACTTTAATCCTTGTACCACGCTTACCGGTTAGAGTGAGAAGTTTCCCTTAGGAGACGGTTTATGTCTGCTGAGAAAGATATTTTACCTCCACTAAATGGCACTGGCTCCCTCTGTTGTCAGGTTACAGTATGATTAATTCATCTCTAAGCCTTACTGGGTAACTTAGCTGGGAAAAAAGTAAACTTTGGGACATGTTAAACTGATTTTCATTTTAAACCCGTCCAGTGTTTAATTGAGAAAAAAAGAGAAAAAACAGAAAAAAACATAATTTAATGCATTTTCATTTTCCGAGCTGTCACCAGCTATTTTTGCTGAAGCTGCTCTTCTTTTGACTGCACTTATCCCGCAGTGCTTGAAATTATTCAGATTGCTCTAAATTGCTGTAATTATGGGGCAGCATTTCCAAAAGCTTCTCGTTGCCACTTGCATTCATATCAGGCTGTTACCCAAACCGGAAACGTGTGGGCATGAAATTCTAAAACATTATTATACATGAGCCCCTATTAAGCAAAAAACTGTTAAAAAATTGAATATTATTACAAGGCTATGAGCTCTTACGCCAAAGCTAAGTCTCTAAATGCATGCATCATATTTTGTATATAAAGTTGCCATGCAGTTTTTTTAAATTCCCGTTTTAATATATAAATAATAAATGAACTGAAAATATTGGGTGTAGCCTGCCGATAATTGATTTGACAACAGTTGTTTAGACTCTCAGTAACATCCCCACATTGCAAAGTGCTCATCGCGCCTGCAGGGGGCACTGTGACCACGTCTACTCGCTGATACATAAATGACACTTGCTCAAGCTGTGGATGAAAAATGACCAAGAAATCCAAATACAGCCCAGCAGTGGAGAAGAAAAAAAAAGTGGAATAGCAGTAATGAAAGGTGATGAAGTGACCCACATACACAGGAAATAGCAGACAGAGACACACACACATATAACCTGTACACTTCACTTATGTAAGAACCAATAAACACCTTTAACACACGGTGAAGAAAAGACAAGATCCTAAATGAATACACACATGCACACACACGCACACACAGGTAAAAATAGTAACAAAAGCCATGTCAGCTCTTTGTACTCACTTTCTTGTCCTTTCTGGGGACATGGTTAAAGCTCTGCCATGCTGTGAGGCAATCACTCCAATTTTGTATTTGAGGGTTTGTGTTTCTTTCTCTTTTCCACCAGACATTGAGGTGAGGTGACATAAAGGCTACAGAGACTCCAGATTGACACAATAAAACAGAGACAGGTGAATTTTAATGAGTTTCTATAAATGGAAAACAATTATATACATATAAAAAACGATAATCTTAAAGCTTTCAGTACCAAAAAAAGAGCATAACATTAGATGTTACTCAATTGGCAGCCAAATGTGGTATTAGCAAAATGCATTTAAAAGGTCAAACAGCTTAACTGAAACAGCTGGACACAGTAGATGTTAATCAAATGTTGCACATATGGTTGTGGCACAGTCTGGCACAGAGAAAAAAGCAATATCACACTGCAGCTCCAGAGACAATTCATGTTTGTATTCACCTTTGCATGGGCTTGCTTATAAAAAAAATATAATAATAATAAAAAATAAGAGATATCCTATCCCTAACTCAGAAACTGCATAACAGTGGTAATAAGTAAATAACAAGTACATTATGGATGTATAAGATATCACTGGTGCACCCTGGATATGTGAGAAATCTTCATGTATCTCAGCAGCTTTCATGTACAGACACGCTGAAGGTTATTTTACACCAAGTTGCAGTTGAATAAAAGATTCATTATAACATGAATAGAGTTTGGCAAGTCGAATTTCAAAATAAGGCTTCGCTGACTGTCTTTTATCCCCAGAACTTTTGATATAGTTTTATTGATCCCTCAAGCATAAAGCATAAGCATTTTACCCTCTCTCTCTAATTTGACACGCAGCACTAAAAAACTGGGAAACCACAGTCGATTAAAAGGGTTGCAAAGGCATGAGGAGTTATTTATGTCTCCTCAACACTTATAGGCAGGTGATCAAACCCCAAACATGCAAATTAGGCTCGCTGCCGGTCACATCCTGCACATCGGCTTTAAATGACAGTGACAATCAGCAGCTAAGCCCAGGATCCTGCATATGAAATGGAGAACCTGTTGAGAACGTTCACTCCGTGCTCCGACAGAAACAGCCTTTAACATGAGACCTTAGATGAGGGATTCAACTAATCTTCATCTTTGTTCCAAATGGCGCGATGGAGATTCCCGACAGCTGTGCGCGCATCCTCGGCACAAAATGAGAACGGTGAATAATAGTGAAACAATACACCTGAGACTCTACACCTCAATTACACCGAGATTTGGTGATTTGCTTGAACGTAATTGAGCCTGACAGACTCACAAAAACTGGGCATAGGGCTCTATCACTCTATCGTTAATAATTCAAAGACGGGGAACAGGCTCAAACAACAGAAAGCAGCAGTTAAAAACAGTTGTCAGTTGCAGCAGCGACAATATAATAGCCTTTCCCGGGGAGGGAAAAGTGTTCTCTTGTTAGAGGCCAAACGAAAAAAAGAGATTTATTATTTAGCTTCTGATCTGTTAGTTTTTGTCTTTGAAGTGTTGATTAGTTGCCGGGTCCAGCTAGAGCGCTTTCACCACTGATCAAACTGGTTTTCTGAACACTAGCAAAACCTATCATCCCATCCACTACGGCAGAAGGTGTTTGGAGAGCCTTCAAAAGGCCAGCAGGTGTGCGTGCTGTCATCAGTGTAATATTCACACTCTTTTTCTCCTCCATCTCCCCTTTTTCACTCCAGCCTCAAACACTGAGAGCAGCCAGGCAGTGAGTGAGCAGTCAGTGCTGGACAAAAATAGAGCTTGATGCCTTTGTGTTCCCATAGCTGTAAAATGCACAGCTTTGTGTGCGTGTTACAGCATTTATGGAGGAGCTGCTTTCTTCATCAGCTGCTGATGGAGTTTCCTAAATGAGGCAATTCATCCTTCAATTGAAAGTAGATCTTATTACAGGGAAGTCTCCTCATTATAAGCGTAGCGTAAGAAAGATATGCGAAAAATATCATGTTTCATTCTTTGCAGTAATTACCCTGGATGGTATCTGCGTTTCAGACCATTTACGCCATTTAGCCAGGATATAAAATGATCATTTTCAAGCTGGGGAAATGTAAAACTCTAATTTAAAAATAGCAGACAACTCAATAAACTCAATAGCCTGTCATAAACACTATGCTCCTCACTAATTCAATACACAAATCATTAAACTGATATAATCTAAAGTTCTCTAGGTAAATGGAAAATAGGTGCAGCATTTTAATGGAACTTATATGGAAATACAGCATATAAATAATGCAAAAACACTGACTCTCTTAGCCAAGCTTTCTTGTAGTTTCTTTAAGTAGTCTTCAGGAATAGTTCTCCGGGCTTCTTGAAGGACATTCAAAGCTCTTCTTTGGATGTTGTCTGACTTTTCTTCCTTTCTCTGTCAAGATGATGGCACGCTGATTCAATAATGTTGGGCTCCAGGCTCTGGGGAGGCCAGTCCATCACTAATATTGCTCCACTGTGATTTTTTTTCCCAGGTATGTTTTTACTGCATTGGCAGTGTCTTAGGGATCATTGCCATGCTGACAATTTAAGCTGTTGCCAATTAAATGCTTTCGAGGTGGTGTTCCATTTAGTGTTGTGGAAAAATCTACCATACATACTGACAAATATTTGAGCCAGAAATTTCATATTGGTAGTCATCACTCCACAAGATCATTATTTCCATCCAGTTCTTGTGTATTTGGAATACCTCGCCCTTTTCTCCCTGATTTCCTTCCTTAAGAATGACTCGAGACCATTTCTGATGAAGCTTCAGCAAACAGTAGATGGATCAACTGAAGGGCTCGCGTATTTCTCGAGTTCATTTTAGATACTGTTCATCTGCCGTTTCTCCTTTGTCCACATGGCACGCCAATATATGAAGCTTTTCGCTAATATCATTCTTCAGGACTCTCCTTCATGCCCGTTAAACTGTCTTATCTTTGTCATTTTTCATAGGCTTCACTAAATAAACATGCTTGTTTGCAAGTGTTTAAATATACAATTTAACATTGGTTCTTTGCTAAGTCGTCTGTTAGGTGTACACACAAGATTGGTCTGTCCTTTGAGTTACTTTTTCCATGCTTGAGGGATTCATGGGTCAGTGTTAAGTTGTTTAACGAAGGAAAACAAAACTCAAATTCCTCTGAAAATGGTCAGGTACAAGGATTAGACTGAAATGAGTGAAAAAGTAGCCAATGTCCAAAGAAAAATGTGGAAAAAACCCTCTATAAGCTTGGAGAACTATTGCTCATGGCCACTTTAAAAATTACAAGATAGTCTGACTCCTTGGAAACAAAATATAAAGAAATTAAGGTGTGAGACTTTTGCACATTTCATTAAATGTGACCATATTTATTCTTGATCAGGAAACAATAATAGCAGCAAATTCTCAACACAGTTTTCATCCTGTGAACTGATCTGTCAGAGTACTGGTTTTAAATGACAGTGTGATACTTGTGCAAATGGAGGCTTTTGCTTTCTTTGATTTGAATAAGCATTCTGATTAAGTAGCTGCTCTGTACATGTAGTGGGCTGAGAGATGTGGACCAGTCAGTTCCCTGAGGGTAGAGGAGGCTTAAGCCTTCCTGGCTCCTTCTGCGCTCCCCCATTGGCTGTCAGTTCTCATCCACGTCCGCAGCTCCTTTAATTGCCCGATTTCCTGACCCAGCGTTGGATACTTTGTACGCTGAGGGCTGGAAGGCTATAATAATGACTTATAGTGACATGCACGGGGAAGATTCGCTCCCTCGGCGATCGCAACTCTCACCATCCAACTACAGCTCCATTACAGACCTCTTAATTTAATACTTAAATCCTCCCATTATGCTATAGAAGAGTGTTTCTCACAGAAAATTGACTTTCTTGGAAGACACCAAAAAGTTTAAGTTCAGATGAAACCATCTAAACCAAATCAAGGAAGATACTTTTTTAATCCCCTCTGTGCAGACTTTGCATAAAACTGAATCTTTCTGCATGTTTTAAAGAAAACTGAGATGCACTGATATTGCTATAATCACAGTACAGATCATTTTCTTTCAATTATGTATTAATATACTGCACAGAGACTTTAAAACTTATAAAAACCAGTCATCTGGGGAGTTTTCGAAGCTTACATGGGGCTATCGTTCATCACTGAGAAACTCATTGAGAAACTCGAGCAGCGAGAAACCAGGGAGATAGCTGGATGTCTGGTGGCTCATAGCTTCTAGAGTCCACAGAAAATCAACTGCTTACACTCACTCATTAGTGATACTCCTGCGAGCGTGCCAATAATCTGTGAGATGGAAGAGGAGATTGAGAGACTTGCCTTGACAGCAGCGTGCTCCTTATAAGTGTGATTCTGATGTGGTATTACATCTGTATAATCTTATCTATTTCAGTTTACCACCGCCATCCTTGTATTTAATTTGAACCTTTCGGCTGGTTGAAGTCCAAACTTGTAATACGGTAATTAGATCTCGTTCTAAGCAGGCCATAAAACCAAAATATCGCTTTCAAAACAGATTAAAGGCGCTGCCTGTGCAGTGCTCACTGATGATTATTCCCCTCTGAACAATTTTAGACAAAAGGAATCAGCTGTCAAATGTTTTACCAGTGATAAGCGGTGATCATTTTCTCTTGCAGAGACACCCATTAGCTGGCCTATCATAGCCCGTGGCCTATCACACGTTATGCAGGGTGTATAGGAGGTCTCTATCATCTAGATACAGAAATAGATTCATCCTGTTAGTCTTTATTGTTGCTATTCTTCCAAAGCACGCTCTTTTTCTCTGACAGATCTGTTCATGCTTTTCGTGGCTTTTGTTCCTCTCTTAGGAAGCAAGTCTGTCTCACACATTCACAACTAGCCTGCACATCGAGTATCATCAGGTAACACTGGAAGGAACAGTTTGACATTTGGTGAAATGTGCTTACTCGCATTCTTCCTAAGAGTCAGGTAAGAGGATTACCCAATCTGATGTCTGTGTAAACAAATCTGTGCAAAACACTGAGGCAGGAAAATGTGGGGTTTTATGCCTGGGTGAAAAAAAGTATGCAAATTTCCCAAAATGTCAAACAGGCCCATTAATCCTGGGATTTAGAAAAGTGACAAAGAGTGAAGCTGCTTCATTGTGAAGAGTGATGTATAGTGTTGGCATGAAAAATTATCCGTCAGTTGCAACAGCTTCCTTGTGCTTTCACTGTAATGTTTTATCCCTGCTTCCCCCGGGCTGCACCATTACAACCCTCCAGCCCCAGAGCACTAACTGTTTGCCATCTTTTAAAGACAACAGAAAGAACAGCAAAGACCAGCTAATAAATAAACATTGTGCCAAATGAGTCTGTTTACCAGACCTTGCAGCATTCATGGCTGTTCTTTCCCATGCAAAAGACCACAGAACATGCATCCAAGTGTCATACTGTATGCTGAGATCAACAGCAGTGATGGTACAGGCCAGTTTCTCTTTAAGAGTAAAGATACTAAGCCAGATGAACTTGTGGCTGGGAGTGGCTGGACTTCAAGTTTTAAGAGTATATCACAGAGGGTTTGTCCAATAAAACTGCAGCTCTCGCTCTGTTACAAAGCTTCAGTCACAAATACATTAACATATATAAAAAATAACTTCCAGACATATAAATAGGTAAATAAGAAAGAGGTGTACGCAGATTTTGCATGACTACAGTGCCAGAAAGTAGATAATAGTGCATTTTTTAAAAGGTTCTTTAGTTTTGTGGATAATCATGCACCATAAACTATATGGCTATGGGTTTGTGCATCTTTGCTACCAGCAAAGTCTTGTATCTGGACCGTATGTAATCCAAACATATAATGCCCTCTGGTATGGTAAAGCGATGCTGAGTGTGTCAATGCCACAGCTAAGGTCAGTCAATAACTGGTTCAGTCGCTGGGCATTTTTAAGTTGCTTGTAAATCAGCAACACTGCCAAATAAAAACTATAGATCCATTATTAAATACTTTATTTTTAATCTGTATAATAAGGTTTGATGTAATTGTGCCCTGAAAACCAGGAGAATCTGTGCAGATACTGAACCCCAGGATGCTCTATGTATGAATGTGTGTGAATGTTAGATAGAAAAAAAAGTGCTCTTATGAATGAGTGGATCAGTGGATGAGACATGTTGTATAAAAGTGCTCACGTAGAGTAGAAAAGCGCTTTATAAGAACCGGTCCATTCACACAGTCTTGATTGCAATGGTGCAGTCTCACAGCCCGATGTTAATGATCAACAAACAGTTAAATACTGACCGTATATCTGCAGCAACACATCAGTTTAGCACACGCAAACACAATATTACTATTCGCTTACATAAAGTGATCATAATCAGCTATGACCTTTAAAAGCTGTCCCTTTATCCTGCTGGAATACTTTATGCAATTTATCAACATCGGTGTTTATTCCCGGGGACAAAGTATCAGGTTTACAACAAACACAAATTAGAACTTGAAAATGAGTCATCAGCTCTTTGCTGTGTGCCTCTGGTTAACGTGACTCACTAATGCAGATGAGAGGAGCGCTGACCCTGGAGAAACTGTACAGAGTGTGTAGACAATGTGCTCACAACAGCAGATTCACTGCCCTTTGTTCTGATTCGCTGGTGGTAAACGGGCTCATTTTGCATTTTCTGCTTATTTGATAATTACCGTGTTTTTGGTGTACATGACACACATTACTGCATGTTTTTTCACTGATAAAGCCTTAATGCTCGCACACAGCTGATCTTTGAAGCAGACTTTAGTGTGATGCTGAGAAGCGATGCATGCAGCTGCCAAGTGTTGCTGGGAATCCCCCCATGAGAAAGAAAAAAAGAGAGTCAGGGAGGGGGAAGGTAGGAAACTCTAAACTGAGATTAAGCAGGTGTGCAGGACAAGTAGGCATTTATAGATTTATGACAGTATTAGCTGTGGTCCTGCTCCTGGAAGCTGGCTAAAAATGTACCTCCACATATAATATATTTATCTACAGTACTATCTTTAGGCCACTATACTCTCAAAAGAAGGTTTTCAAAACTCTTGCAGTAGTTTAATACATACACAAATATATTTATCATTTTGTGATTCCACTTCTAACAATCCATCCTTCCCTTTTACCTCTCTTATCCTCAGGAAAATAACTTTTTAACCATGTTTATTAGTTGGTTGATACTTTAGTTTTCCTCTCATTTTTAGGCAGATAGTCTGCATGGCTGGTACAAAAAAAGGTCAGTTCCAGGTCTGCAATGAAATGCAATGATAATGTGCAAGCGGCTTGAGCCTGCATTCTTTCTGCTATGCAGCAGGTAGCACTTATCTGGTTGCGAAAGCACAGTTTTATGTATTTTTTGTTAGAAAGCACATTAGATCTCACTTTATTGCCTCAGTAAACACGTTTCTCATATGTTTCTATGCTAGATTAACATATTAGACCACCAGTGGGTGATGTCAGGGTGACTACAACTATCTTTTATATAAAATCTAAATTTTGCAGTTTATATAGTACATAGCTGTTTGATCCATTAAAATAAATTAATAAATAAAAATAATAATAATGACTTTATTTGTATGGCACTTTTCAAAATCCATGTGCAAAGTGCTTCACAGGAGCAACAGAATAAAACAAAAGTGCATATGGTGCTAAGAGGTCAGGCGTGTAGCTGGGAGCAAGGCCACGTAGGGTCTCAAAGATAATCAATATATTAAAATTGATTCGGAAACAAACTGGCAGACAGCGTAAAAACACCAAAATGGGAGGGGGAGTGATGTAATCCCGTCTCTTTGTTCTAGTTAAAAGCATGCCAGCTGCAGTCGTTCAACAGATTTTCTGCTACGGCACGTACGAGCACGTTTGTGTCTCTAAGTGTTAAAAAATTTGGATTCTTAAAAAAGACTGTGTTAGTTGTTTTGCAAATAGCTTGAATTTTTTCCTCAATTTCTTTGAGACATACTTCTCTTTTGAGTATGTAACTAACTTTTCCGGGTCATTGCTGGATTTTTTGGCACTCTTAGGCCTGACTGTAGTAAGAAATTGAGCACTGGCGAGGATAATGTGGTGATCATGCAAAACCAGCAGAAAAGTAAAGGAATCTTTGTTTAATGTGACCAAGAAATGGAAAGAGGTGAGAAAAGAGGCCGTAGGATATGACACAGTCCAGGACTTTTTATAACTAGATATAACACGGCTCCCTAAAACCACAGGACTGACATATAGAAGGAACTTCATCCTTTTTAAGTTTTCCACACTTTCACTCTTGACTCTTACATCTGTGCCAAGCATCAAGATTAAATTCCAGTCTTGTTTTTTAATGGGGCACCAGTTTTTTAATGATGTCTAAAGGCAATGAGCAGAGCGAGTGGAAACACAAGTCCAATGTATCAACATGTTGTGGTTTGGAGAAGTTACTGAACCGTTGTGTTTGTGTGTATCGGTGTTACGAGCTGCCATCTGTATTCATCTTGTATATCAAGCTGCCCAAAATAAGCCTCCTAATTACTTGCACAACCCCATTTACACTTTGCTCTTCCGGCTCTCAGGCACTGCTCTTCTGTGGCCAGCGCAGACAATGATGCACTGTGCAGGGCCACAGCAGACCCTGGATTAATTACGCAGAGGTAGGAGTCATCATTTCCCAACTTCTAATTAACAGCAGATAAAAGGAGTGAGAAGAAGAAAGGGGTGACAGCAGAACGGATTTGGCATTGAACTGGCAGGATTTCCATTACAAGGAAGAGCGAGCACTGAGAACCGAGCACTACAGCTGTACTTCAGTTTGGACTGTTGTCTTCAGGATTAATCCTTTAAAACACAAGCACCAACAACAACAGCTATACAGCCACACCGCACATGCATGCAATACATACGAAACTCTCTCCTCTCTCTGCGTCCCTCTGCATGAAGCATCAAATCCTAACACTATACTATGTCAAAACCCACTGGACCTGCACACTCATTTACTCCTCTGCATCCACCACTTCTCTGCAGTAATCTGCACCACTTTGGATGACACTGAGAGCAAAGACAAGATTGGATTCTTTTTTCTTTTTTTTCCCCGTCTTCAAAGTGCTTCTTCAGTAGCTGAACTGCAGCGCCACCCGTTCAATAAGCACAAGCTGGACTTTAGGAGCAGGTGTGTGATGATCTATGCATCCTCCTCAATTATGGATGCGATGTTACGCAAGAGGAGCTGCATCTACTGTACTGGAGATGGTAAAAAGCCAAAAATACACTTGTTCAGGGGGAGCTTTTGCTTGCAGCACTTGGGCGCAACGTAAGACTAGAAACATTCGAGTCAACGTATGTTTTGTTGAAACACAGTAGGGACATTGTTTTGCTCGGGGACAGCAATTTGAAACTTTTGGCTGTAACCCAATTAGATCATGTTGGACCAAAATAAAAAATGTGTTCCTGATATATTCCAACAGAATCAGGCCAGAAAACTGTGTTAAAAATACACATACCTTGTTTTAAATAAGGACAAACTGTCACAAATGTCTCTCGGACTGAATAGTGTGCCAGTTCTCTTTACTCTTCATTTCTCAGTCTCTTTGGCTGACTGAGAGCCAAGCGGGGTAATTTGCTGTTAAGTGCTGGTACTCCTGCAGACACAATGCCTCTGCTGCTTTGGTAATTTGTAAGACTGCACTGTTATAGATTCTTAAATACCCAGAATTGTAGCAAAGCCCACTGCGTGTGCCAACATTCCCACTGTAGCAACATGTCAGATTTTGGCATTTGCACCAAAATGATCTAATAGTTGCTTAAAACTCATAAATACTGTACATGCTCCACTGTTAGACCATTTACATAATAAAATAATAAATATATCATGATTTTAAAGTCCTCTGGGTATCTAGGGTTTTTTTAGTGTGTTCTATGTTATGCATATCACTAAAACATGTAGCAGTGTTTTAATAATGAATGCACCAAAGAAGAAGAATAGTTCACAGAAGAAGCTGTGCAGGGTACCCAATGTTTACCTAAGCACTGCTCTGCTGCCCTCTCAATTCCTCTTACCTGTTTATGCTTCTTTGTGGATGACTCTGCATGTGAACAGGCAGAAATTTAATAGTGAATCTGTAAGCAGATGTTCTCCTTCGACTGAACACGATCACGACCCGTGCCTGCTCCGTGCGCCGAGTCCCTTGACTTGAACAGTGGCTACAGGATTGGAGAAAGCTGAGGTTTTACAGTGATAGTTCCAATTGGCACAGAGAATAAAATAAGAAAAATCTGTTTTTCATTTATTCATTTTAATGATTGACTACTTTCCCAGAGTACCTTTCAAAATTCTAAGACAAAACCTTAAAACCGTTCTACTCAGCTGTGGACCAGACTTCTACATAAAAATGAAGACTGATTAAATCTGATCAAATCCTGGCGGTTTTTGGATGCTGTGGTGAAACTCTCAACCTGACATCCAGATTGCTCTGCATCTAGGAATGATGCCAAGAGGCTTATTCTTTTAAACTGGAAGTCTATCTCTCCAAGCACCTTATCACACTGGATTAAGGAGATGGTAGATATAAATATATATCATAATGATCCCAAACAAACCAGCAAGTCCACCTATGAATGGTTCAAAACATTGAAGGCTTGGGAGGCGGCACTTAAATGTGATTGAGTTGCTTTGATATGACCTCAAACAAGCCATCCATCCTGGAAAACCCTCCAATGTGACTGAATTCAAACAATTCTGCAAAAAAGATTGGGCCGAGGTTACCACAACCAGTTATTAGGTTTAGGGGACAGTTACTTTTTCACATCTCTATCTCTACTTTTAAGACTAGGCTTAAAACTTTC
Organism: Oreochromis aureus; assembly: GCF_013358895.1. Taxonomy (NCBI): domain Eukaryota; kingdom Metazoa; phylum Chordata; class Actinopteri; order Cichliformes; family Cichlidae; genus Oreochromis; species Oreochromis aureus. The sequence continues at coordinate 14,685,929 of NC_052954.1, read as the reverse complement.
CTTTTTGCTAAAGCATATAGTTAGGGCTGGACCAGGTGACCCTGAATCCTCCCTTAGTTATGCTGCAATAGACGTAGGCTTCTTCCTGTTAAAAGGGACTTTTTCCTTCCCACTTTCGCCAAAGTGCTTGCTCATAGGGGATCATATGATTGTTGGGTTTTTCTCTGTATGTATTATTGTAGGATCTACTGTACAATATAAAGCGCTTTGAGGCGACTGTTGTTGTGATTTGGCGCTATATAAATAAAATTGAATTGAATTGAACATATGGCCAGGTGGGTTTGGACACCTTAATAAATGAAATAATGTCTTTAATGTCAATACTGTCGTGGAGGTCGCATCATCTTCAGTCGCCTGTATTTTAGTGTCTGGCAGTGTGGGTGTGTTTGTGTATGCTGTGGCAGGATAAAAATCAATAAATAAAATATTAAAATAAGAAAAAAAAAGTTGGAATGCACCGATTCTGGGGCGACATCACTGCTGACGTGCAAAATGTGATGGAGAGTTGCCAATGCCAATTTTTTTCCCCTGTTTGTTTGTTTTGTTTTTTTTTTTTTTTACATTTTTGTTGGTTCTTGCGTCAGTTCTTCATCACAGCAGCTTTGAACAGGTTTCCAACAAAAAAATTGGTGAAATGACAAAGTCTGTAAATTTTCATTTGCAGATAGATCAATATGAACAGGGATGATATCAGCTAATATCAAAGTCTGGTCCCTACACTGTTGCAACCTAAGGATAAGTACACTACGTCTATTTTTTGCTTTGTTGATTGAAAGCTGCATTTACTGCATTTATGCCTTACATCATTTGTTGAACACTAACGTAGAAAGGAAATCTTTAGCTGTCTTTTAGGAGTTTTTAAGCTAGTGTGCAAGCTGAATTCATCCATAGGCAGCTGGGCAGGTGAGAGAGTGCATCTGCATAACTATTTCCATCTTTCCCTTCAGCTTCCAGAGAGTTGAAAGGAGTCATTCTCACAGTAAAGCCACACCTCGCCCACCCCTTCCAGCTGTCCTGTTACTGCGAGCAGTGAATCTGTATGCGTATAGACTGCGCTTTCTCCAACCTGCTCCAGCGTTTGTGTCTCACCATGCCCAAACCCTGAGCTCAAAATAGAATCCAACCTCATTTCATGCCTCGTGAAGCTCTAAATTTGCACCAGAGGGGACACTACATTTGTGATAGATAGTGCAAGTATATTAGAAGAAAGAACAAAGTCCGTTTGTCTGACAAATTGTTCCCTTCTCTGAGAACCTGAGAAACCAAAGGAGGCAATTACACAGACAAAGAAACGGTCTAATCTTAGAGAACAGCACTTCTCTCTGTGGGGATGAAGTATGACGAGCAGACCAAACTTATGCCTGGAAAACCCGTTTTAGCAAAACTCTGAAGCGAGTAGCAACAGCAAGCAAACTCTCCTTTTATGATGGCGCATTAAAATATCCTCAACATGTTCAAAAGCTACCACTTCACATTTTAGCACATTTTATATATCCAGCAAAGGTGAAAGAAGTTTAAGTAACTGCCCAAAAACAATTAGTTTAAAATGGTTTAAATGGTATTAAGTGGTAAAATATGTCTATTTTTTGTTAGTGTGTGTTTCACAGGCTCCTGAGGTAAAGAAAAAAGCGATGATACTCTCTTAATAAAGTTTTCTTGTACCTTTGAGCGTTATCCTGCTTCGGGGAGTCGCTCTTCACTCAAAATTTTAATCAGTCTTAGAAGAGGACATTCAGTTACGCTTAATTAATCATGATGAGGGCAGGTTTTATAAATGTACATTTTGTTCAAAGTCAGCAGAAGCAATGCCCCTTGGTGGTGCACATAAATGAGTGTGGTAAGTCAAAAGATATGTCTGCAGCACTGAGACTACATTTGCTCTTCCACTTTGTGGCAAAGGAAGTTGGTTAAAGTGTCTTTTTCCCTTCTGTGCTGTCCAGTAACGGCTTCTTTAATCTGAGTTACAAAGGACACAATTATATGGATTTCCTACTGAAAACCATAGGCATAGAAAAATTGGGATTTTTATGATGATGTATTGACTGTAGATATCGCAGCTTAATATATTCTCCCCAGTAACCAGTGACCTTTCCTTTGATGCAGACATCAATTTCTCCATCTGTGGCCGGAGTATGTGTGTTTTTATCCCAAGCAGGGAAAATGGAACGATCTGTTGATCTTCACTAAGAGGGGAATTGATTAGTGGTATTTATGTGTTTGTCAAAAGGTTAAAGTGAAAGATGCCACATTAGTTAAAAAGAGATTCAAGATACATGGTATGCAGCCAGATGAGTGTGAAGTGTGAACATCAACACGTGTTAAACACAGCCCGGCTGTAGCTCCATCACACCCTAATAAGGAATATACTGGCAAGCTAAATTACGTGCATCTAACACATCAAAAGCAAAACACTAGATTAATGTGTCTAGTGTGAGTTTGCATGTACACCACTAACAGGAAAGTAACTCAGAGCCAGGCCTGAAAAACAAGCAAGGTTTTCATGCTGTGCTCTGTTGCACGTGCAGTAATGCTCAGAGGGCTATTACAGCATCCTGCATGCGTGTGATCCCTGCAGACTCATATTCAGGATATTGCTATGATCCATTAAGTCACACACACAGCTTTCATTCCCAGCCTGAGTCATGCCTTACTACTAGCTCCCACTTTCTCTCTCTCTCTCTGCTCACTCCTGTGTTAAAGAGCACATGTGCCAATTTGGTAAGGCTGGTGGTAAATGAAACAAACAGGCAACTCTTTGCACTCTGCTGAGATGTACTCAGTCCCCCCACCTGTCTTGAAATTGGCTGCTTTCAGCATCAGTCCTCCACTCTTTAGCCATTAGCTACAGATTTTGAGCTGCTCTCCGATCAACACGTAGCCTGCAGCTGTGTGCAAAAGATGGCTAGTGGGACCTCTGTCCCCATGAAAAACACCTGCGACACGGTGGTCTCAGAGGATCTGAAGGCTGTATTGATTTGGCCTGTAATAATTTTACTTTAGGACTGCTTTGTTAGAAACAGAAGAAAGCTAAAAGAATCCAATTTGTGGTACCAATCAATGGGTATAAAAACAGTTCCAGTTTAACAAGCAATCTTTAGTGATGTTGTTCCAGAACAGCTACTATATTTATAATTACATTACATTAAAATTATGCAGCTACAGTTGTATAGAGCAGAATGAAATGCTGAAATTGTTTAAATCATAGTTCTTAATGATGTATTTAAGTCACCTGCACACAAAAAACATTGCTTGCAAAATGGGTTTTATATAAATATGTAATTTGAAACAGGCTGCTAGAAACAAAGTGTCTAAAGACAATTTTTTAAATTGGTTCATCGCTTGAGATAGGTGCTTTTTTATTCACTCATAGGTCAGTGTGGCAAACAAACAAACAAACAAAATGTTTGGATATGTGGACTAGACTGAAACTGAGCAAATAGCAGGCAATGTCCAAAAAAACCAAGCAAACAATCAAAACCAAACCCTGGAAAAACTTTCAGAAATCTTGAAGAATATTGCTTAAGACCACTTTAAAAAATGACAAGATAAATTCAAAATGATTGAAATGAAGAAGAAATAAAGGGAGGCTTGAGACTTTTGCTTACTGCTATATGCATATAAGGCTCTAAAGACCAATATTTCTCTGTATTTACTTTGTCTTTGTTTAGTTTATTGTCTTGTTTACTCTTGGTATGGGTTAGCACTCACAGTGTTGAGTACTGTCGCCTCACAGCAAGAAGGTCCTGGGTTTGAACCCATGCTGCTGCCGTTCTGCCTTGCATGTTCAGCATGGTTTTCACCTGCTTTCTTCCACAGCCAAACACATGCATGGGGTTAGTTTAATTGGTGATTCTAAATTAGCTATAGGTGTGAATTTGAGTGTGAATGGTTCTCTGTCTCTGCGTGTTAGCCCTGTGATAAAGTGGCAGCCTGTTCAAGCATGTACTCTGCCCTCACGCCCTATCATAGCTGGGATAGGCTTTGGTGCCCCCCTACCCCACGCTCACCGCAGCCATGAACTGAATAAGCAGAAAAAATGGAAGGATGGATGCGAAGATTTTATGAAGAAAATGTGGGGCTTTTTAAAAAAATTACTTAGGGTCAGTTATTGATATCTGTGTTTTTATTCCATTACTTACCTGAAACTTTTTATTTGAATAATTGAAGCATCTCACATGCTCCCTTTGATCAACATGCATATTTTTATCATACTATATAGATGTTATTTTGTAAGGATATATTTGAATATGAAGAGAAGCTGTCTTTTGAATTTTATAGTGCTCTGAGTTCAGGGTGGCTATAGGTCTGTGAATTTTAAAGGAGCCTTGCAGCTGATTTATATTGCAGTCTCATGTGAAATTTACAAAAAATTGCCTTTCAGCTATTTGGTGTCAGTCAGCATAATGTTATCTACTAAATATTCACCCCAGTGAAACATTCATTAAGATAAATGGAGAGAAACTGGTTTGTCATGACACTACCATGCTAAGGAAGTCCAGAAGGCCACAGAGCAGGTGAAGCTAGAAGCAAGACCATCAAGCCATCATCAGTAACAGGCTATAGAGCAGTTACAGGCAATTGATGTTCTGTGTAAAAGAAAATATGCAAATCTAGTGAAGCTATGCAGACAAGGAAATGAAAGATGAAAATAAAAGCCACGTTAGCAACTTTTCTTCAAAGAATGAATTGCTCTGAGCAAAATTCTCCCTGTTTGACTTCAAGCTCAGCCAGCTCCACTGAAGCAAACATCAGCTCCACCTTCTGCAGCAACCAGAAACACAGACTTTAACAGTTAATTCTCTGAATGGAACAAAACTGCACCCACATATTAGTGTAAATAATAACGAAGATGCTGACTGATGAGCTTTCTCTGTGAAGGCCTCATATTGTACAGTGCTTGGGCATGCTATAGTACCAAGTTCCGAGTCACCATATGGGAAGCAGAGGGTTGGACTCAAGGGAACACACCAGGCTGATCTTAAATCTGTCAAGACTCAACATTAGAATAGTCTGAAAGCCAAGCCAGTATCCAAGATAAGAAGGACTTTATAATCTGGTAGTACTTATATTTGGGCTACCTGACCTGTCTGGCCGCTACATAAACCCCTGCATTCATGACAGCTAGAGAAATGTAACAGCTCCAGGTGTAACTCACTCTTGTAGCTTGCACTCCAAGGCTGATATCCATAATATCCGGTGATGCGCAATATTCGCTCTTCTATGGACGCGCTGTTGATGTCCTCAACTGAGCGGGAGGATTTGAGGTCTTCTTTGATAGCCTCGTCAACCACCAGGTACTTGAGCTGCCTGAGCTGAGGGCTGATGTCCGAAAGCCTTCTCGGGCTCACGTCGGGCGACTTGCGCATCCCGCTGGAAAGAGAGCACAAGGGGTGTTGAGACAAAGTGAGGCCAGTTGGCAAAGGGAAGTGGGTCCGTAAAGCGTGTATATGAGTCGATGATGTAAGACTTCTCCTTGGGTCAAACAGGAAAGTCGGTGTTGCATATTCCACGGAGACCGGGGTTAAGGGCCGCTGCAACGCCTCCTTCGTACAGTACAGAAATCATCATCCTTCAGTGGCCCTGCGCGCGGCAACACTGTGAAGACACTAAGCAAGAGTGACTGCTCCTGCACTTCTTGTATACTATGCACGGTGCAGCGCCTATTATAGACTTATATGAGTGTGAAACTAATGAATCGATCTCGAGTGATTTGTAGAGATGGAGAAGCGACATTTGTGACAGCTTCATGTAGGCACTGGACCACAAAACTGCGCCTACCCTACAACAAATGTGCTTCTATCACGCAAAGGAGATGCATACTTGGTGCCGTCTGTACACCACAAAGAAGAATGGTCGAAATCTGCACTACTATGGCTCTGCTGTATGGAGTACCTGGCAAAAAGTAACGCTGGGATGACCTGACAGCTTCTACTGGCATAATGTGACAGCAAAACATGATTTACTGACCCACTCAGAGAAAATTGGTGTGGAAAATTTGCCCCTGTGCAGACATCTCTTAAAGCACAGACCGTATAACCATTGCAGAACTGTATTATGACTCCAAACAATTACTACCAGGCAGCAAAAGCAGTTAAATATAAAGCATCAATCAGGATTTGGATATGTTTTTGTTTTTGTATTTTTTACATCTCAGCTCAATAAAGTCAATTTATTTGATCGTTGTAGCTATGAAATCAAGTGCGCAACAGGTCGTCCTGCCTCCTAACGATTGGCTTCACTACATTAGTAAAAGTTTAAATGTCTTACAGCGGCATTAAAGTGGTAGGAGGTCCAAGGTAGCACATACAGTCCCGGTGGGGCCGTCCGACCCGGTCCCACACAGTGCCCTCTCCATCGCCGTACATCCTCAGGGCCATGCAGCAGGGCAGCTACTGTGAATCCAAATCCTCACCAAGGCTTACGGAAACAAGTAGCATCGTCCTGCTTCTTCCCACCACCACAAACATATGCCTGCCTGGCTTCTACAGCACACACTGTCTCAACATTAAAAGGCAGTGCTGCGCTCTGGATGATGCCGAGTCTTGGAGGCACAGCAACAGCGTCATCTGCCGGATTCACGGGAAGCATCATCATGTGGAACATGCAGAGTGGACATTTGTGAAGTGTGGCAGCTGTACATTGCAGCACGATTTGCAGCTTACAGGGTGTAGCAACTACAATACTTTAGAACTAGTCTCTCCTTTTTAACATTTCCCCTAAATAGTTCAAACAGGATCAGCCAGTCTCCCCAAGCTCAAGATGGAGAAAAAGACAAATAAACTTGCTTTAAATGTGAAGTGTTTTTTGTATTTACTAATTGTGTCAGCTATTTCTGTCTCAGAGCCTTATCAACTCCCCTGAAGCTTTTTTTTTAATAACAGTGAAGCAGAATAATAATAAATCAACCCAACTGTCTTGACAAAAACAAAAGTGTTTTTCCTACATAAATGCACAAAAATCTGACATTGCCTCAGTCATTGCCCCGCAGTAATGCTTTTCTTTCCTGCATTGTTCTTCCAGCCACAGTGGATAGATTGAATTTTCCTTCTTGAATGTTTGGGCTGTCACAGAAATATAAGCTGCACACGTCCAGGCTGTTCAAGATGTTTCTTAGCACGCTGCCAACATCTTTACCAGGCTATCTTGTCCAGCAACTATTACTGCGGATTTGACAAGCCTCTGGGGTTCGCTTTGTTCTATTATTCATAAGTACTTTACCTAAGATCTCCAACAGTGTTTTAAGGCGTTAGCAAGGCCTGCGCTTCAAATTTCTGAGTGAACAGTGGCAGAAATTTAAAAAGAGGAGAAATCAGGCTTATCTTCACGAACACAGAATCAAACACAGTCTGATGTGGTTGATTACATCCAATCAGAAGTATACTCAGTGAGGTAATTGCTCACTGGTGGTGATTGTATCTACTAGGAAATTCAAATCAACTTACTAGAATAGTCCTGAGTATCAAGGTATAAAATGAATGTGGATTTATTAAATGAGAAAAATCCTCACTGTTCAGCCTAAACATGATGCTCATTCTCTAAACATTTGACAAAGTTTAAATGAAGTCTTTCATTTTCTTCTTCTTTCCTAAATAAACTGAAACAGTGCATGCAGTTCCAGCAGTCACGAAGACTGAAACTCTACCTTGCTTGAATTGGGTAGTGCTCTCCATACCTCTTAGGTCTGTTCTCCACCCGCTGCATTGCGTCTGCATGCTGTGAGCTCCTCACTGCAGCGTGCCGGCTGTGTTTTGAAGATGGGTTTTGCATGGATCAATGCAGCCACACCTCACACATCCACGGGAGTTGTGGTAGGTGGTTGGCAAGGGCACCTGCCTTTACTTGAGCCAAAAAAAAAAAGTAGAGTCTAGTCATCAATAAGGAGGTCAACACCTCTCATTGACAGCCTTGGGGAGGAGAGGCTCAAGTTCATCTTGTATAATGCACCTCTCAACTTCACAGCTCAGCCCAAGCCAAATCGATTCTCACAGTTTGACTTTCGTCTTTGCCAAAACGTAATCATGTGGACACCATCCCTGTGAGGCGCGGCTCGCACATATCAAAGCAGTCATTCTGTGCTATCCAGTACACCATCTTCCACTCCAGCAGACCTCTGATAGTGATCTAATTGATGCCCTGATCTACAGGGCACTGCACTCCTTTCTAAATATGGCTCCGTCTTGAAATGAGAGCCAAAGCTCAAGGCCAAGAAACATAAAATTAGCACAGTTTTTTTTTTTTTTTTTTTGCTAAAATAAATTCTTAAACAATCTATTTATTTCCCTAAAAGCAGGTCCAATCAACCTTTACATAGCTGACATTTTGTTCTGCCATTTCAAGAAAAGCAGAGGTGTTACTAACAATTTCTCCCTTCCATTAAATGTCAAAGCCCGCCTTCATAGTGGCAGGGCCCTGCATGGAGCTGCCCCACTTTAATAGAGCGCAGTCATTAATAATATGTGACATCTGTGGTGGGTTTTGTTGCTACGTGACACGTTGAATAGTAAGTCATGAAAAAATATCTACAGTTTTCTCACAGAGAAAGGTGTAATATTATTAAAGGTGTAGTATTATTTCATAGTTCCTGCTCCCTTAAATCATCCTATGTTACATTTCTAACTTTGAGAGAGAGTTTATTACTTTTGTGGATTAGATTTACTCTTAATAATGCTTCTTTGGCTTAATAAGGATATGCATTAATCCATCCATCCATCCATCCATCCATCCATCCATCCATCCATCCATCCATCCATCCATCCATCCATCCATCCATCCATCCATCCATCCATCCATTTTCTTCCACTTATCCAGTTCAGGGTTACTGGAGCCTATCCCTGCTGTCACTGGACAAAAGGCAGGGGACACCCCAGGCAGTTCGCCGGTCTATCACTGGAATAACACAGAGAGACATATAGAGCCACTTAAAAATGATCAGTTAACCTAACCCCATGCATGTCTTTGGACAGTGGGAGGAACCAGCATGGTCACTTGGAGAACACGTAAACTCCACAAAGAAAGGTCCCCAGCTTTCTGGCGGATTCAAACCCAGGAGCTTCTTGCTGTGAGGTGACCCACATTGCCCCAGCATGTTTTTGTTTTTGTAGTTTGTGGTCCTAATAAAGGGCTCAGAAATCATCTTAGAAAATACTCAGTGGTTTTCATGAATGTAACAGGAGAACAGATTTGATTGAGAAGCACAGGTGTTACTGGTGCATTAATCATGAATCCTCGCTGTTCGAGTGTCCTACTATGGAATCAAGTGAGCCAGTGAGAAATGGAAATCAGCTAATAATTTCTCGATTTACACCTTCTCTTTTCCACTGAGGTCTATTTTCTCAAGGCGCATTTCTGAGTGGACCGTGTGAATGACTGCAAAATAAAGGACACTGGATCCAAAATTACTGTTCTCCCTGAATACAGGATGCTCCTGGAAAAGTAGCAGCACTGATGCAGTGATAGAAAGGTAGTCATAGATTTTCCCATCCTTCAGCAGAAGCTCAATTTGAGCTATTTTCTGTTCTGCACGTTATGAGCTTTGATCTACTTTCTCACTCTTTTGTGTTATTCCTTTTTCTGTGTCCAGTTTTATACCATTAAAAAAAAAAAGAATGATGCAAACCCTGTCTCTGCTCGATATCAATATTTAATGCAACATTCAGCCTGGAAACAGTGCGACAGGCCACTGCTGATTGGCCGATGATGAGAGTGAAGACAAACCCTGAACCAGTAAAAAGGTCACACTTATTACTGTGCATTTAAGACGATTTATAGACATTTTACATTTCTCATCACACTGTAGTTTGACTGAGGAGCATTTTGGTTTGTTCTAATGAAAACAGACATATCTATTTCTCCGTCGCTGAAGAAGGCATCATCTGTTACACAGTTATTTCAACCAGAAGGGCTCATAACTTTTATGAAGGCAGCACAGTAGAGACTCAAGAAAACAAACTAAGAGCTGCTGAGAGGCTGAAATGAGAAACATTTATCCCCATTTAAAACTACATACGTTTCAAATGAGGCTGTCCTTGAAGAGCTGTGTCTCAGAATGGTTCCCCCAGCACTCCTCTGTTTAAGCCTTTGGCAGTTCCAATAAATTAGTCACCTTCAGTCCTTATAATTTTCTCCTTATCTATTTTCCATAAGAAAAATAGGACTCCTAAGCTAATCAAGCCCTCTTCAGGTGATTCCACTGCACTCACTTGCTTTGAGAAAGCACGGCTGGTAACATCCCAGCTTCCCTTTGACTTGATTTGGATCAGTGTGCTGCCCACTGGCACATCTGGTTTCCTCGTTGTTTATTAAAAGTCTTTTGTCTTTTTTGTTTATGGTTGGATGCTCAAGACCACATGGAGCAGAGCAGATCTGGGGGGTTTTTGACAGTCTTTCCTGATGCATTCAGAACACACAATCAAAACAGAAACCAGCACGTATCACGAAACATATGTTCTTTGTCTGGTACGCCTCTTTTCTTATGTATGAATCTGCAGTGCAGTTGGATGCTGGAGACCACATCGTGCGGAGCGGATCTGCTTTCGCAATTTGTGCTGGTACGTCCACAAACAATCGAAGCAGAAAGCATTTTACATCATGAAACATATGTTTATTTTGCGTGCCTTCGTGTCTGTGACGCAAGCGCAGTCTGTGTGCCCGGCAGCAGAGTCACGTCATCGGCTCTGTTTCAATATGTTCCTTTTCTTTGATTCCGTGCAGAGTTTTCTTTGTTTTCCAGTTGCGGTGAAGCTGTTTGTTTTTATTCTGCTTTTGTTTGCTGTCAGTGATGAAATATCGTTTATAATACTAAACTGTGGGTACGCTGCACTTTTCACTTTGTCTCTTAATGAATGCGTGCATGATGTAATTGAATATGGCTTTCTGGTGGGCTCTCTTCTGAAGTTCTCCACTCCTCCTTGAGCTAACTTGTGCAGATGCTGCAGCTCTTCCACGACATCAGAGCAGTCTCTGAAGAAACAGCTTTTCATCTTCCATTCTGATGACAGAGACCCTTTTCAATGCACATGCAACTTCCTACTCATTTTCCTGTAATATGCTTTATCTTTAACATATCCTCTCTCTGGAGTGATGTGCTGGCGGCATCTCACAAGTTCCTTTCATTGACCTTTATTGTACTGCTGCAGGAAACTGTACCACTGACACTATTCTCAAAAACATTAAAAAACAGATGACATTTTGACATTGGCGTCTCTCGTTTTTCTTACTGTTGAAAGGCATTATTTGTGGTGCACTGAACGTTGTTTTCATGACATTTAAGTAGCATAGGCTCAGGGGAGCATGGACTGATGTGCGATTTTCTCCTTAGGCCTTGTTCTTTTTCTCATTCCGAGTGGTCATATTTAATTTCCTTTTTGTATCCCTGAGTGCTTTGTTATTAATCGTTTCCACTCTGAGATCTTAACACATCATGTGTACTGCAGTCTCTGCTTCCAGTCAAAGCTGCCCCTTCTTCCCAAGAAGAATTTCTTGTGGCTCAGTTTTTGCTGTAATAATTTCTGTTTCGTTATTAATCCTGCCGAGTCAGCCTCTCCCCTAAAAGATGTGCAGATGACAAATTAGAAGCAGCAGATTTTCCACCGTTTACTCTGCTACCAAAATCTGACACACATCATTTCACATCATCAGGGGTGGCTGCGGCTCAGGAGTTAGAGCATGTCACCTACTGTTCAAACGGTTGGTGGTTCAATCCCCGTCTGCTCCAGTCTGTGTGCATTCTAATGCATCCACTGGGGTGATTGCATGAATAGCTGAGTTAGAATATGTAAAATCGAGTCCATTTACCATCATCTTGAAGGTTTAAGTCTAAAACTGGAATGAATACAATAGATAAATATAGTTATTATCATTTAATTAATAACTATTGACTTTATCTGTCTGTTGTGTGAGTGAATTAGGTGTATTTAAAATATAATTTACATAATCACAGCTATGAAAAGAAGTTATGAAAAAACAAAGTAATATGGTGAACCACTGACCGTCTCTCCCACACCTGTCGAAAGCAGATGTAAAATATTCTCTGATTTTAAAACCCTGAATTCTGTCACAACTTTTGGCAGGCACCCTGTAGTTCCAAAGGCCTGTGTTATTTCTTAAGGGTGCAATTGTTATTCATCTGCCATTATTGGTAAGGCTGACACACAGCTGGAGAGAAGAAGCAGATTCCTCAAGGACTAGAGTTCGTGCTGATGCTACTATGTGTCAACATCATGGACCAGTGTGCCGCATACAGCACAGCTCCGATGGGACGAAAAGATTGGCATCAACCGTCTTCTTTTTCTGGCAAAACTTAACTGCCCTGATTTCCATTATTAGATATTCTCTTTTTACTTTTGCTGACAAACAGATGAATAAAGTAGCCACAGAAAGTTCCCTCTCTGTTGTATAGAGTCAACAAACGAATGCCTCTATAGATTCAGTCAGACAGCAGTCATTCAGCTAATGGCAGAACTTTAGCCTCTCCCAGCTGAAACACATTATTATGTCCATTACAGCCATGTTATTATTATTGATAGCTGGTCACAACTGGTCGCCCCATGCTGCACAAGGAACACTTAGCAGCATGCTTCAGGTCCAGAAAGGCATATGACAAATGGCTTCATATTTATAGCCAATTGTTTATTATTTTATTCATTTCTTCTTGTTTTGCAAGTTGTGGGGAGTGAGGATAGTCTGCAAATCAGAGCATTGTGAGGTTATTGGTTAAGTTTAAGACGCACTGATCATATCAGAAATTTACATGGCAGTTAGTCAGCTTTCTTTCTTCATCTTCTTTTTTTTTTGATGGCAGTTGTGTTGTTAAATGCATAATTTTGTAACTTTTGTCATCTAATTAATGTCCACAGCATCTTCTCTACATCAAATCTCTTTCAGATGTCTTCTCAGTACAGCTTTAGTGGGATATAAAGGTAGAAAACACAGAATAGGAGCCCTCTGCTGTTGCTTTCCCAAGAGTTTCTTTGTATTCCCCGGGCATTCATATCTATTTAACCCGACTGCCAATATATTTCATGGTTTTTTGCTTTTTTTCCCCATCCACTCATGTTTGTTATATGTATATGTATATGTGCCTGCACGAAACTTGATGTGAGCTCAGTCTTGATGTCCTCCAAAAATCACACACCACAGAGATAGTTTTTCACTGTAGAATAGCTGCAAGAGAACAAACGCCTGTGGCTACATCATCCAATTAGCATCTTCCCTCTCTTCTCTCCTCCCTCCTGGTACTGTCAGTCTGTCTCACTTCTTATTCATTCAACACATAGTTAACTGGAGCAATCTGCAAATGTCTTTGCATATATACAGCTTTAAAAAACTGCAACCTGAAAGACATTGCTTGGTGTAATTTTAATCAGTTGGATCAATCTTGAGTACCTTATAAGTATAAATAACACCCACTGTATGTCAGTAAAATGAACATGTTGTGTTTGCTGTAGCAAATGAGAGCAGTTGCAGACTTAGCAGTGGGGAATAGTTGTGCTTGAGGCCTCTCGCAATCACATTGTCCCAGTGTGTGTGTGTGTGTGTGTTTGTGTTTGTGTGTCTGTGCGTGTGTTTCAGGATATAAATAGAGTTGCTCCACCATCAGAAAGCGGTGCTATAGGGTAGATGCCAGTCGTCGCCTCAATCTAGCCCAACCCACCCCTGTCCTGCCTGACCCCTGAGTGCCGGCACTGTGAGCATATGAGGACCAAAATTGTTCTAAAAGCAAACTCAAGATGAAATGTCAAGCAGTATGCAATATATGACTGGGTGCTACTACAACAAGTTTTACTTTTAGGTTATGTGAGAACGAGTGTTTAATTTAAGCTGGAACATATCAGTCTTAAATGACGTGCAATTAACACCAGATGAGGACTGTTTAAAAACAAACTTTACATGATAAGTAATACTGTCAGGATGAGACTTCATATCTGGTTGTTTGGATCTGGATCCCTCAGACAGCTTCCCGTACGCTCATAAATCATGTTAAAAACAAAAAGGTCAAATGGCAATATTAATGACAAGAAACTGCTGGTAAATTTCAGTCAAGTGTGTAGAAATGAACCTTCAGGGGATGCTTCTGTTCTGCCCCGTTACATTCTTGACTGACAGCCCGGCTGCGTCCTCTGACAATTATACGTATGTCAAAAGACGCAGCCAGTGTGGGTACAAACTAATAGCAATACAAACCACACAAAAAAAACTGAGACAATGAATGAAGCATCTTAAGTGGTAATAGGCAAATGTAGAGGGGAAAGTAGAGCTTTAGCCAAAGATGGAAGCTATTTGGTTGGAGTATCTGGAGTCTGGAGTGACTCCAATCTCATTTTGCTGTAAGCACAGATGTTGCTTGTGCATGCACAATGTTTCATTTTCAGTGAGGGGGCGATCTCGCTACTTTTTATTCAGCACTGTTTTCTCTGTGTTGGCAGTTAAATGTCATCCATAATTTACAGACATTATTTAACAGCAGAGATGGAGAATTTGATTAAAATGAAGACGGACGGACGGACAGACAGACAGACAGACAGACAGACAGACAGACAGACAGATAGATAGATAGATAGATAGATAGATAGATAGATAGATAGATAGATAGATAGATAGATAGATAGATAGATAGATAGATAGATAAGACACAGCTATTCCAGTTACAGTTTGAAGACAGATAATTGGCTTCCAATAAATACTTGCTTCGAGCGCGTATTCTATATTCATGGAGTTAATAACATGGATGTCAGCTCAGTGGCTGCTGCAGTGAGAGGTGCCTGCATGTCAAAGTTGGTTACACTTCTCTTTGACATGAAGCTGCTTACAGCTGCTTAATAAAACAAAAGCACTGCACAATTAAATTGACTTTCCTTAGAGAGATATGTGCCACCTGCAGCTAGGAAAAAAAACAACAACAACAACAATAAAGCAATATAATATGTAGGTAGGATCAATGGTGAGGCTGGAGGGCATCACAAAATCACGGACAAACCAAGATGCAAAACAAATATTTCAAGAGTATTACTGTGTTTGCTTTATATATTTCATTGTATCAGATATTGTCTGGTCCTAAAGCCTCTATATGTTATGCAAATTCAAATCCTTTGCATGATGTTGTGGGAAGATTTTGATTGTAATCGTGTGTAATCGTCTCTTTCAACAGCTACCAATGTCCTTTCTCTCATAAAGTTTCCCAGGAGCCTAACTATTGTTTTTTTGCTGAAATGAGAAATAGTTTCAGATTAATCACTTCTTTCAGATCCTGCAGAGCCAACGTATTCACCTCCAGCTTGAATTACTGACAGAAACAAAGTGTGATGAACACCCATATCCATTTTTAAGGTCGTAACGGTGCATTCAAGCATCAATACATATATATATATTTAAAAAGCCTAGAAAAGACCCTGTGGTTATTTGTTCTGCTTTTACTTTTCAATTCCTCCCACACAAAACCAGCAGAAAGTGACTGCAAATTTCCCCTTCATATTATCATGTGTTACTACAAGAGACACACAGGTGTTGGGGCACATTTCCTATTAGCTAACACTTAATTTTCCTGTGTTTAAATTTTATAACATTTTGCATGAAATGCCTCTCATGATCCTGGGTCTTTGAACAAGTGTTTTTGACTTTATGACAACTTTTGTTTATTTATATATTTTCCGTTTGATTCTTAGTTTGCTTGGTGGTTATATTTGCAACTTTATGTATTTGCTTAGGGAATTTACTCGTAAGTTCTTACATCCTCTTTGCATAACAGTTTAATTGTTCCCGCAGTGCTTTTTGTTCCATCCTCTTGTGTCAATTCCCCTATATTAAGTTCACGTACATGTTTGTGTTTCCCTGTTTAGTTATCACTTCCATTCTCACTTCAATCACTTGTGGCGGTTTTTTATTTCTAGGATCTTACATTTAGTTTTACCTTCTCTCCTGTCTCGTTGTCTTTGATTACTATCACCTAAATCTCATTACCCAGCTGTGTTCGCTTACCCCCTTAATTGCTGTCTTGTGTAAAGGGAGGTCAGTGTCCCCTTTAGTCTTTGTCACATTGTGTTCTCCCAGCTATCCAATCGCCTCTGCTTATCCATTTCAGGGTTGCGGGTAGGTGGCTGTAACCTATCCTGGCCGCCGTAGGCTGAGAGTTGCCAGCCTGTTTCGGGGCTAACACAAAGAGACAGACAACCACTCATACTTGCATTCACACCTACATCCAATGTAGACTCACCACTTAAGCTAACCCCAATAACTGCAGAGGCACCCTGGGAGAACTCACACTGACATGGGGAGACAATAAACTAGAAAGGCTCCGGCCAGATGGTGTATTTGAACCAAGGACCTTCTTGCTGTGAGACAACAGTGCTAACCACTGTTCTCAACCAGCTGCTGTGTACTTTAGATTCAGTTAGCTTGCCCAACTTTGTGTTGGATTTTGTTATTAACTTTGTTGGCTTTGGACTTTGCAATTGCAAAAATAAAGGTTAGTATTTTGTTACTACATTTTTTACACTTTTTAAAAAATCGACTTTAAAGTCAGCTGTGTTGTGTTGCGTTTTGTTGTGTTTAGTTGTGCTTAGTGCCAACATGGACAGTTTCCAATTTTGTTGTACTATTGTACTAAGTATGACTGTGAAATGACAATAAAGAGTTATCTTATCGTATTGTATCGTATCTTATCTTATCTTATCTTATCTTATCTTACTTGTGTCATCCTGAGAGCCAGCATTTGGGTCTGTACTTTTTGGGTCTGTACTTTTTGGGTCTGTACTTTGCAATTCATCACACACACAAAAACGAAGAACTCCAATTAATTAATAACAAACACTTTATTTAAGACACACTTTTACAGTTTATTTGTTTCTTATTCCTATGCTGAAATGAAGTTCATGTAAAACCTTGATACACAATGGTATTCATGTACAATCATAGTATTGCAACACTAAAATACTTAACAAGAAATGTGAATCTATAGCATCCACCACTGAAGAGATATGTACAAAAACTCATGAATACAAATACTCCAAACATGCCATTTCTCAGCATGAATAAATAATGTCAGTGTACTTCCATTTGTAATCCTTCAAATAATGTTTATTCCCTGATCAAAGCTAGAACTACCTCACCTGACAGCTTTTGCCTTTGAGATAACATGTAGGATCAAAGCCTTAACATCAATTTGCTTAATCTGTCTACAAAGCAATTAAACATCTTACAGTAAAACTAAGGCGAGTAACCCCCAAGTTTCAAGTTCTCCTTTTTCTCCTGAAGAAATCTGAACAAAATCAGTGTTTCACAGTTCCCATGAAGGACCAGACTGGCATGAAAATAGAAAGAGAGAAAAACCACTGATCTACAGAACACACTGTTACAAATCAGTGAACCAACTCAAGTGGTAATCTTTCAGGTCATGACACCTGTATGCACTGTTCCAAACAAATGAAACTGAAATTAGAGTCAGCAGAGCAGTCAGTTTTTCTGCACTCTCACGGGGCTTTAAATGTCATGTAGCAAAAAAAGCATTAAAAAACATTACATTCAAAACCTAATGAAAAGCTGTAACCTGATGCGAAAGACGAGGTCAGAACTTTATCTCCATAAAACAGATTGTGCCAGTGTCACTGTTCACAGAAACGGGAGGTGCCGTAATTGAAAACGAGGTTTTTCATTACAGCAGCACGCGTTAGAGGACAGATGATGACCGTGAAACTGCTGTATCTGACATAACACTTTCCCTCAGTCTTAAAACTCGCTCATTTAAAGTCACTTAATTCGATTTAAATCTGAGACAATGGATAAAAACTGGGATTTAGCTGCGCTCCTACTGTGGAGTTCATAATTTCCTCTTTTCCTATTGCACCGTGTATAGAAATGAATTGCTTAAATTAATTACCGAGAATATTTTGTAAACCTTCCCCAGTCAATATTCAAAGACGTACACTTCTTTATTCAAACTTTGTACATACGCTAAAAAATTTGCTGTTCAACACTATTCTTTTCTAGCTTAGAGCAATTCTCAAGTTTTACAAAGTATCTATGAAAAAAAAAAGTCTTTCCAATAGAAAAAGAAAAAAAGGTTTTCAGGAATTCTTGTACTCGGGTGTTTGTGCAAACTGAGCTCTCTTTGTTGAAGGTAAAACGCCACGGGTCAGCCCTCTGCAGTTCTCTTTTTGAGCTGGGCTAACGTCACATCCCTTTTCAGACACTTTAGCACACGTTAAGCCATTCAGATGAATCAATAAATTATAGTTCTTGACACAGTAACAACTCCCAAACAGAGCTGCAGCATGAGAAAATCCACAAATGTTTTTCCCGATGTTTTTCCCGATGTAATATGACAATGTGGAGTGTGACCGGAATATTTAACACCTCTATGAAGATGACCCAAGCAGACTTAAAGAGAAAAGCAACATGCTTGTAAAGTGTTTCTAATTGGCTGCCCGCCGGGGGAAAAAAAGCCTGCTTTTTAAAAAGCTTTCTCAAAACGATCATGTTTTCAGGATATATTCTGATGTCAACCTCATAAATCAATCGTGAAAAACATAATATGCAACGAAAACAGGAACCTGAAACTCAGCGGGAGCCAATTCAACAGCGAGGAGCGCGACAAACTGTACCGAGCAATAAACTAATTAGACTTTTAAAAAAACAACTTT
Organism: Oreochromis aureus; assembly: GCF_013358895.1. NCBI lineage: Eukaryota > Metazoa > Chordata > Actinopteri > Cichliformes > Cichlidae > Oreochromis > Oreochromis aureus. Next base: position 14,667,297 of record NC_052954.1, on the reverse strand, counting down.
TAAATAAAAATGTGATGACACGTTTCAAGTAAACAGCTTAAAATAATTCGTTTCCTTTTAGATGTATCAACATCACTTTGAATCATCTTCACGGCGTGGAATAATTGGAGGTGTCACCGCACATTTACATTTTCAAACATTAACCTGATTATGTACATTCCACATATCTGTCAAGCATCTCTATTTACAAGATGCACACATGTTTATGTACTATTTTAAGACAGACAACAGAGATTTGTCCTGCATTTTAGCTAAATTCAAGAAAGCCTAACTTCGAAAATATTCCTAAATATGCAATAAATAATGCAGCTTTCAATGGTGCCGAGTGTCTGTAGGACAGAAATACAGCAGAAGGTTTTTTTTTCTTTTATCACTGCCTCTGTATTTATAGCCACTGTTACAATATTCATTTTCTGCCTTATTAATATACATAATTTTAATCTCTGCTGCGTAACACTATTGTCAGTATTGTGGTTCACTAAAGGAAAATGTCTGCTTGATCTAAGAAGTCTCTTTTTTTTCTTTTACAACTACAATTTGCAGGGCTGAGTGTTAAACAAAGCCTACAGCTAAGATCTACTCATTCTCTCTGCCAATAGCCTTGCCACCCCACTTCTACATTTTTAATCCCTTAATAAGTGAATTTACTGGATCATAGGATCGTCGTTGGGAGAGGCCAGAGTCGGGACGCTAACAAACGTCTGGGATTTGTCCTGGCTCTGGGTTGTGCCGCTGTTGGACACCGTAGTGAAGGAGAGTTGATCGTGTTCCAAAATGGCGAGGCGGTCGACCGGCTTCTCCTTCTTCAGGTAGAACATTTTCCTGAGCTGCTTCAGTTGTTGCAGCTCACAGAAGGTCTCCAGTACCACTAGCATGACTATGAGGCCCAAGATCAGGTAGACTGATGAGACAAAAAAAAGAACAGGCAGGGATTAGGAGGCATATGAGTAATGATCTGCAGTGTAATTAACACCATATTAAAAGCATTTTCTTTAATCCTGATGTGAAATCACTTCCCTTGGATTTAAATAGAGGTTTAAAGCCTGACTTAATCTCATACCTGCAGCATATTTATCATTTATAATGCAGCATATTTTTTCAGCATGGTGGCTGCAGATGATGTTTTGCTACTTGATCCAAACACAGTGGATTTACTCATAAACACTGTTGTTTTATGGATCAACACAAGAGGGCAGTGCAAACCATCCATGTTAACAAAAACAGGGAGCATGCTTTAGAATACTGAGACAAAGAGAAAATGGAAAGGATAGTGTAACATTGATAGTTGGTGGTTTTTTCCATATCAAAACAGAGCCTGGCATTTGTAGGAAATGCTATTCTTTACTGTTGTATCAATTTAAGTAACAGCATTTTCTGAATAGTGCAAAATCCCGAGTGCAACTCACAGAAGGAGTGGCTGCTTAACCCCAAAGGCAAGACTGAAGAGATTTTAGCAAATGAGGTAGTTTGTTCAGTATATACTGAACAAAACGCCTGCTGTTTTTTAGTTGTTCCACTTACATCACAATGGTAACACAGTTATGGTCATATCACTTCCGATGCATGTAATTTTTCACAGAGGAAGTTGTACAAATGTGTCTGGAGCCATTCATGCAAACAGACGCGTTCTGTTCCTGCCTCGTCTCCTCCTACAGACTGGCACATTGTGCCTACAAATTGACGTCTATTTTTCTCTCTCTCTGACTCTCTGACCACACACCCACATCACAAATGCTGGAGACAGTCGAGTGGAGTAACATTTGACATTCGTGTGCACCCACTCCCTGCCAAGACTCTATGGGTTTAATTGAGTTTCACTTTTTTGCACTCTAGCTACCATTAACTCTCAGGGTGCTGCTAAGAATATGCTGCACAAGACAACCAGAAAATGCAGGCATGACCTTCCTGCTGTCGCCAGTAGGTTATCGTCCAGATTTAAAACTGCTCTAACCTTGTTTATTAATAACTAATATGGCTTTAAACACATTAAAAAACATGCATATAACTGGCAATTGTAACTGAAGGTTTTAAGAAATTGAATGTGCAGACTCAACTAGAAGGCACTGATTACTTCTACTTTACTGTAGAAAAACTATATCCTAGACACCACGTGTTCTTTGATGATGACATAAAACCTACGGCTGCACTGTAATTCCTAACGTGTGTGCCTGTAATTCTGATGCATGCACTCACAACACGGCGCATGGTGTAATTTTCACAAACAGGTCAAAGATAGACCCGGCTAACTGTGTTACAAAGTGGCAGATCAAAGTTGGCCATATTAAAACCCACTAAAAGTGATTTTTCTCACATCGGAAAAATAACAGCATTCGTTCTCACACATTTGCAATTTAAATGAAGCGAAGCCTGTGAGCTAATTTGGGCAGGCAACTGGCTCACTCACACATAACACTGCCCTGCTTTCATCGTACCAAACACGCCCTCCTGATCTGCTGGTCTATTTAAACAGCATAAGTTCCTGTCTCACCCTCTGACGTGTTAGTCCTGTTGCTGCCCTGCATTATCTGCTGTTTTATCCCTTACACCACCCTCAATTTAATCCATCCATGATAATGAGCTCAGATGTCAAACTCTGGCTGTATTCTACAGCTGTTATTTCCAAATGAGAGTTGAACAAATAAAGACTATCACTTTAGCACATGTTACACATTCTGACACTATGTGTGACTTGTTGAGGCTCTTTCCTCACTTTATAGCTTAATTAGGAAGCGAGTGCTGTTTTTAAGTGTAAACAAAGCAGGTCCTAGTTTATGAAGGATGTTGTAATTTTGAGGATCAGAGGCACTAAGAACGATATCGTAATCCAAAAATGTATTTTCTTAATAGTGATTAGACCAAAATAATAGATCTACAGAATAATTTAGTTATATAATGTCACTAAAAAACCTCTGATAAGAATCAAAGTGGACAGTCAGCTAATAACACTCTCAAAAGCGACACTCACCAGTGATGCCCACTTTGTAGAGCTCCCTGAACTTCTGATTGGCCGCCTCTCCGGGCACGTAGTCTCCGAGGCCAATGGTGCTGAGCGAAATGAAGCAGAAGTAGAAGGACTCCAGGAAGTTCCAGTTTTCTTCCAGCGCCGAGAAGATGGCGGCAGGGATAAGGAAGAAGCAAGAGACTGCCAACATGCCAAGCACAGTGGCATGAACAATGGCCACCAGTGGCTTGGACAGGCCCCAGTGTATGTGGATGTACGTAATCGGCCTCCGTGTGCTAAATACCATGATCCGTTGCACCACAGCAGTGAGGAATAGAAGGGTGAAGGGGATGCCGATCACGGAGTAAATAATGCAGAAGGCCTTCCCGCCGTCTGACAGTGGTGCTGTGTGCCCATATCCTGCAGAGGAAAAACATTAGGACCATCAAAAGCTGCAGAATAATGTAGGATTGCAACGCCTCTGTAATCACTGCTATAAATCATAGTCTGTTGTTCTTTCTTCTGCCATGTCAGGTGTGACTGCAGGAAAGAACCAAGCAAATATTTACCATGAAAAGCGATCTGTAAGTACACAGTAAGTTTGTAGCTTGTGTGTATTTCATGGGAAGAGAGTTCAATTTAACTAACAGGAACATCCTGCATCACAGTTACTGAGTAAACCAAACGTTTGGAGGATATAAAAGTTATGACTTCTTCTTTTAGTATTTAGTGGCACGCAACAAATTTATTTATTTATTTAGTTATTTAATATAATTGTTTTTTAATGCATTTTGTCTTGGACTTCAATCTAAATTTAAGATAACTGACTAACGTTTTATTTCATTAAAAAAGTATATATATCTTAGCTAATTTTCACTTTTATAGCAGCAACAGATCTCAAAAGTCTAGAAAAGTGAGTAGTATTTTTTTGCCAACTAACTACATTAAATTGCAACAGGTAGGTAACAGGCTTGGGTATAAACAGAGCATCTTATAGCGGCAGAGTTTCTCAGAAGTAAAGATGAGCACGGGTTCACCAACCTGCAAAAAACTGTATCAGCAATCTGTGGAACAATCTCAGAATAATGTTCCTAAATGTAAGACTGTGATGACTGTAAACATCTCATTATCTACACAGTACACAGTGTCATCAAAAGATTCAGAAGAAGTCTCTGTGTGCAAGAGACAAGGCTACAAATCAGTAGCAGACTTCTATAATTTTCAAGCACTCAGGTGAAACTGCAATGAAAACAGGAATGATTTTGTTGTCACAATCACTGAATCTGCTCAGGAAAACTTCCAGAAATCATTGTCTGTGAACACAGTTTTCAGGTTAAAGTAGGTCCTGTCTGAGCCAAATCTCATTTTGTAAGTTTGAACAAACAAATTGTAAGGTTTTTTTTTTGGAAAACATGGACACCAGATCCTCTGGACTACAGAGGAGAGGGACCATCTGGCTTGTTATCAATGATCAGTTCAAAAACCTGCATCTCTGATGGTATGGGGGTGCGAACCAGTGACTATGGAAATGACATTGTGCACATCTGGAAAAGCACCACAAATGCCAAAAAGCATTTCTCTGCAGCTGGTCTCCTTCAGATGTTTAGACTGTTATTAAAAGAAGAGGGGAGGCTAAACAGCGGAAAACACAGAACTTTTGTGACTTTTTTGAGACATGTTGCTGCAACCAAATTCAAAATGAGCAAACATTTTTCCTAAAATGATGCATTTTCTCAGTTTTAAACATTTTATTTTTTCTGTGTTTGATTGTGAATTAAACATGAGCGCATTAGATTTGCAAATTCCAATTCCAGCATTTATATTTTAATCGTGCTTTATATGAGTATGCATACAGTCATTCCTACACCTTCTCTGCAGCCATGTTTCTGTCTGCTTAAGCTTTATCAGTATCTGTGGTCTCGTTTAAGTCGTGCTGAACAACTTTCTGCTGACTTTTCTAAACTTGCATTGGTGTGAAAACATACCTGACCTAAAACAGACCTAAAAAGAGCCTGAAAACAGAGGACTACCGTCTCACAACATGCAAATGATAAAACTGTTTCCTTGTGACAAAAATCCCAAATAGTTCACCTACACTTTCCGCTTGTTATTTAGCAGCTACAGTGTAACTACATCACTTCAGAATAAGACCTGCCCTAGGTAATACCATAATTGTCACTGCACATTTACTGAGTAATGTGTTTTTGTAACGTAACAAAGGCCACAGAAAATATCCAACAATAACAGGGAGTGTCTGACACTGAATGGTAAAATGACACGCAGGCAAAAACGCAGACCTTAGTCAAGTCCTGTTTACTGTCATCAATTCTGTTGAGACTTAAAACAAGATACTACGATCATTATTTTCCCATTTAGGAAGAAACTGGGGCACAGGGTACCTTTACTACAGTGTATGTTGTAACCTCACTGATGCCAATCTGTCAGGCTAAAGTTCTTCCTGTGCGCCGACTGATCAGCAAGGCACGTATGCCCTTTGTGAAGTTATTTGGGAAAACAAATACATAACTTCTAACTTAACAAAGCTATTTCTTACACCTTAAGAAAAATGACAGAAAACCACGTGTCTGCTAATGCACTTGCCTAAAGCAGAATATGTGTGGCTGTCTGGGAGGGTTAAGGCCTGCTTCTACAGCTATAGCTGTTAGAAGAAGATATTTAAATTTCTATCGCTAGCTGTAAATATATATATATATATACACACACACACACACACACACACACACACACACACACACACACAATGTGTGTGTCCCATTTGTACTAAGACCCGTGGTTTGTGTGGCCTTGTCAGGCGCTTTTTCTGCGCTATGCTGCGCACCTGCTCGGCTGCAGCATCACCCAGCCTGCCCAGGACCCTACCTGTGGTGGACAGCACCGTGCTGGCGAAAAACAGCGCTGAGGTGAAGTCCCAGTTCCAGTTGGCCGAGGCGTTATTGAGGATGGAAACCCCGTAATTGCTCGCCTCCAGCGCCTTCTTAAGAAACTGCTCCAGCCTCTCCTCGGAGAGGCAGTCATTTTCCTGGAGAAACTGCTTCTTAATATTCCTCAGTTCCTGCCGCAGGAGGTCTTCGTAGGGCAGCTCGACCGATGAGAAAACAACTGCGCCGAATATGAGATAGAGGAGGTAGCCCACCACCAGGGAGACGAAATACCACGTCGATTTGTGAGTCTGTATCAAACGCACACAGGAATTGCTGGCTAAAGACTGGAGCATTTTTAAGAGGTGTATCACACCGGTGTGATACTAAGCTACGTTTGTCTACGGGTGTTAATTTGACCGCCTAACGTCCTAAATTGACAGCATATATCCTACACGCAGGGATGTAATAGAGACAAAGCGCGAAACGAGGAACCGCTTTCCCCTGACTGAAACCTGCCACTTGGTGCTTTCAAGTGCAGTCGGTAATCTCGATGTAATACCTTTACAAAAGGAGTGTTTATACTACAAACGCGTATCGAGTTGGTACGCTGTCGTCCCTGGAGATCCTTTGGATAGATAAAACCCAAAAAAGGCACACTGCTAAGAGGCTGGTTCCTAATCTAAGCGTTTAGCTTTTACTCTGTGGGAGAAAATCCGAGCTTCAAGCGCTTATGAAGGCATCAAATGATGTGGCGGAGACAAAGGGCGTGTGACGCAAGAACTTCCCCTTTCTCCCCTGGCAGGTAGCCGAGCCTGTCTTTCGATTTCTAGTCAAAACAATCGAGAGACGTCAAAAAGATATTTTCGCTAACCACAGATGGCTGTCATGGTGGGTAGATGAAGAAACGCCCCAGTGTACTCACAGGGGGGCCTGGGGTTAACTGAGGCGTGGAGACTCAGGTCCCAAACGGCAAAATTATTATTGGCCCAGTTCTGTGACAGCCAACACTTACTTCTGTCCTACATACAGAATGACGGCCCATTGCTGGTCCACTCCTGCCTGCCAGATCTCAATCACATGAGCTGAGGTTTGTGGTGACATAATACCTAAAAAATCAAAGTTAAAGCTAATGCAGGTAGAATGGCTGTTACATCATTGTTAGTAACAATGAAACAAGAATATTTTGAATTAGAATTAGAATTCAACTTTATAGTCATTGCACATGTCACAGGTACAGGGCAACGAAATGCAGTTTGCATCCATCCAGAAAGTGCTTTAGTCGTGATATAGATATATTACAATATAAATTAGCAATAATAGAGATGTGTAAGTATATTACAGAAATGGGTCTATTATGGTATGTTATAATGTACACAGTGTGAAGTATGTTATGAATATTCTATAACTATAAGTATGTACAGGCTGTAGTGAGTACAAGCTATGTACAGGCTATGAACAGGATATAAATATGAAATAAAAACTATACAGAAATCTGAGATATACAGTTATACAGAATGTGAACTATGTAAGTTATAAACAGTTGTGGGATTAAAAATTATCGTATGTACAGAATGATTATCTACACAGAACTATACAGTAGTGGTAAAGTGCTAGTGGTTGTGGGTGTGTGTATGTTCAGTCCATGAGTTTAACGTGAGTCAGATGTCAGGAGGCAGAGTTCAGGAGTCTGACAGCTGTGGGGAAGAAGCTGTTCCGGTACCTGGTGGTCTTAGTCCGGAGGCTCCTGTAGCGCCTCCCAGAGGGCAGGAGGGTGAAGAGTCTATGTGATGGGTGACTGGGGTCTCTGATGATTTTCCCAGCCCTTTTCAGACACCGCTTCCTGTAGATGTCCTTTATGGGAGGAAGTGGTGCTCCGGCGATGCGCTGGGCAGTTTTCACGACCCTCTGCAACGCCTTCCGGTCCGAGGCAGAGCAGTTCCCGTACCAGACTGTTATACAGTTGGTCAGGATGCTCTCGATGGTGCAGCGATAGAAGTTCACCAGGATGTCTGAGGACAGGTGGTTCTTCCTCAGAGTCCTCAAGAAGAAGAGGCGCTGGTGAGCCTTCTTGACCAGCTTGGAGCAGTTGGTCGTCCAGATGAGATCCTCGGAGATGTGGACTCCCAGGAACTTGAAGCTGCTCACACGCTCCACAGCCATCCCCTTAATGTGGATGGGTGGATGTGGGTCAGCACATTCCTCCTGTAGTCCACGATGAGCTCCTTAGTCTTCTCGGTGTTAAGCAGCAGGTTGTTTGTGTCGCACCACTCAGCCAGACGATCCACCTCCTCCCTGTAGGCGGCCTCATCGTTGTCACTGATGAGGCCAATCACCGTGGTGTCATCTGCAAACTTAATGATGGTGTTGGAACCATCAGCAGGTCTGCAGTCATGGGTGAAGAGGGAGTAGAGGAAAGGGCTCATCACACAGCCCTGTGGTACACGGTGTTCATTGTGATTGTTGATGAGCAGCGGTTATCCAGTCGGACATGTTGGGGCGGTTGGTCAGGAAGTCCAGTAACCATTTGCAGATGAGGGAACTGATGCCCAGGTCTGTCAGTTTCCTGATGAGTTGTGAGGGGTGGATTGTGTTGAATGCTGAACTGAAGTCTATAAACAGCATTCTGGCGTAGGTGTTGTTGTTGTCCAGGTGTGAGAGGACAGAGTGCAGTGCGATGGAGACTGCATCCTCTGTGCTCCTGTTCTGGCGGTATGCAAATTGGTGGGGGTCCAGGGTGGGGGAGACAGGATTTGAAGTGTGCTAAGACCAGCTGCTCTAAGCACTTAGTGATGATGGGGTGAGGGCTACTGGGCGGTAGTCATTGAGGCTAGATGGGTTGGAGTTTTTGGGTATCGGGACGATGGAGGTGGATTTGAAGCAGGCGGTACCACAGCGTGGGCCAAGGACAGGTTGAATATGTCTGTGAGCACTCCTGCAAGCTCCCCAGAACACGCTCTGAGAACACGCCCGGGGATACCATCAGGACCTGCAGCCTTGTGGACATTGATCCTGCTCAGCACCGCTCCTACATCGGTGGGGGAGAGAGTCAGAGGAAGACAACACAACTAAATATGTCAGATAGAAGTGACAGGTCCAGTATGTTCCATTGTAAATATATTGGAGTCATCATCAGGCAACATACAGTCGAAATACACAAGGGTGACTACATCACAGTTGTACTTACTGAAGAGTGTTATTTGCATTGATGACATAGAAAGGAAAAATACTATTCAGAGTGTTACCACTGAGTCAAAGGTGTGGTATGGTTTAAAACGATCCATCAACCGTCGTTATGCATAGATTACCCTGTCAAAGATCTCCTTTTGTTTCTTTAAAGTTACCTGCCCTTCGAAAATATGTTTTGCGTTACTCGAAGTGTTTTCCTGTCACACAGCATTTTTTTTAGTTTTTCAAGTGTTTAAAAGTTTTTGCGGGATTGCTTGTACCAGACAATACACTGTTAAAAATCAGATTATATAAAACTCTTCACTTTGTTTCCAACGCCTGAGCAACGAGTAGCTAAATCTTTAATTGCTTCTCTTTTTCCACAGAACAGGAGAGATCCTGGTCGCGTAACTGAGACCGATGGGAGAGGAATGACAATAAATTATTGATTAAAAGACTAGGCAATTTACCTAGGTTAACACAAATTCAAATAAGAGCGCCACCTATCCAAATAAGACCGGTAGAGCACCCAGATTCCATTTAATTTAACGTTTTACATTGTACTAATGCAAAAAATGACTAAATTTACATGTACTTAAATCGCATAACATTATCATTTTGGGCATAAATAATTTGTTTTGAGTGTATAAATACTTAGAACTGTGCACCCAGTTAAAAATTGGCACTTCTGATTGTCACTCAGTGTTATTCCTGCATGAGGGCTCAGATTTTGCGTAATACACACTTTGTAACAAGTCCAGGAATTACATACAGTTGCGTACATCCAATCTCCTAATAAAGCCTGAATTTTAAAGATGAATTTATATCTTGAGGCTCCATGTTGTGTTTGCAAAATAAAAATAATTAACTACAACCTGAAATACAGCAGGGTGTTGATGCCTTGAGTTAGCAATATGTAGATAACGTAATTATATCAGCTAGAAAGTAAACTGAGTGACTACCTTTGTACTCAGTTTGAGCACTCAAACCACTTTCTATTTGCAAGTCTCATTCTCCCAATCATGCAATCCTTTACCTTTACATCTAAGCACTTCTTCTTACATTCACACACAAACTCACTCTCTGATGGATGCAGTGGGGGTAACTTGGGGTTCAGTATCTTACCTGAGGATATATGGACTAGTGATCAAACCATGAGTCTGACAACCTGCTGTACTACCTGAGCCACAGGCGCCTGATGAAGGATATTGAAGATACTGCTGGGTTTGATATGAAACTGTAATAACTCTATTAGATGACATACCAGGTAATACTGAAACAGCAGAGGAAACAGTGGGCTACCAAGGTACACGGCTGCAAAAACAAAACGCAGAGAGCACGAATCTATTGTCACTGAGAGGCGAGGCATACCAGCAAGAGACCTGCAGGTGGCAGGCAAGAGTCAACAATTAGAAGGGCTTTCTTCAGTTCTATACAACCAAAACTGTTGCTGTCATTAGATTAAAACTGAGAAAGTAAAAATAATGACAGATCATTAGATCTTCTGCAAAATTAGCATTTTTTTTAATTTCATCTAACACATGGATCTCATTACATGAATTGTTTTCTTTAACCATCTGAGCCCCAACAGCTTTTGGGTGTTTTTGTTTGTTTGGGTGGGGGTGTTTTTTTGTTCCTGTCACACTTTTGCTCACAGAAGGTCTTTTTGGTTTGTTTGTTTTTTCTTACACCCCCAGAGACGGTTTACTTTACAAAACCTTCCTTAATCTTAACCTAACCTATTTTTACGTGCAACATTTACTGTGGCACTGGGAGTTTTTGTCACAAAATTAAAGATACTTACTGTACTAATTACATGAATGTACCGTTTTTTAGATGTTACCTTTATTTCTTCAAAAAACAAGACGATCGATATGGGTAATCCTAATCATTTCAGGTACACACACAATCTCTTGTTCAACCTACTCTTTTGCAGTATAATTGCTAACTGGGAGAATATCATAGGATTGTCCTGGATCATATTTTCTGCTAAAATTCTGCAGCTGCCAGTAATTATTTTAATTAATTTAATTAATTGTTTTTAATTCCTGGATATTCTGTCTTATTTTAAAGGTAAAGAAAAAAAACATTGTGGATCAAAGCTTAAGGAAACTGTCCTCATAAATATTGTGTTTACAGTTCAGTTGCTCAGGTCAGATGATTTATTTTCCTGCATCAGCAAATCCGTGACACCATGAGTAAGGCCAGTTCCTAAATTCACAAGGAACAGATGAGCTCATGTTCTCATGTAAGTCAAAAGTAATGAGTTGCAAAAAAAAGCAGGATATCACTCTAAGTAACATAAAAAGTTAGATATATGAAACAGTCCAATACAAAGACCAGAGAAAAACAATAGAACTGAGCTGACTTTACTTTCATTTCTTTTTTTGCATATAAAGAAAACTTTTATACAAAGACTATAGATTAAGATCTGCATAATAATCCTATGCAAAAATAAACACTACATTTTATTTAAGTTGGTCAGCAAGGAAGTTTTCTATCAGTGTGAATAAGAACATATTGGTGTGCTTAGTGTTTTCGATTTAAGGATTCTAATTTTGACAACTCCAGGTTTATAACTCGTGTTTTAACGTATTCTGACAGCAGATGTGTTTGTGTGTCAGCGGTTCACACTGAAGTGATTTCCTGCTAAACTTCCAGCTAATAAAGCTGTGGTAACAATGCGGGGAAAGCCTTATAACTTTATCAGATGCTCTTGTACTCTCACAGATGGACAAGTAGAACGGATGCAGACGGAGTTTGAGTTTGAGATTGGTTGGAATGATTTTTCTTAATTACATTATCCATTGCCATGCATGTTCTCTTGATGAGGCAAGAGATTCATCTTCTTATCTCAAGAAAACACAGGGCTCATTTAAACAGATAAGAAGGTGATTAATCACAGGAAAACAACTTTTGTTTTCATTACATCACATGATTATGGAGGCCTTGGTAGCCACGAAGGTGGCCTAGTCCCCTTATCTGGTTACAGATGAAGTTAATAATCACTGAAGTAGGAGACTAGCACTTCATTCATGAAACTGTTGCCATTTTCTTCTTTAATGAGGACTAATCTGATTGTTATCTTTGACTTAAAACATGTTTTCCCCGTGCCATTGCTTAATTCAAAAGGTACTTGATTTGGCTTGTGTTTATTCTTATTCATACTTTTAAAGATATCAATATTAAAAATTTTAAAGTTTTTACAGAGCAAAAGTGAAGTGTCTCTACATGAATACACAGGGTCTCGGGAGGTTAAAACACACACACACACACACACACACACACACACATACAGAAGTAATCACTGCAGTCTTCTCTGGAAAATGGGAGGGCTGTTTATCCCAGCAGTAATGTCAGCAGTTCACTTTCCTGCTAAAAGAGAAAGAACCTATGGTACTGTTCCAATCATTCTCAGTGTTGTGATTCATACATTAGTTGAACGAATTTTTGTTTCACAAAGGTCAGAAAGAAAGTAAGCCATGTTTTTTTATATTGTCTTTATTTAGGTAAATTCTTGAATTAGTCCATGAATCACATATGAATGTTAACCAGATTTTACACAGGATCCATGACAATGAAGATGATACAGTGAAATTCATTAATAATAATTCATTTATTTATTTTTCTCTATTCTGTCGCAAACACACCCACTGGTGAACTTTTAATTAAAAATAACCAAACGCAACCACAGTCTTTTCACGCAATGAACACTTTTTTTCACAGCTCTGTATAACAAGTGGTTTCGAGTGTAATTCATCATATCAGTCAAGTGGTGACAATGTGATGACTGTTGTAAGTGCGACAACTGCGATTGCTCTCTGAAGAAAAGAACGAGCACTCCGACCCTGCACTGATGGCCGAAGATGATCCCTCCGAGTTGCCGTAGCGCTGCAAGGCTGTGGCACTCCTCCTTCAATGAACGGTGGAAAGATGGCGACAGCATACGCACAAGCGAGAGTCGACTGTACCGGCGGATAAAAAGTGCTGTAAAGAGACAAAATCCACCTCCTTTGCAGAGATTTAGCGGTGCAAAGTGTGTTTGATATAGCCAAGACATGGTATAACCCATGCACAGCTTAAAATAAGGAGCCACCGCTTTGTTATGGAGCCGCCGGATCGGAACAAGCCCAGCAGGTAAGCGATTTCGTTGAACAGACACTTTATCGCCAGGATTTCACAGTTGCCAAATAGTGAGCTAGCCATGACACTGCAGTCGGAGCGCTTGCGCATCCAGCAGAAATCGACTTCCTGTCAAATAGTGATACCCGTGCAGTTAATGCATTTGCAGAGCACTAGTTGTAAACTTTTTGGAGAAACACTTTCCGGGGGAGCTTGCCGCATATAATGTATTCCCAAGCAGTCCTCGGTTGACCGTGAGAGAGGCAAAAATGCTCACCAAATGCTGAGGTAACGTTATTAACAATTACCAACCGCTATAACAGTGCAACAGTCCCAGCTAGCTAACATCCACATTAGCCGCCGCTGGTCAGTTTATTGTTCAGGCGCAAGTTTGTTGACAGAAACTGACGAGGCTGAAACTGCGTTAGTTTTGCACTGCAGGGGTCTAAAGGGGACTTGAATATAATTTTTTTTATTATTTTGTCTCGCCGGGCTGTGCATTTCCCCTCCAGTAACAGTAAAGCAAAAACTTCGCTACTGTAGCTAGCATGTTGCTTCACTGTTATTGTTAACCCAGTGGATACATTCGGCGTCGGTGCTGGACGTTGAATCTGCGCTTTCAGACTTGGTGCATTTCATGTTGGCTCGCTATTACTGCAGGAATAAGAGTGCGGTTGATAACATGTCGCAAACGTGCCGCGCTGCGGATGTTTGGGCGTACTGTATGCACTCAAGTGCAAAGTTAGTGCGGGATATATTTTGTGCAATCGCGCAGGAGACTGCGTTTTAACCAGAGTCTCAGGAGATTTCGATATGGGCGCATCTGGTAATCGAAATGCCGCAGTGTTTGCCCCTGACCGCTGGCGACAGACCCTCAGGAATCTGCTGTTGTGTCTTCCCCTCTCCTCCTCCTCCTCCTTCTCTCATGCAGTTGTGTTTTGGGGGGGCAGAGCGAGCAGCATTTTTCATGTTGGATCAGCTCTTGTCATCAGCCATAATCCATTTTTTTGAGTAACTAGCCAGTCTTTTTCTTTTCCTTTTTGGTGGCTATTTCAGTAATGATTGCGTAGCAGCCACTTGTTATTACCTTGCGCTTTTGTGGTCACTCAGTCGAAGTGGATACACAAACAGCTCGCGTGATTGTGCAACACTGGCCCTGAGTTAGGGTTATTGCTGTCCGACATGACTGCATGAAGAAAATTGATGAGCCAGTGGCCACATTATTGCTGAGAGCATGTCGGTTATGTTGATGTTACTTACATGCTTATTAGACCACGTTTAGTTTGCGCACCAGCAGATGAAAAGGTAACCTTTGCTCTAGGGGAGCTCATGCAAACGCTCAGCGGTGTTTTACCAGTTAACAAATGTTTTAAGTGAGTCTAAATCTGTCTCTCCTGCAGAGTTTGCTTTCCTGCTGTTTCTATAGTAATGGGACTACTATAAACTGCCAGCAAAACTTGTAAACAGCAGAGTTTACATGTTCCAGGCTGCAAGGTTTGCACAGAAGCGACATTAGTTCAGCTTCTAGCGTGCTCCATGATGCATAGCTCTGTATATACATTTCAATTGCAGACTGAAAAGACTACAACAAATACGTTTGCTTTTAGTCTTCTAAGCTATCTACCTCTTTGAGCTTATATAAGATTGTTTCGCACCAACAGCTATTTTAAGAAACATCAGTTATGTGCTCGCTCTGCAGTTGAAGGCTATCCCTATCTTTGCAAGTACAGAGGTCCTTTGTCAATAATGTCTCGTTCTCAAAGTCAGTCTGAAGACACTGTGGCTCACAAGCATTCCAGAGATTTCAGGATGTGGTGTACTATGTGCAGTAGATAGCTGCCTGGAGCCCCGTAGGCGCGCATTGGGCAGAACTCATTAATGCCTCGCTTTTGCCAGGAGCACAGGCTGTAGAATACAGATGGACCATCCTCTAGCATTTCCTATCTGCATCCTGTCTTTGCCCACACCTGCTTTAGAGAAAGAAACTAACACACTCACAGGCTGCCACTCTCATCTGTCATTTCCTTTTAAACAATAGCACTTTTGTAACTGCTGAACTGTGGCAACTGATGTTGCTATTGCAGGAGAGCGACCGTGCAATAAAAATGATTAAGCACTGCTGAATACCATGTTTGTCTACTTTGAATACATGCTTTATAATGTGCACAGCTGCAGGACAGGGTGCAAGTTTGAAACTAAAAGAGGTGTTGCTTGTTTCTCTCTGCAGTTTCAGATTACGTTTCAAAGGTGGAGCAGACTGCTGCTTTCACCGCATTTATAATGCATGCGTCATAAGGTGAAAAACATGTCATTACACCATTTAGCGTTTAACTCGCGCTCCAGCCGACAGTGTGCAAACAGCGTCTGCTTTAGCTGCCGCTGGTGCCGTCTTTTCTTAGACCGAGACTGTTCCCTGTGGTGAGCAAAGTACAAGTCCAGATAGTAATCAAAGCAGTGTTTTAGAAATCAGTTCACTTTTTTTCTGGACCTATGAATCAGAGTGCGTTTAGTGACAAAATCAAACTTCTTAGCTGTGCGTTAACAGTGTGCTTTGCATAGTTAGTGCATGCAGGAGAAGTTGGGAGGTCACGCTGTTCCAGCAAAGGGTGTGGTGAAGTACATCTTGTTCATTGTTTCTGAATTCTGTCAGCTTACGGTGCAAAAACTGATTGCTGCTTCAGCTCTACCAGTTTATCAGGCATTAACAGCACGTCAGAAATGCTAATGTTGCGCACACGTGTGCTGCATTTCCACGGAGCACACCAATTGCTTTTTAATCTTATGCGCTCAGCGGTGAACGATGGTTTGAAATTAGTACCCCGCAGATGCATGCTTTTTACAGTGGTAGGGGGGTAATTCAAAACTGTATTTAGCCTACCAGTTAGGCATCAGTTATGGCAGCATGACCTAATTAA
The DNA here is from genome assembly GCF_013358895.1 of Oreochromis aureus. Lineage (NCBI taxonomy): Eukaryota > Metazoa > Chordata > Actinopteri > Cichliformes > Cichlidae > Oreochromis > Oreochromis aureus. The sequence goes on along the minus strand of NC_052954.1, from coordinate 14,651,272 downwards.
AGCAAAGTGTGCTCTTACAAAAACTCGACCACCTTCTCCTCCTTTTCCTCTCTCTGGAAAAAAAACAAAAACAAAAGTCCCCTTTAGTTTGGGCATTGTGAGCAAGTGTGCTCACTAACCAGCTGTGTGGTATTCAGCCGTGGGCCTCACGGGCCACGTGTCACCGTTACACAATAGAGAGCCCCTTGCTGGTACAATAGTGTGGATGGTTGGTGTCAAAGGTCAGCCCCCCCGCGACTCTGGCAGCCCTTGGTATCTCTGCTTCAGTCACTATACAGAAAAGACTCTCGATTTTTGTGCCGTTTATTATTCACTTAGTGTTCTGCCCGGGGCTTTAGCATTCCACTGGCCTTTATGGGAGCCCCAATGAGCCATCAGATGAGCCATTGAGAGCAGCCAGACACCATCTGCAGTGATTATTCACTATCAGCAGACAGGCAGGGACAGCTTGAAGACCACAGTGCTGCTATGGTTAACTGCAGGACACACATGCTGGTAACTTTGTGCAGCCTGTAAGTAGGTTAAGAAATTCACAAGACAAATTTGCGTATCCCTTCCTGCAACAGCACAGCCTGTGCTCGAAGCGTGTCATGGCAACCTAACAAACAACCGGCCCCAGTGGCGTCATTGGTTCCGCTCTCATTCCTGAATGATTGAATCACTCTGTTCTGCGTAGAGGAGTACGTTTTTAAAACTTGGTCTCATTCCCTCGCTCACATGTATGTACTATTTCTGTCCTCTCTCTCACATGGACACACACACACACACACACACACACACACATCCAGGCTTTGGAATGTTTACAAATGTGCACACAATCTGATCACTTGTGACACACGCACGCACACACATGCCGTAGGAGTTTTTGAAGCATAACAGGTTTTTAAATGCGTTCTTGTACTAATGCAGGAGTACGATTTGTACTCCAGCATTCAGCAGTTTTTGAAAATCTGCTCTCTTCTTGCAGCTTCCTGATACCTGTCTCAATTATCTCATAACAAAAACCACACTCATTAGTCTGTTGTTGTGCTTAATGCCTTTATTGTAAGGAACACAGTTGCCTACTGTGCATGCACACTGAAAAGTACTGCACGCCGTTTTGTCCGTCTCTTGCAGAACAAGTTCCCTCACAGTACACTCATAGAGTACATTCATAATGAAGTCAGTGTGCTTTCATTTAAGGGTTGATCTGCGATTTGTTCTGTGACTGTTGTAGGTAAGCTGGTTGTGCTGTCACAGAGATGAACGGGTTGTTAGAGATATTGACAAAAACATTTTTAAAACAAAGGGGCTTATTTCCAGTGTAGTTACAAGAACAGAGCATTTCATCATATCTAAAGCACTCAAGTTTGTAGGTCCTTCTACAAGTTAACATCTGAGTTTATAGGCTGTTTCACAAGATGTTTCACCTTCTAAGTGCTTTAACAATTCGAAACATTTTCCATGAACAGAAACTGGCTGTACTATTGCAGTGACTCTGAGTATGATCGTTGTTTTGTGAGAACAGGTATTCGTGATTGCAGCTAATCTTGCACATGCAGCATTTTCAGCAGGTGTTCTGACCTGTGTCTGCCTGCATGTAGCTCCACAGCTGCTCCCACACTCACTCTCTCTCTCTCTCTGCATGTGTATGTGTAGAGAGTCACATAGGCATTCTGCCGGAGGCAGATGGGTGAAAGAACTGCAGCCTCCCCTCCCAACAGATAGCCACACTCTGCAGGTGACAGTGACACACCCATCCCCCGTTTGAAGCTTCCGGCACACAGACTAACAGGCACGTGTAGGGGAATGCCTTTGAGTCAGATGATCAGCAGAGGCACACATGGTGACTTGCATAAATATAATAGATATCACCCGTTTTCATTCGTCTCCCCTTCTTCCCCATTGTTTTATTTTGGCAGGGTCAGCCCTTGTAACCTTTCTCTCTAATCCTATTAAAAAAAAACCTCTCAGAAAGGCCTTAGGGCACAGAGCTTTGACATTGTAATCTGGAAAGGCGTGGTTCTCTTCCACATTACTACCCCTCCCCTTTTCCCCCTTTCTTTTCCCACAAGGAAGTGTTTCAAGTGTTTGTAATCTTTCCTTTCTGCAGAACTAGCGGCTACAGCCTTTCAGAATGCTGGTAAGCGGCCATGGTATCCAGTATTTATTGTTTCCTCAAGATTCACTGGAATCTCCTGGGGGTGTTATGCTGTTTTGCATAAGAACCATTTTTGCATGCAACTGTGCAGTATGACTGATGACTTAGACAGATTTAATGATGGGTTACTATAACTCCCTTTTTGGTCAAGCTATATGTTTACCAAGACACACACAAACAGTTTGATATCCTGCACCTGGATGCCTGTGGTCATGCACAGACTATTGCTGTTATACATTTAGGGGGCAGCCAGAGAGACTCCCCCCTCCAGAGCAGACAAGTCGTCACACTGCTGTGGGTAGTAGCAGACGTTCAGTCTAGCTGCAGTTTAGCAGCCTGTCTCCTGTGGCATTGGGGATTTGCTGCACAGTCTGTTATTGGTGCAAACAGACGAGCACTGTTTGACCTTGTGCACACATTTCTTAGGTCGTGCTTGTGATATGAATGAAATGGTTTCATAATGCCAAGTCGTTGCGTCTCCAAATCTAGTTTCTGTTCCAGGTAACAGTTCTTATGCATATAGGCCAGTTTAATTTAAATATGCAGATCTAGCTCAGACCAATGGGTTGTCTTTTCTGTTGTCATTCATGCCTGACAGGCAGGCCAAGCCAGTGGAAGATGCATCCCTACGGAGCCAAGAAGTGGCTGAATCCTGTGACTCTCCCAGTGAGGAAGAGGAAGCTCTGTATGGGACATCACCTCCATATAACGCCCGTCAGATGAAACACATGTCTAGCAAACACCCGAGGAACAGTCAGGGGAGGAGCGCTGGGGGGTCTCCAAACAAATGTAAGTTAGTAAATCGATTTTACAGAGAAATGTGTACATAGAAACCCCACATTACGTGCAGGTTTTACACACAGTGTTCTGACTGGAAGTCTGTTTCTTTTCCCAGCTGACGCCAACTCATCTGCCCTGAAGGACAGTCCCAAGGCAGTGGAGACATCTAAGGAGCACAGCTACAAACAGGGCAAGAAGCAGAGGTCTGCACAGCGCTCCACAGAGAGAGACCACAAGAAGACATTTGAAGGCTCATTTATGCTGGATCCCCTCTCAAAGCCCCTCATGGAAACCAGAAAACATTACTTGAGTTTGGGCTGCAGTCGCAGTCTTCCTGTGTCTATGCCCCATATGTCCCGCACCCACCGGCAGACCTCAAGGACAGACTGTCCTGCTGATCGCCTCAAATTCTTTGAAACTCTGCGGCTGCTGCTCAAGCTCACGTCTATGTCCTCCAAGAGGAAAGAGAAGGAGCAGAGAGGCCTGGAGAACATGCCTTACTTGGGTCACAACAATGAGGTTATTTGGCTGGAGCTGCAGGCATGGCACGCACGGCGTTCCACCAGTGACCAAGACCTTTTCCTTTTCACTGCCCGCCAAGCCATCCCTGACATCATTAACGAGGTTCTGCACTTTAAAGTCAACTATGACAGCCTGAGAGGGGCTCAGTGTTCAGAGTCTCAAGCAATTCAGGAGGACTATCAGAGAGTCCCTGATCTAGTTTGTGAAGAGAAGAGGGAGCCTACTGTAGCAGAGACCAACCACTGTGGAGTAGATCCCTGGGGCTTTAGGGCCTGCCCCTCATCAACAATGAATGCAGCAGAGCCTCTCGGCTCTGGCTCTGATTGCAGGGAGCATCTTCAACGTCAGCGGCTGGCATTTGAGCAGGTCAAGCGAGTTATGGAACTGCTGGAGTCTGTGGAAGCTTTGTACCCCTCTTTGCAGGCCTTACAAAGGGACTACGAAAAGTATGCAGCACGAGACTTTCAAGGCAGGGTGCAGGCGCTCTGTCTGTGGCTCAATATCACCCAGGACCTAAACCAGAAGCTGCGCGTTATGGCCACAGTGTTGGGCATCCATGACTTATCCCGTATCGGGTGGCCCGTCTTTGAGATCCCTTCACCTCGCTGCTCTCGTGGAAACGAAGATGAAGAGAACGAGGACGACGACGAGAACGACTCGATAACCACTTTTACCACAGAAAGTGACGTCGAGGACAGAGATGGCGAGGACAACGAAGAAGCGAGTCCTGTCACAGAGGGAGAGTTGTCTCCCACCCTGACTCCTAAATTTGCCCGTTTGTTGTCCGAAGATGAATTTCTTCCAAATGCTACTTCAGGAAATGCAGAAGCATCCGTGGGAGGAGGAGTGTTCTGCCCCACATCCATCTACAGACCATTTGTGGATAAAGCTCTAAAACAGATGGGACTACGTAAACTGATCCTCAGACTGCACAAACTGATGGATCGCTCTCTTCAGAGGTCCAGAGCAGCACTGCTCCGCCACACTTTTGCACTAGAGGTGAGGCTGTTATTCTAAGAAATCTGTTAATAAAAAGGAGTCACATTAGTAAAGCTACATCTGGGTGTGTCATATCCATGTTTAAAACAAGGCCCTTCTGGTTAATCACTTTATTGATGTATAGAAAAGTAACAACCAACCATATGATGTTTTGGTTTGGGTTTTTTTACAGATTTTTTATTGCTGCTTTTTCTTGTTTACAAAATGTTTATAAACAATAAAAATACAACCAAGTTATAGAAATGATTAAACAAATTTAAACCAAATGAATTTTAGCACAAGCTCTGCCATAGAATTAACTGAAGTGTGATCATCATTGTATGTTAAAAATAATTGGTTAATTAAGCTGTTGTGACCATTTTGGTCATTTGAATCTTTAATATAAAAGAAGAGTATCATTCTCCTGATAGATACTGGTACATCGATTTCTAAAATTGCTTTGGTAGTTAAAGTTGTCATTGAGAATGGCTTGTAAACACTAAATACTCAAAACGTTTTCACAAGTCGGCCCAGGTAAAACCCCCTACTCACGCCAAGCCACAAACAATAGGGCTGACTTGTCTCATCTGCATTACCTGGCACGTCGTTAGCATATGTATAGAGTTTTAAGTAGGGGGGTTATGTTTGCACTGCCCTTAAGGAGTGTAGTCTGTGAGATGTGGTTAGCTACACATCTGCTTGGCACCTTTTTTTAGATGCTGATGAAAGGCTAATTATTTCCTTTGTTTAATTTATTTAAAGTAAAATACTTTGAGGTTCTACCAATTAATATATTGGTATATATTATATATTGTTTGCATGCTGTGGATTGCAACAGACTGTTTCCCAAACATTACTCAATCATAATTTAATGTAAACAGTGAAACAAGATAATCAAATGCATTTTTCAGTAACAACATTCTTTGTAGAAAAAAAGAAAACACTAGGAAATGAAAATTTTGTTTTTAATCAATTATTTACAAGAATTCATTTCAAGGAATCAAAGTTTAATTCATTGCACTCTAGAGCTGAATTGCAACGTGACAACTGAGTGGCCTCATAATTCATGCAAAAACATATTTGCTATTAAGTATGTTTGATTTTTCTAAGCGGATCTATACCCAGAAAGCTGATTCTGCTCAGTGGGTGAAACATTTCGTCATTCAGGTGAGAAACGGTGAAGTTTCTCCCACTAAAAATGTGACGTTCAGATAAACAGAATCAACTTTCTGGGATTTCCTTGCCTGGATGATTGAGCATGCATCAAGACAAATGCACTAGCAAAAGATGCCTGATTTGACCCCATGTGGAGAAAGAATTCCTTTTAGGGTTTGATCAGTGAGAAAAATCAAACCTGCAGAGCTGCCTGCTGTTGCAACCAATTGTAAATAACAGAGTAGACAAAAGTAGAAGTGTGTGTATTTTTTTTCTTTCCCAGTTAAAGCAATGATACAGTAAATTAGTTCCAAACAGCTGAATAGCATTTTTGCCCACAGAAGCAGTGTAGCAAATCATTATATTGTTTGTATGTTAATATAATTTAATTAGTCACTTGAGGAAACCTCATTTCGAGAAGTTCTTACAGGTAGGAGCTTAGGAGAAGTCCCCTTCCCCCGAGACTTTCTTAATTAAGTTCACACTCCTCTTCCACTTGCAGTTTGCAGACTTTCCAGACCCAATGCTGTACAGTGATTACCTGCCTGAGCTGTCACGACACGATCAGTGCACCGGTCCGGCTGACCCTGAGCTCGGAGCGGACCAGGTGTCCTGGGCGGATCTGCTGGACATGGATCTTCCATCCTTCCGGCCAGCGTTCCTCGTACTGTGTAGAGTCCTTCTCAATGTCATTCATGAATGCCTTAAACTGCGACTTGAACAGAGGCCCGCTGGAGAGCCCTCGCTGCTCAGTATCAAACAGGCAAGCAGCTGTCCAAGTCCTTGCTTTTTTCTCCTCGGTTTTAGTTTATAACTTCTCAGTCCTGTGATGCCTGCAAACATGCAGTTTAAACTTTTGGTGAACATTTGTTGTACACAAGTGTTCTTACATGCGTTTGCTTGTGCTCTGCAGTTGGTGCGCGAGTGTAAAGAGGTCCTTAAAGGAGGTCTTCTGATGAAGCAGTATTATCAGTTCATGCTGCATGGCGTGGTGACTGACGCTCAGGGCTTGCAAATAAACGCCAATATTGATGAGTTTGAAGAAGATCTTCACAAGATGTTGGTGGTAAGTTTCCCAGCCATTCTCCCGCCTCCGTTTTCAAACTATAGTTTGTGATTATTCACCGTGTGCTGCTTTTTGTGCAGGTTTACTTTGACTACATGCACAGCTGGATCCAGATGTTGCAGCAGCTGCCTCAGGCCTCTCATAGCTTAAAGAACCTGTTGGAAGAGGAGTGGCACTTCACCAAGGTCATCACTCCTTACATCCGTGGAGGAGAGGCCCAGTCTGGGAAGCTTTTCTGGTGAGTGAACCCGCAGTCGGTCAGAAATGTGCCATTTTTAAAACCGAGTGACCGCATTCTTGTTTTAGTCACGGCGCCTGCTTGCAGAAGGTTATTAATCATTTATATAAAACTGAGCTGTGTTCTGCTCTCTGCAGTGACATTGCTGGGATGCTGCTCAAATCCACTGGAGAGTTCCTCGATGCTGGTCTGAAAAAGAGCGATAATGAATTCTGGGAAAGTGCAGATGACAGCACCGCCTCAGATGAGATCAGGTGGGGAGGATGATTATGGAGTTGTTAGATTTCATCGAGTTTATATTGACATTTTTGTCCCAGTGGATTTTAAATTTTAAACTTTGAAGCTTTTGATTTTTGCAGGCGGTCCGTTGTTGAGACTAGTCGGTCTCTTAAAGAGCTGTTCCACGAGGCCAGGGAGCGAGCGTCTAAGGCCCTGGGCTTTGCCAAAATGCTTCGTAAGGTGAGAAACTGACATAGTAAAGAATATTCACTTCCTTGACTTAAAAAGAAAAAAAGAAGATGCAACAGTACTGGCTTTGTAGTTTGTCTGTGACCCTGTTTTCTCTGTTTACCGAAGCACCGGGATTGTGTGTTTTGACATGTACTTTGTTTGCACCCTTCTCTGCAGGACTTGGAGGTCGCTGCAGATTTCACTATCACTAACGGTGTTACTTGTCTCCTGGAGGCACTGAAGAAAAGAAACTATGTCAAGGTGTTTATTTTGTTTTGCTTTTATTACATTGTATTTTGCCAGTTTCTGATCTTCCTTCTGCCCTGGGGTTATTTATGTAACTGTTTAACCTTCCCCCCCTCAGGTTCAGATACCGGGCTTGGAAGAGCTTCAGGTTTTTGTCCCCTGTGGCTTGATGAATCAGCGACCCGTCATCCTGCAGCTTCTTAATGCTGCAGCTGGCAAAGACTGTTCTAAAGAGCCCGATGAAATCGCTGAGGACGAGGCCTACCTGCTCATGAGCAAACACAAAGCCGGGGATTCCACTACTGATTCTGACTGGGCTCAGTGGAGTGGAGAGCTTCTCAAGCTGGTCCCACAGATGGAAACTGTTGACACTTTAAGGGCCATGAAGGTTTGTGGCATTTCTAAATTCAGTCTCTGCATGCAAGCGTGTGCGTCTGCCTGTTTGTACCTGACGTTTATATGCCTCACGATGGTTCGATATGCTTTCAGGTAGAGAACATGCTGTTGATAGTGATGCAGTCAGCTCACCTGGTGGTTCAGAGAAAGGTTTTTCAGCAGTCCATGGAGGATGTGCTCACTCCTAACCGAGAGCAAACATCGAGTCAGCCTCTCATCGCGGGCGCTCTGGAAGAGCTCAAGGTGCTTATATAACCACATGCTTGACATCTAACCCATGGTTTATTCTGTGCTGTCGTGCAGACAGGTGCATGTCGGTGTCCTACTTTCAAATCTGTTTTTATAGCAACTGCTATCAGCTACCCTGAATTTCTGCCCTATTAACATTAGATAAAAAGAAGAAACAGAGTAACTTTTAGGTCATATTTTAGAAGTGCTTCCTAAATGGAAGCCACTTAACTTTCAGCAACTTTCTCTGTTACTTTCAAAATAAAAATCTCACACGATCGCACGTGATAATAAATACATGCATTAATAATCATTTTTATGAAAAAGGTTTTAAACATGTCTCTTTCTTTTCTCGTTTTTCTCTCTCCTTTTACAGAACGAGGCACTGCAGCTATGCATTAAGATAAGCCATGCCATTGACCGCGTAGATTACATGTTTACCACAGAGTTTAAGGCCGAGATCGACGAGTCCGAGTCAGCCACTCTGAATCATTACTATAGGGAGGCGATGACACAAGGCTACAACTTTGCCTTCGAGGTAAAAGACTGGAAAAAATGGAAAAGTGTGGCAGATGCTGTGTCTCAATTCCTGTTGCCGCACGCTTTCTATTTTAAGTACATAAATGCACTCACACTGAGAAGTACAGCTACATACAGTACTGTGCAAAGGCTTTGAGCAGAAGCAGTGATTCTTTGGATATTGGCTGCCTTTTGTTCCACTCTCAATCAACTTGACTGTACTTTCATAATTTTTCAGTTTTTTATGACTTATTTCATAAATGTAACGAAACAAATTTCCTCTGAAAATGGTCAGGCATAAAGACTGGACTGAAAATGAATGAAAAAAGGAGCCAGTGCCCAAAGAAAAACTTTGAAAGACCTTCAAAAAGCCAGGAGAACCACTGTAATGTAACTGTAATGTAGTCTGGCTCACTAGAAGCAAAATACAAAGAAATGAAGGAATGACTCAGGACTTTTGCACAGTTGTTTAGCATCTTATCAATCTCTTTTTTTGCTTCCAGTATCACAAGGAGGTGGTGCGTCTGATGTCAGGAGAGTTCAGACAGAGGATCGGGGAACGTTACATAACTTTTGCCCGCAAATGGATGACCTATGTCCTGACCAAATGTGAGAGTGGCAGGGGCACCAAACCCAGGTAAGATGTTCCTATGAGCTGAACAATTATTGTTCACTGTGCTCCTTCTTGAGCATCTGCTCTGCTTGGTAGTCTTCTGGTCTGCAATATGCTATTCAGGGATGCTTTTTGTAGCTAAAGCCAGGCCTACTGGTGGAGTATTAAGCTATAAGATTTTTATTCTGCTGCTGCCATATTTATTTACTGTGGAAAAATCACAATGTTCATTAAAGATGTCCTCTTTGTCAAGAGCTTTTCCTTTGAGCCATGACTCGTTACTATGGCAACCTTGCACTCTTAATGCAGTGAAGACTTTGACGGAAGCATGACATTTTGGATAGTGTCTATTAATAGCGTGACAAATACTCAAACAAAAACAGTCCCACTTAACTGTGGGTATGAGTCAGTTGTCATGTCAGTGTTTCCTGTCTTAAATGCTTAAAAAAACCAAACCACCCTCCCATAAATCATTAACTAAAGATTCTGATGTTGTTTGTTTCGCTTCCACAGGTGGGCGACTCAGGGTTTTGACTTTCTTCAGGCTATTGAGCCTGCCTTTATATCAGCATTACCAGAGGATGACTTCCTGGTAAGTATAGTTTCCTACGACATACACAATAGGCATGCTTGGAATACGATATTTTTATACTAACTGAATATTTATGTTGTGTTTCTTCAGAACTTACAAGCCTTGATGAATGAATGTATTGGACATGTGATTGGAAAACCCCATAGCCCTGTTACTGGCCTGTACTTTGGTAAGAAGCTTTTCCACGATAGCATCTTCTATATCAGGATTGATTTCAGGTTATACGCTGCAAGATTACAATCTGGATGCCATGGAGAGGACACTGCTACACAAAGCAGACACAACAGCAGTGACATTTCAGTTCACATAGAATATTAAAAAAGCGTGTGTGTGACTTGAAGTTGACTTTAACTTCTTTAAAGTAAATGAGTAAAAATATTAAAATCTGAGGAGTCCTGTTATGACATTACTTGTTACATAATGCACTCTAAGTGTTTATGGAAAAATAATTCTGCCACCAAATAATGATTTTATGTAAAAGGTGTTGTGTTAGTGGAAAATTAGATATGAAGTTGGCAAACTAGTACCAGAATAAAGCAAAATGCTACTACATGTATGTCTTTGATGGAGTAAAGTAGTTCAGCACAGTGGTGTATGATTATAGACCACCAATTCCAGTACAGTTGGGATGTTGTGTAAAATGTAAAGAAAACTTCTCATAAACCCAGATTTTATTTACAATAGAGCCTAGAAAAAAGCTAATTTGATGAAATTGATTAACTAAATTTGATGACAGCAACATGAATCCAAAAAGTGGGAACAGTCATAATATCCCCTCTTCCTGTACAAATGCTCCATAAGTGTCTGAACTGAGTTTCTGGACTTTATTGTCCCATTCTTGTCTGATATTGTCCTGTCTGGATTCTAGCTGCTCCGCAGTCCCTGGGTCTTATTTGTTATATTTTTTGTTTCATGGTGTGCCAAATGTTTTACGTTGGAGAAAGGTCCGGGCAGCAGGGAGGCCAGTTCAGCACCTAGATTCTTCTTTTACAAAGCTACGCTGTTGTAATAGCTGCAGTATGCAGTTCAGCATTGTCTTGCTGAAATTTCTCTGAAAAAGAAGTCATATGGATGGGAGCATATGTTACTCCAAAACCTGCATTGATGCTGCCAGTTCCATAGGCGCTGGAATTACCCATCAGATATGAACGGAACAAGGCAGATGGCCCCTCTTCTCTTTAGTCCAGAGGATGTGGCATCCATGGTTTTCTAAAAGACTTTCACATTATGATTCATCTGACCCCAGAACAGTTTAAAGCTTTGCTTCAATCCATTTAAAAAGACTTCTGGCCCAAAGAAGACGACGGCATCTCTAGATCACACGTCGATGTTCACATGTCTTCATGTTTGCATGTTAGAGCTTTAACCTGCTTTTGTGACTGGTACAGTAAACTGTGTTCACAGAAAGACAGAATCATGTCTGTTTTTGGGCCTCAGGGCCCAAAGTTTACCGGTATCCAATTGATTTTCAACCTTGCTCTTTGTGCCCTTTGAATCCTTTGATGATATTATGAACTGCAGATAATGAGATATTCAAAGTCTTTTCAAGTTTACATTAAATTACATCATCAGTTAAATTACTTCCAATACATTAAGTTACATTTTTGCTTTGTAATTTGTAGAGAGTCTTCAGCAGATTGGTGAACCTCTGCTGATCTTCACTTTTGAGAAATCCTGCCTCTCTAAAATACTTCACTGACCTGCTGACAATTCATCTCATTAGGAGCAAAACGTTTCTCAAGCTGTATTATTTTATTACCACTTACCTTTCCAGCCGCGTCTACCTCTCACCCCAATATAATATCATAGGGATGTATTTCTGCCATCAAATTGATGAGCTAATACTTTTATGAAATAGTAAAATGTCTCACTTTCAACATTTGATATGTTTTCTGTGTTTTATTGAGGATAAAATATGACTTTATGAGATTAGTAAATCATTGCATTTTAATACAGCGTTCCAACTTTTTTCGGAGTTATAAAAACATGACTTAGATATCTTGTTACTGCTAACTAATTTCTCATTGCCATGATTTACACCCAGTGATGATCTGTTTTTTGGGGGGAGGGTTTGGACAAATTGAATAAATTTAGCATTTGTTGTTTTTCTTTTAGGTCCCAGAAATAGTCCTCGTCCTGTAAAGTTGGTGGGTCGTTGCCATAGTGACCCACCAAACCCCCCTCTGATCATCCCTAATGCTGAAGGGTTCAGGTGGGTGACTGCAGTTTAAGTTTTTCAACACTTTTTCTTTTAATGTTTAAACTCTGTCCTGCATGGCTTTGCTTTTTTACCTTCTAATGTTTTTTCTGTCTAGTTAAGCTTGTGAACCATTTGAGCTTCTTTGTTTGTGCGTGTGTGTGTGGTGTGGTGTGTGTGGTGTGCTCTCTGGGTGTATGAGTGAGTGTGCATATCTGTCCGTGAACCAGCCACCCAGTCACACACCTACATATATCTACACACATCCCATGCAAGCCACCTTACCTCCCAAGGCAGCGCTCCTCAGTTTGTTTTTTCACCACACAGCTCTCGAAGTCTCCCCTGTGATCTCCGGAACCAGCTGTTCCCAAACGGCCCTCGCCCTGTCCCTCAGGGACCGGGGGAACAGAGCCACACCAAAGCACCCGGCAGCACCCCCAATGACGTCAGGTAGCTTTGCCCCCCTCCCAAAGAAGAAACTGTTGTCAGAGCTCAGCTCAGTCAAAAAAAGGGGGAAAAATCCCAAAAGCTGTCAGAAATGTTTTTGTAAGGCTTCTGTAAATGGAAAGAGGAAATGCTTCATGTTATTTATTAACTGCAAGATCCAGGACATTTAGTTCTGTACTGAAGAGTTTAAAAGCATGAGTTTAGAGCCAAAAAGTATTTTACCCACTTATCAAATCTGTGATGTCCTGCCAGTGTATATCCTTAACAGTGAATTTAAAAAATGTAAAGAATGAAACACTTCTAACCTTCTGATTGTATATAAACCAACAATATTTGGGAAATTCGGTGAAATATTCGATTGACTGTTGTACAATGAAAATCACGCACAGGCTCCACATCAGGGCATCACAGATGCAGATTATCAGTCTGTTTGATTTAGTTTAATTGCTTACATTTTTAAGCTATTTGACTTCAGATCAAATGAAATAACAAGGCATTTCCATTTTACCTTAAATGTATGTGTAATTAATTCATAGCATGCCTGTAAGATTACAATTATTCTAGTCGTGAGGCTTGATACACAGTGATTTGCATGGTTATAAAAAAATACAGATTTAAAATGTAGCCTCCTAAAATGTAGTCCTGCAAAAATGTCAACAACTCCAAAAAAAGAAGACTTCCACAGGTCTACTGATTAAGGGAAGAGGCTGTGATTGTTGTGCATGGTGTGAAAAACGAACACTACCTCACTGAAAGAGTTGGCTATGAATTCTGCTTTTTAGTGTTATCCACATCTGTCTTGCTGCGGTGCTGGTGACTGACTGCTTTTAGAATTCCTGGTGCATTAGTACAGAAATCAGAGCATGCATACTAAAGGTCTTATCTTCAAGTGTGAATGCCACTGATGAATGCTGAACTGTTAATGGCTTTCATAAGGCCCTCTCTAATTAATCTATATCTTCAACATCTTCTCAATTCAGATTCTTTCCCTCTGAATTTGTAGTAATCTGTTAAATCATGTAATTTACAGTATTAAGTTTAATTATGAACACAAGTCTGGGAAAATTGCTTTAATTAAGATGCCTTTAGAAAAAACGTTACATTTTCCTAAGTTAGTTTAAAGATAAAGAAAACATTCAGTGCATCAAAATGTATCTAGAGTGCACTGTTAAAAAGCTTATAAAGTTCCTTCTTGGTAGACAAGATTGCACTAACTTGCACCAGACCGAAACACTCCATCTGAATAAGTAGTTTTTGATTGAATCACAGCATTGCATCAGTTTCTTCTTTGTTTTTGCAGAGGATCCAGTTTCCATGAGAATGACCGGCTGTCATCAGTTGCAGCAGAGTTGAATTTCAGGTCTCTGAGCCGCCACTCCAGCCCCACAGAGGACAGAGAAGGTGGGAGCTTTCAGCGATCTATGGGGTTTTATCTGCTTTGCATATTAGCCTTCCTTGTCTGAAACTTCTTTTCTTTTCCTTTCTTACCTCAGAACCTTCGTATCCTAAGGGGGACCCTAACAGTGCTTCACGCAGAAGTTGGGAGCTCCGCACCTTTATCAGCCAGTCCAAGGGTGAGATTATTTAGGGATAGGTACCAAAATCTGGTGCTACAAGTCACAGAACTACTATTAACTAAATCACACAGCAGAAATGTTTCCGAGACTTAAACATCAATCCGGTCTCCTTTCTCAGACACAGCAGCGCGGCAAAGCCCCATGGAGGCCGTCCGTCTCTCCATTCGCAAGTTCGAAGAGAAACGCTACGCCGTGATGAAGCAACGCAACATCATCGGCCAGGTGTGCCACACACCCAAGTCGTACGACAACGTCATGCAAGTTGGGCTCAGGAAAGTGACCTTCAAGTGGCAGAGGGGCAACAAGATAGGTAGGACTTTGGTGTGACTGTTTTTGATTACGATGCAGTTCAACACTCATGCAAACACTGATGTGATGCCTTTGTGCGTGATCACAGGTGAGGGCCAGTATGGGAAGGTGTATACCTGCATTAATGTTGACACCGGTGAGCTAATGGCTATGAAGGAGGTATGCGCTTCAAATAATTGGAATTCAATAGTATTAACAGATCATGGTGACTGTTGATGTTAACAGACATTTCTTTTTTTTGCCTCCAATAAGATCCGATTCCAACCAAACGATCACAAAACAATCAAGGAGACTGCAGACGAGCTGAAAATATTCGAAGGCATTAAACACCCGAATCTCGTGCGCTACTTCGGAGTCGAGCTTCACCGGGTAAGAAGCGTCAGTTCAGGAAGCCACCTGTGGCACGTGGAAGTGGTGTGGTATTGATGTTTGTGTGCTCACCTGTAGGAGGAGATGTACATCTTCATGGAGTACTGTGACGAGGGCACTCTGGAGGAGGTATCCCGGCTGGGGCTGCAGGAGCACGTCATCAGGCTTTACAGCAAACAGATCACTATAGCCATCAACGTCCTGCATGAACACGGCATTGTCCACCGGGATATTAAGGGTCAGCACCATGCACTTATTCTATCTCACTTTTGTTTTTCTCTTTATTTGATCAACAACCGTTTCCTCAACCTCCTCTTTGTTTTCGTCCCCATCAGGAGCCAACATCTTTCTGACATCATCAGGCCTGATTAAGCTGGGTGACTTTGGCTGCTCAGTGAAGTTGAGAAACAACACTCACACAATGCCAGGAGAGGTGAACAGCACTCTGGGAACAGCAGGTAACAAATTAAATAAACCTGCAGTGTCAAAATATGATAATCGTCCCCCCACAGACTTCAGTCTGGCTCACTGGACGGCTTTGAAAAATGTGAAAGAGCACTGTGTTTTCATTCATTTTGCAGCTTTTGCTTCTGATAAAGACCTCCCCCATGACCATTAATACAACACCAA
Organism: Oreochromis aureus; assembly: GCF_013358895.1. Lineage (NCBI taxonomy): Eukaryota > Metazoa > Chordata > Actinopteri > Cichliformes > Cichlidae > Oreochromis > Oreochromis aureus. The sequence continues at coordinate 14,635,820 of NC_052954.1, read as the reverse complement.
AGTTAAAAAGTAACAGATAAACATTAAAAAACAGAAAGTTCTTGTTTTTTCGCAGTCTCCTGTAGAAATGTGTGTTTTACATAATTTTCACATTTTCATGTCCTGCATTAATATTTCTGTCAAATCATTATTGCATTGTTATTATGCATTATATCATACTATTGCTATTAATATCAGATGTGTTGATATTCTTTCAGCATACATGGCACCTGAAGTTATCACCAGAGCGAAGGGAGAAGGTCACGGGCGGGCTGCAGACATTTGGAGTTTGGGCTGCGTCCTTATTGAGATGGTGACTGGAAAGGTAACAAGCTAAAGAGAGGGTTTTCCTTTTCGCACATTCAAAGTTTTAGTAAGCCACTTAAATAGAAAGGAAATTAAATTTAATGTCATTTTGAGCCATCCTGGTGGCAGTGACCACCACTGCTGTTGTTTTCTAATTTTAACTTAGATTTTACAAAATGAGTGTTTTAAGTTTCAATTTTTAGAGGCTTTATTAGTTTTATCAATGATTTAGATCATTGATTGTAAAGTTAAAATACACATTAGAACAAACTAATAAACAAAGCATATAACATATAACACAACAGCTAACACATCTAAACAATTACATTATTACAGTGGAAAAAATGAAAAGGAAAAAAAACAACAGAGTTTATCATCTTGTCCACATCTGCCACATCTGCCACCAAACATGCAACCTCATCCAGCCTCCACACTGCTCCACCTTGTCTCTGCTCTGTGGATTTTACTCTTTATTTGCTCAGATTTGTTCTCCACACTGTGGACTCAGCTACGGTTCCCCCGTTGTTCAGAAAAGCCAGCAACTCGCCCGGTTCTCCACATGTTGAGTCACACACTCCTCCGCACTGACCCGCTCTGCTCTGGCTCAAAATCCCATCCTCAGCCTGGCAGCAATTATTCATCTTTTATCTAACTACAGTCCTCTCCATATTTATTTATTAATCACATCTAGCTGTAGCTCATGTTATGGCTGCACATCATGTCTGTAAACAGTCTGTAAACCAGCATGCCGCAGTAGTGGTTTTACATTATTTTCTATGGCGTCAAAATGACATCCTCCATGGTTTGAGGTAAAGGTCATAATTTCTTATTTTTTGAAGTCTAAAGTCAAAAATTCAGTATTTGATGAATAATCCTATTTTAGGAAAAGTTACACAATTTTTAAACTGCCAAAGGGGGTCAAAACGACCCCCTTTGGCAGTTCTAGTGTTTAGCTATAAGGTGCTGTTTCAGTCTGAGCTGTGACCACTTGTGCAAAAACCACTTCCAGAGTGAAGTGAGCATGGTTACTGTTGCTAATGACATGTTTGTCCCAAACTACAAAACATATCGCTTGTTAAGCATGACTTAACCTTTTTTTTTTTTTGCAAACCACTTAACAAAATTCAAAGCCACAAGTAAAAAAAGTAACTCGTGTTGGTACTTTTCTATCTATCTGCAGAGGCCCTGGCATGAGTACGAGCACAACTTTCAGATCATGTACAAAGTGGGCATGGGCCACAAACCTCCCATCCCCGAGAAGCTGAGCACAGAAGGGAAGGACTTCCTCGGTCACTGTCTGGAGAGTGAACCCAAACGACGCTGGACAGCTAGCATGCTGCTTGACCACCCATTTGTTAAGGTGAGATGCTGGGAAGGTTGAACATTTCTAAGCTGTGATTAAAGATTTCCATGGAATTCACATTATATCCCCTACTTCGCATCTGTTTCAGGTCTGCACGGATGAAGAATAAACGAAACCTCCTGTGTGGCTTTAAAGTTTACAAGTTAAAGCACTACTGTACATGTTCAAATAAGAAAAGAGAACTGTGGACACGGAGAAGCAGGAGGTTACTGCTGAAGGCACATGGATTTAAACTGAGGAAGTAATACAGTATCATTTCAGAGGACAACTGGATCTATATAGTATTGATTTGTTGTGTCTTTATCTATGGAGTGAGAGAGGACGGGTGGGACTGTACATACTGTAAAAACAGAAAAAAGAATTAGTTTTAATTCCTGTATAAACAATATTGTAAAGTTAAATACCTATTGCCACATTGGTTTGTTCTCACTGGTGAAGAGATCTCTGAAAAGGCATTGAAGAATACTTGTTTTTTTCCTTTCATTTTTTTTAACAAAGGGGAATGGACAGGTGGTTGGGGGTGGGGGCGGGGGTGGGGCAAAACCTATAGCACTTTTAAACTGTTTACCCATGGGGACAGTGGAGTTACCACTTGTCTGTCCCTCTGAGACTGAAAAGGTGTGGTAGGCCTCACAGAATGGAAGGAGAGGCTGCTTTACCTTTATGAAATGAACCATCCAAATGTAATCAACAAATCGTATTGCTTGCTATTTGGCAAGCGTGGGCACTGGGAAGGATTTCTTTTTGTTGTTATTGTATTTTTCTTTGCCTTTGCTGAGGAGAAAATGTCAAGTTGGAGCAATGTTCAAGTCTACTGGCCGCCAGTGAAGAGCTGTTCATGTGACTAGGGCGTTACAAAGAAGAGGAGAAACGGGGCCTGCTCTTCCTCCCTGCTGCTGAACATAAAACATCCTCACGGCCGAACACAGACACTGACACACAACTTCTGGTTCTCTGCTGCTCTCACAGTGTTTGCCATGTACAAACAATATTAATAAATGAACTCTCTTTTTTTAAAGACTTTGTTCTGTCTGTCTCTCGCCATGAAATTTTAATTTATTATGTGTTATACACTCACCAGTAACTAGTACTGGGTCAGACCCACTTAGCCTTCAGAAATACCTCAATTCTATGTGGCCTAGATTCAACAAGGTGATGGAAACTCCTCAGAGATTTCGGCTGTATAACCATGACATGACTCTCCCCTTCTACCACACCCAAATGTGCGCTATTGGATTGAGACCTGACTACAGTGAACTCTTTGTCATGTTCAAAAGAAACAGTTTGACATAATTTAGGCTTTGTGACATGTTTGAAGTAGCCATGAGAAGATTGATGCGCTTTCATTATAAGGGATAGAAACGGGGAACGACAATACTCAGGTAGGCTGTGTGCTTAGAAAAATTATCCCCCACCTTATAGCACCTTATGCTATGTTGTTTAGGACTAATTCTGGCCCTACCATCTGGATGTTGCAGCAGATATTGAGACTCATTAAACCGGGCAATATTTTCCAAACTTTTGTTGTCTAGATTTGGTGAACCCGTGTGAATTAGAGCCTCAGTTTCCTGCTCTTAGCTGACAGGAGTGGCTGTGGTGTGGTCTTTGTAGCCCATCTGCTTCAAGGTTTGATGTGTTGTGCATTCAGAGATACTTTACCTCATACCTTGGTTGCAACAAGGGGTTGTTAGAGTTGCTGTTGCCTTTCTATCAACTATAAACCCTAGACATGGCTGGGCAGGAAGATCCTAATAGATGAGCTGTTTCTGAAATACACAGACCAGCAAATCTGTCACCAACAACCAACCATGCCACATTAAAAATCACTGAAATCACCTTTCTTCCTTATTGTGATGTTCGGTCATCTTGACCTGCATGCCAAATTGCACTGAGCTGCTCCCATGTGACTGGTGAACAAGCAGTGCGACCGTGAGTGTATTTCATAATGCAATCTTTTATCCATAGCAAAACAGCTCTGTGCTTTTTCTTTCTCTTACATTTTCAACATCTGAAGACCAGTGCCAAGAAAAACACAAGTGGTGAAACTGGTAGTTGTTAATGTAAAATCATCTCTGAATTGGAGGAAAGTGCTGAACTTTGTACTACCAAAGCGCCTCTGCCAGTCTCAGTCAAACTTCCAGTGGCGCTGAGAGTATATTTAGAATTTCACATGCGCAAATCAGAATGAAGGGAGGACAGTTTTGCGCAGGACATTTCCCACAGTAAATTTCTTTTATGTGAATTTCTCCTACGATACATGAAGAAAACACAGTCAAGAACCCAGTTGTGTCTGCCTGTATCAACTCTTAATAATCCATTAGTTTAATGTGTCCTTGGCCTTGCTTTTACAAGAATACTCTGTGTTTTCTCAAGCTAATGACATTAGAAAACTACATTTCAGGTGAATAAATAAGATAAACAGATAAGAATAGACCTTAATTCGCTAGTCTTATTTTCTGTATGATAGTGTTTGCTGTATTTTACCTCAATAAGCCATCCTTTGATTCAGAAGTTTAGCACGCAATTGCAAACAGCTGTAGCCACACAAGCGAAGACAGCAGCAGCTACAGAAGTGGTCAGAAGTTTACATACACTCATCATGGGAATGAATGTCATGGTAATTTTGCATTTTTAATGGCTTCTTTGAACTGTTCTTTTCCAGGGTGGAATGATAGATCTTTAATGACTTTAGAAAATGAGAATTGCGTGCATTATTTTGGGTTGGCCATAATCCACACAGGGTCAAATATATACATAGACACTCACAGAAATGTGGTTAAAATGTCCCATACTAAGTTGGACCTCAATCAACTTAGTATGGCTTTTGGTAGCCATACAAGTTTCTGGCATGATTTTGGTTGCATATTTGACCACTCCTCTTGGCAGAATCCCTAAATTTTATTTAAACTTGTTGGTTTCCTGGCACGGGCCCAACTTTGAAGTTAGTCCATAGTCAAAAGAATTTTCAATAGGATTAAGGTTAGGGCTTTGGGAGTCCACTCCTGAAGCTTAATGTTAGCCTGCTTTATCCACTCCAAAACCAGTTTTGATGTAATTGTCCTGCTGGAACACCCAACTGTGTCCCAGTTTTAGTTATCTGGCTGTTGATCTGAGGTGAATTTGGAGCCAGTCCTCTTTCTTTATTATTTCATCCACTTCACCAGTACCAGCAAAACAGTCCTGGAGCATGATGCTACCACCACCATGCTTGACATCCGGCACGTTGTTCTTAGGTTTGATAGCCTCACTCCAAACATGCCTCATCATTGTGGCCAAACAGCTCAATCTTTGTCTCATCTCACCATAAATCGTTTCTCCAGCAAACATTTGGTTTGTCCATGTGGGCAGATGGAAATTTCAGTCGCGCTTGAATCTGTCTATTTTGGAGCAGGGGTTTCTTTCTTGAAACACCCTCTCAGACCACAGTTATGTAAAACTTGCTTCATTTTGGACAGTGACTGCTGAGGTTCTACAAGTTTCTATTTCATGGCGGGCTTGAACTTTCCTAACCAATTTCCTCTCTCTTCTCTAAGGGTAACAGTTTCTTCCACACCATGACAAAGTTGTGACACGTCTGCATAACTTTTACTTATGCAGGATTGTTTGAACTGACGATTTTGGAATCTGCAGTGGTTTAGAAATGTCTCTGAAAGAGCTTCCTGACTTCTGGAAAAATAAAAGTTCAAAGAAATCATTAAAAACCCCAAATTACCATGACATTCATGCCCATGACGAGTGCACATAAATTTCTGACCACAACTGGAAGTAGCATTTGTTAAATTCATTTGATTTACATATACAGCTAGTGTTTTCTGCTCAAAGACCTGTGGCCATATTCACAGGAATTTCCATAAACAATCTGGGAATAGTGAACATTCTGTCATGAACCACCACTAAGCTGGAAAGCCTGCTATCATTTTAAAGGTTTTATTTATTTTTGAGTACTGCTGTTAAAGTAGTTTAACTGGTGTCATGTGTCATGCAAACGGATGTCTTTGGATGCAAAAGTGTTTCTTGAACTTGTTTACTGCAACAAGGTGAAATTACAAGTCCTCCTTTAAGCAACGACACCTAACATCCAAGTGTGATCTGTGTAGCTGAGAATGGCATTAGTGTACACAGCTTGTGATGCAATAGGCCGTTCTGATGCTGATTATACTGCACAGGAAGAGGGATTTTAGCAGCTGCAGTAGGTCTATTGTGCTGTACTGCACAAATCAAAGCTGTAAAACACAGCCACGTCTTCATGTCACACGCCTGAATTGATGGGCGAGGCACAGCATTATCAGCTCAAGGCTAGTGCTTTCATAAGGTGTGACAGCAACTCAGGCCACTATGACATAAGGATAAAGATTAAACCTGTAGAAAGGACAACACCATTTGTTGTGAGTCACTACTCATTTCTTTGTGTTTTGGTTGCAAGAAGCCAGGCTTTCTTTTTTTTCAAAGTGGTTTTGAGCAATAGTTCTCCAGGTTTACTGAAGGTTTTTTAAAGTTTCTCTTGGACATTGGCTTCTTTTTCACTCATTTTCAGTCCAGTTCCTGGTCCTGACCATTTCCACAAGAATGCTTTTTGTTTGTTTGCTTGTTTATTAAGCCATTTAACACTGGCATATCATGCACTGGGAATTGGAGAACAAAAGAAGACATTTTAGTTCTGAGATAAATTATCTGCAGCAGATGGACAGTTTCTGATAGTCATGTCCTTAAAAATAAGAAAAAATTCAATAATTTACAGTTTATGGTTTCTCAAAAGAAAAAAATGATATGGTTGTTGTGTCAAATTACACAACAGCAGTTCTTGTGTAATACTGTAATTGTGAAAGTCAGTGGTGAACGGACCTTAATATTAATGAACCAGTGTGCGATGGACTTGACACATGACTGAACAAAAGGCAGAAACATCCAAAGATGAGCTTCAAGAAGCCTGGAGAACTATTCCTGAAGACTGCTTAAAGAAATTAGAAGAAAGCCTGCATAAGAGAGTTCAGGCAGTGTTTAAGAATAAAGGTGGTAATGCCAAATATTGACTTTCCTGCTTGCTGGAGTTGTGCAAACTCTGTTTTTACCTTATATACTGTGTTTCCACAAATGTTGGAAAATGATTCAGTACAGTGCTGCACACATTCCTTATTTTTTTAGTTAAATATACAGAAATTAGGATATCTTATCTTTTGATTAAGAGTTAATCAGAAAACAACCTATATCTATGCTGTGAAATTTTCTGAGGATTTCTTCCAGGTTAAGGTTAGAATTTAATAGTTTAACTACATGTTTTACATATTGTGTAAATGGAAAATGGGTTTACATTATGATGAATCACTACTGGACTGTGGGCACGTTTGTTTGCATTGGAAAATGTTCTATAAACAGAGGCCTGACCTGCAAATGTGCGAACTTTAAAAGACCTGTGATGCATACAGAGCCCATGTGTTAATGTGCTTCAAGTGGCTCAAATTTAGTAATTTTTTAAGTTTTTCTCAAAGGTCAAGAGGTTTACTCATCCTTTGTTTTCATTTTTACTCACCATTTCCTGTATAAAATTATTCATACTTATTTATTAATTTAACCATTGCCTACACATGTAGGTCACTTTTCCTAAAATAAACTTGATGGAGCTGTGCAGAGATACCATCTTTCATAACATCAGCTAATATGAGGCTTGAGCTTTGAGTTTGTATCCAAACTTATTGATCCACTTGTTTCTCATATATGTCTAAATCGAGGCGTTCAGCATCAGCCTCCCTATTAATATTTTTAATTCTGTTATTGAAGATATTGATTCACTGTTTACTTATTTACATTAAACCAGCACCTGAGGACATTAGGATCAGCAGGTAAGAAATTTTAGCTTGTGTCCTGCTGGCGTGCTACCACCAGGTGTCTCTGTGGTTTGGCATTTTCTCTTTGTCTTCTTGTTGCATGATTACTTTTCCTCACTGGATGCTTGCATCACTGTTTAACAGTTTATTTTTACCATTTTCTCATTCTTTATCAGCATACGCGGAACAAAAGGTCAGGACAAGAGCTAAGGATGATGGTTGTGGGCAAACAGGAGACACATGGAGTTTGAGCTTTGTCCTCTCAGACCATGCAAATCACACCAACTTCAATTACTTTGTCACACAGCCGTAGATGGAAAGACTGCGATAGTGAATGTCAACAAAAAGTTACTGGAACTTTTGCTTTTACTGTCAACATATAAACAGGCGGAGTATATTTATGGAACTGTGCGGCACATCGATTCACTTACTGATTTATTTAGAAAAAAACGAAAGCCACACGTGTAGATTAGATGTAATTGAGGTGGTGAATCTCACTCATTACTTGAAGAATATAAACTGACTACGAGTTTCTACATTACGTCCAGTGTAGTCGCGGTTGAGACGCTGCTTTAGCATCTATTTAATGTCTTAATGCTCCAAAAATATTCTCATACTGAGAGTTGAGTCATCCTTGCCTTAGCCGAGGAGGAAATATCAACTTGAAGGCTCAGGGTGTTTTTTTTTTTTTTTTAACAATAAACTATTTGCTGGTGAAGTCCTGTTCTTTTGTCTGGATTGTAGCCAAATTTGAGCAGAAAAAAAGGCCCTGGTCTTCCTCATACCATTCATTCACTATTTTTTTTTTAAGTACAAACATCAACAAAGGCCGCTTTTTTGTGCAAAATCTTTATTTTCTCTCACCTCCAAAATGTCATCTGTGCATTACAGTGCAATCATAGAGGTAGTCTATTTGCCTTTTGGTTGAATTCAATTTGTTTCTAGAGCAAATGTTGGTCTTGGCTATACTCAAATATACTCTGATTTTAATCTGCATTTCATCTTAGCACTCCTTCGTTTAGCCTGCTTACCAAGGTCCAGTGTCTCACACCCGTCTCCAGCCTTCCGCAGCATAGCGTTAGTATAAAACTACCCTGTCTGCGCTTGCTTTGAAGCAGGTCTGCACTTGTAAATGGCAGTCTGGCAGGACTGTGTTGGTACAAGTTTTCCTGAGGGCAGTTTGCAGATTAGTAGTTGTGCAATAAAAAGAGGCAGTTTCCAGAATCCACTAGTTGTTGTTTAGAGAAATCTCCTTATTCCCATAGTTTGAGGCTCTTTTTATCTCAGTCTGGCCAATCATCCAGCGAACTCCCAGTGAAGCTGCGGGAAGAAAAACAAAACAAAACAAAAACAGGATTCAGAGAAGCTACAGCATTGTTTGAGTGAGTCACAAAGAAGTGCTGACAGGTTTTGAAATAGGACATTTTTATTTCCACAGTAAATTTCCCTTTGAATTTGGTGCTTATGCCCTTTAATTATCAAGAGTTTTTATTATGACAATTTAGCGACGTGGCTGAATCTGTCACTTTGATATGAGAAGCAAAGTGTTACAACTGTTAACATTTAGTTGCACATTAACTGGCTCTTTTAAATAACTGATAACACCTAAGCCATCTCCTCCAAGTCTGTATCAAGGCCTCTTATTTATTGTGGAAACTGCAACATGCTCTTGAAAAACCCGTGCTGTTAGAGTGATTAATTCCATTTAACATCCCAGTGAAAAAAAAAAACAAAAAACAATCAGGTGGATGACTTGATGTCTAACTTTGATATTTTAAGCACATGCCTGAATGCTGTTATGGACATGCTCCCAATACTGATAAATAAATAAAATAAAAGAGGGAGACTTACATTGGAGGTGTCAAATCTGCCGCTTTATGTAACATTTGGACAAAAAGGAGCTGGTTAAAGTGAGGGATGGGCCGTTCTAGCCATATTAGGGTGGCTTGACCTTGCCTGTGAATGGATGACACAAACCTGCAGAGCAGACAGCCACGGAAGCTACGATGGTAAATACAGATCCAGAGCTGATTAGCTGAGTAAGCAGCAGGCCTAGAGGGTACAGGAGCAGGCAGGACCAGAATAGCCAGTTGATCAAGGACCATGGTCGACGAGGAGGACTCATTATGGGGCCCGGGAAGCGCCCAGTCTTTGCGTAGTGCTCTTGAAAGCTATCCTGTTAACAAATTAATGCAAAGACAGCTCAATACCAAAACCCACAACAGGGAAGCACGGCTAAAGTTGGTTCTTTTAAAGCCACGTGGCTGCCATGTGTCTAAAAAAACAGTAAGAGCTAAAATGGAACCAAGTGTGTACAAAGTTTAACATTCCCAAGTTCAGATTCAAGAGTTCAGTTATAAAGTGCATGGATTGAAAAGTAATTAAAAAGGTGGCATGGCAGTGAGCCAAAACCACAGATAAGCTCACCACACCTTCAAAACTGTGTATAATAATAGAGTCAATGTCATTTAACATATTGACCTATCTCCATTTGTGGTCAGCAATAAATGTTTCCTCACACTAATCTTTTACTCAAGTGCAAAAGCTTCCAGCTTTCTAATATTGTTCGTAGTCTCTGCTGGAGCTGCTTTCTTTAAATTACACCAAAATTTTTAGGTTTTCATGTGGAATTCAAATCTGAGCTGATTCCAGATCCAGGTTTTGGCTGTCTGGGCATATCTGCAAGATCAGTGGCTGGATCAAAAACTTCAAAGACACCGTTTACCAGTTCCTGCAGCACCAAAAATACCCCTACAAGAGGATGGAGCCACCCATTTATTTATAGTACCGGTACTACTATTCAGTGTGAAACAGTGTATCAGCCTTCAGGGGAAAAAAAGAAGAGGTACTTATTTTAGGCTACATATTTAATCAGTATGGCTTCTATTTCAGTAATAAGAAACTGGGTGATTTAGTACCTCTACCTAACGCGTCTCTTTTGGAAATCATGCATCCATCAGAAAATTTAAGACTCTCACCTTCTCCTGGTAAAGTTTGTGGAGCCACTCAGCACACTCCTTCTCATCTTCTGGGATTAACTCTAGAGGAATTCTCCTGCATGTCACAGAGAAGAAGGTTACACCAGCACACAGGAAATGAAAAGCAACAAGTGTGTGAAACATCAGTTCCTACCTCACATATAAATCTGCGTGATATTTTTTCCCGTTAAGAAGCCCCAGCAAAGTCGGCATTTCATTGTTTCTGAAGTTCAGCGTGGAATCGTAAACAGCCGCAGCTGCACAACACAGGACACGCGGCGGTTAGTCAGCGCCACCTTTCATTTGATTTGCAAATCCACCCCCTCGCCCCATAAAACTGATCGGGTACTTTCTGGTGGCCACATTTAAATACACAGACAAAGAGACTCTCACCAGTCCCTCTGAGGCTCTGAACTGTTACCCAGAATCCTTTGGTTCTGGGCAAAAGATGATACTTTAGTTTGGGCAACCCTTTGCTTTCAGCCACCTGCATGCTGACCTGGTGCTTCTTTGGTGTGAAGCGTGTCCCCTCGCAATAAAGCAAGAACTTTTGTCAAAAAAGAAAAAAAAAGTTGGGTGTTATATAATTATATTATAATTATCGCCACAAAAATATCACTCTCACTTCTCTTGATTCTAAAATTACCATAGACTGAAACCCACCCAGAAGTTTTCTGGGTAATCCCGCAGTTTCTGAAGACTCTCATTCACCGTCCTTCGATCTTCCTCCCACTTCCTTTTGCAGAAAACTATCTCCAAGAAGTACCACATCCACCCGATGATTGGTACATAAGCCAGCTGTTTTTTGGCTAACACTTTTGAGCTCTGGAAGTTGAGAACACATTAAAAGAACTGGAGGGAAGCATTGAATTGGGGGGTGGGTGAAGTTTTCTGGGTTACTTTCACTTACCCCAAGAACTCCAAATCTCTCACAGAAGGTCCAACCACACAGGAAGTCTATCTCAAAAGAGTGGTTGAGAACCACAATGGCGTTCTCTTTTCCATACAGTGGATAACTCTTTGGGTCAGTGTAGAGTGTGCACTCTGTCCCAGACCACCACTCCAAGGTAGCAACCATCTCTGAGGACAAAGACGCGAACAGGTACATGTGAGTAAAGGGCACCTGGATTGCTTTTGTAAAATGATGCTATGCAGTACAGAGTTCTGGGAACTCGTGCAGCAGAGGGTTATCGCAACATCACACCAACAGCACCACTGAAACCACTGAAACTAAAAGTTTCTTCTTCCCAGAAGCGGAACACACATTTACAACAGCCAGGTTGTAATGGTACAGCTAAGGTTATACATACGGCTGGAGATGCAGTAGGCCAGCCTGATGTTGATTCTGCGGGCCAGCTGCTTACTGACCAGCCACACAGGTAAAGTACAAAGCTGCAACAGGTTGATAATAAGGCCGCTGACCAGGAAGACATAGCAGATGATCAGGTGGCACAAGAACTGGGATTTTAGCAGCTGAAGAAACCCCATGTTCTGTAAAAGTTCATAAGAGGACATTTAATTACATCAGGTAACAACAATAAAATAAAATCATCACTTGTTCTTTGTTGGCTTCTGATTGCTTGTGTTTCAAAGGTAGAGAAACTATGTACAGTACTGTACTGTCCTAAAGTCTGGAACCAACCTCATTTTTTTATACTTTGCAAGTAGCCGAACCTTTTCATTTTTTTTAAAAAGAAGCTTTGAGCAACAATTCACCAGGCTTTTCAGTCCTTGTACATGACCACTTTCAAAGAAATGTTTTTGTTTTTTGCTTGTCAAGCCACTAAAAAAAGGATCCAACTCTAGAACCAGTGCTGTCTCTCTGTTTCTAGCAGCCTGTTGCAAACACATATAATTTGTTCCCATTTCTTTTGTTGAAACTATGAAACATGTCAAAGATAACACCGTTTGACAGAGATAAAAATAGTATCTTTGCACCATCAAGGAGGAAAAAAAAAAAATCAACAAACAAACGAGGAAACTGGACTGGACCAATTGCCATATTTCTTTCAGTCCAGCCCAGATCATAGTCTTTTTCTCCCTGTTTCCTTAAGAATGAAACCCACCCTCTCACTGAGATCTTTCCTCATGAGGCTTCAGTGATCAGTAGACAGATGTACAACCCTGAGTATCTACAGCTATCTGCAAAACATGGCAGAGGCTCTGTCATGGTCTGCATTTCCACCAGTGGTGTTGAGATGACTTGAATTATGAAGACGGAAAAGTGGCATCAGACTTTGATCCACAATGAAGTACCATCTGGGAAGTGTCTCAATGACAGCAGCTTCAATCAACGGACTGGTCTCCCCAGAGCCTGGACCTCGACACTGAAGCAGTGTGAAATCATCCTGACTGAAAATGGAACAAAAGGCAGCCAGCATCCAAAAAATGGCTTTGGATGTCCTTCAAGAACTCTGAAGAACTATTCCCAAAGACTGCTTAAAAAAAATACAAGAAATCTTTCATAAAAGCGTTCATGCTGTGTTGAAGAGTAAAGATGATCACACCAATTATCAACTTGTGTAAGTGTACCAACTCTGTTTTTGTCTCATATACTGTCTTTCCATACACAGACACATGATTCAGTATATTAGCCTATTTCCCAACTCTTTCTTTCTAACAGTTTCTTTTTTTAAACATTTTCAGAAACGTTTGAAAAAGAATAATAAAGAATAATATATCCATTCTCCACCTTTGAGGCACAAGCAACCAGGATATAAATATACAAAGGTGCAAAATATGTTTTATACTATTATTAATTTGTTCCACACGAAGCCAGGCTGTGATTACAACTGTTTTCACAGTTTTTAAAACATGAATTGAGTCTGACATAAAGGATTTCTTTGAACGTTTTTATTGTCCCCCCTCTGTTGAATGGTGCCTTTGAGATGCCAGAGCCAAACAGCCAATCAGAGGGCAAGTGTTTGCTCCTAACAACACATGACCTTTTCAGGAACAGGGAAAACCGTATCACCAACTATTCATAGTCTATCCCATAACTATACAGCGGCCTTCTCTGTGTTTACTGAGTTTTCCTTAGACAAACTGTTAGGTTTGCGACTGTTTCAGAGGACAGAGAAACACTTTAAGATTGGAAAATGACCAAACTGCCTAAACACAAAACCTATGTACACACCTTCAAACACGTGACACTTACCTTGATTCTGTATTAGCGCCTAGTGTTCCTGCCTCAGACACCTTTCTACCTTTCCAAAAAGTGCAAATGAACAAATTTAAAAGACAACCAAACACCACTATCCCTCTACGCGTCCATGCCACCTCAAGTTCGCGATGTCCCTCGTCCTTCAGCTGTTAGTGCGCAGGCCTAGAACTATGCACCACCCGACCAACTGGTGAAACTTCCCTCAGCATGAGGAACCACACCCATCCGTCAGCCAAACCTGGACCGCGGGATGAAGACATATGTGAACCTCCGCCACCTTCTAGAAACTCTGCAGACAGCCTCGCGCGAAGATCGTCTATTCTTTGTTGAACCAATCAAAACACAGGAAGGAGAAACGGCGTTATTCCCTAAATAATGAAGTGGAACATATGACTAATACAACGACAAATATGACGTAGTAATAATAGACTTCTTCTTCTCATATATTTATTCTGTTTGATATAACCTTTGAAAAACAAAATGTTTTTAACAGAAAGTTGTACTTTATCCCAACATTTCCAACATTTCCTGGTGCGGTTACACTCTTTTTGTTTTTGGTCTCACAAACTCAGGCTGAGTGAGACCTCTTCATTTCCCTTCCAGCTCCTAATGCCAAATTTGGTCACAGGAAAAGCGGGAAGCGTGTGGGAGGCATGGGCGGCGCAACGTTTTTGTTATACACGTGATGAGTTCTTCTAAAGCCCAAGAAATGTCGTAAGTCGCTTCCTTGTTTCGATTTGAGTGGGAGTGAGTAGTAACGACGGCGAGGAGTCCTCGTGTCTTTTAATGTAGCATTTAGCAGCACACGAGTGGGCGTCCCTTGAATGCAATTGGCTGAAATCACTTTCGTTGCCACTAGCTAATGGAGTGCATGCGGCCAGCTCCCCCTGTTGGTAATGCAGTGTATGTACATAGAAGAAGTGCGTTTACTTTGAGGAACAAATCTGGACTCATTTACTGTTAAATTTAAGATTTTATTAGTTTTACAAATGATTTATATCGTTTAATCACAGGTCATAAAGGTAAAATATATCATATTTTTATGGCGAAAGTAGAGCAACTAGTCATTGCTTACATTTTAAAATTGACCTTAACACTGACAACAACATAATAAATACATTTTAATGACTTTAATTAAATATTTTATTTTAATAAATTTATTATTGTAAAAGTAGGATGGTGCGGTGGTTAGCACTGTTGCCTCACAACAAGAAGGTTCTGGGTTTGCATCCAACATTTAACAGTTATTAAAATATATTGTAAGTTATCACCTTTTTTAAACTGCAAGTTATATCCGCAAAGTTAGACTTTGTCAGTGTCTGTTTTTTCCAGTAAGATAAAGTTATCTCACTTTATTTTTTTGTTGCAAAATGAGACTGTGAGGCATACCAACATTGTACCTAAAACCTGCCATAAATTTTCCCATCAGACGGAGTAAGTCTGCTACATAGGCAGTTGAATGGCTCAGGTTGGCAGTTGCATGCAGTCTTATTTCTGATAATACTGCAATTAACTGTGATAAACTAGAAAATCATACTGTATATCATAGACAGAAATTGCCTCTAAGCATGAATGTGAATGTGAATACTTATATGTCTCTCTTTGTTAATCCTGCGACGGATTGGTGACCTAACATCCTCAATATTTGGGTTCAATTCAATTCCAAGATACTTCATTCTTTTGTCCACCCACTTAAAGTTAAAGCCCGATATTAAGTTATGACTACAAGCTTGAGAAACTGGCATCACCTCTGATTTATGCCAATTAATTCATCTACGTACGGGAACAATTTGTGTTCCTTGTGACGCTGTGCGCCACGTTTACATGAGATTATTTCTACGATGGCAGATATACACATAATAATGTTGCTGTTAATCTGACTATCTGCAGTTTTTACACGCTTACATATATACATACTGTCCCTCCATTTAGAAAGACAGAGGCATCAGAGTGAACTTCTCCATTCAACACAGACGGTCTCGCAACCTAAATCCCGAGGCTGATGTCATTGTCAGTTTGGAATAAATTTAATTTTTTAAAGTTAAAATTTATGCATGCTGTATGCATTTTGTTCATTCCTAAGTTGTGAGCCTACACCAGCCAAAGTACTGTTTTTGGTTATTAACATTTGAAATGATTAAGGGACTTGAAAAGTAACACAAAATTAGCTGCCTTTTCAGAAAAACACAAAAACCTTTCAAAAGTACTTAAGGTTTGCCTAAAACCTTCTAGACTTCTGATTGGCCAACATTTCTACACGGCTAGGATTTGGCATGTTCTTGACAATGTTTGGCGTTGATATGTGGACGGAGATATTTTTCAAAACTGCACGTGTGGACGGGATTTAAAAACAAAAACGAAAATGGAAAATCTCCAGATGTTAAACTTAATTGTCACACCTGGTAAAGCAGCAACGCTGATCATTTTATTAAAGGTGAAAGGATTTAGACAGTTTTTAACTCTCAGTGATGCCGCAGTGTTCGTTTGACTGTGGAACCTGAAGCGGACGGAGTTTTGAACCCAGATTACTCCGCGAGGCTCCTGACTACGGTAGCTGTAATCCTCCAACAATCCATCAAGCGGTGTGGCTTCGTAGCTTACCAATGTCGTACTAAAACGTTTTTTTAAAGACTCTTCAGTGCCGTGTACGACATAAAATCAGTTTGACGTCAGTAAGCACAACCAGAATTCATACATAAGTGCACCAGATTATAAGGCGCACTTTCGATTTTTGAGAAAATTAAAGGATTTTAAGTGCGTCTTATAGTGTGGAAAATACAGTACTGTTCGGCTGCCCCGCTTCAGCCATCCGCTGTTTTTTTCGGAAAATTATCCATACCTACCGCCGCGCTATGAATTCTGGGATAGGTTGGGCCACGAAGGATACACCCGACGCATCCTTCAAATTCAGGGAAATGAAGAACCATTTCTCGGCCGCATTTGGAGCAGCCTTGGAATTGGGACAGCCTTCGTCGCGTTGCTGTGACGCAATCAGCCTTCAAAGGGGGCGTTGAAGGATGCAGATCCTGAATTGGGATACAACCATTGTGTACGTTAACGACGCGACAGCAAGCAGTGAATGACACTGGACTAAAATACAGAGTGGAGTATTAAACAGGAGACAGGAGGAAAACACAGCTGGAACAAATTAAGCAGGACGAGACAAGGGAGGCAAAACTAGACACACTAACACAGCACAAAGTAAAACAGGAAATATGACACGTACGCACAGACACGGACTCAGAAACGAGAGTAACATAGCGACATCACAGACGTGGCAACAGAGGAAATTTAGAGACAGGGGACCAAGACAGGCACATACTAGACACTGAAAAGAGGGGACACGTAACCAAAAGCTAAGAACTGAAACACACAGAGCAAGGACGAACTAGAGCGTTAGAGATGCAAAACAGAAACCAAAACTATAAACAACAATAATCAAATCATACATTTACTAGTACCGTGACATGTAAGCTTTTGTCTCACTCTGCAAGTATGCATATCTGCCCAGGGTTTCTAAAACATCTACTTCTTACACTGCATGATTGAGGCTTACACAAATACTTTCATCAGGAGTCAGGATCACTTAATGATGTTGTTAAAGTTACCTTTGCAACAGTTTGTTTAGTCACTGTTAATAAAGCTGAGACTCTTGGAAATGTAATTTTTCTCAGCATTTAATGATGTCACTGTGTTCTCACACATGGCTTTTATTCCCCTTTATTAATCAAGCATAATATTTAAAAAGATGGAAAGAGATACGTGTTATAGATTATTTTTGATGTAAAGTGTCATAATTTGATGTAGTGTGTGTATTTTCTAGAACTAGCTGTTTCGGTTGGCTGGTGAGCTAGGGCTCTTCAACAATCAGACAGCTGTCATTTGGTCAGCTGGCCTGATAGGTTATTGTCGTCAACCCCAGCACAGGTCTGGCAGCGTGGACACCCAACTATTAGCCCTTTTCCATGACCTACTCAGATCAGTAGGATTTTAAGGGATTTTCATTAGGTGGTAGTACCTGGTACCAGGCACTGTGTTAGTACTTACTCGGCCGGTGCTCCAAATGATCTGAGACTGCATACCACCGATTGGCCAATTGGTTGCGTCACTCGAGTCATGATAGCGTCTCCTTCATGAAACTCTAAACCGCCATTTTTGAAACCCAGCAACTAGGGAGATGGCTACACAAAAAACACCCTGATCTCCAAGTTTGACAAACCATACAGTGATCAGCTGGTGTACCAATGTCACAATGTCCTCCTTTGTTGCGCCATTCATGTATCATACAAATGACATCACGGGACATTCATGCATCTGGTAAAAGGCTGAGGAGCAGCACTGGTGGCTGCCAGTATTTTTTTTAAATTATCTTACACTAAAAAGGAATTTAAAAAACATTAAAAGATATATTTTATAAAAAAAATTAAGGCAAATGATTTAACTGAGAATATCCTTGAATGAACTTTTATATCCAAATTAAGATCTTTCTTGCATGAAAACACTGGTACCTGTTATCCATTTCAAACCTACTGACTCATCTTAATACAGGGGAGCTTAAATAAAGCAGAATTTAAGTTATTCAGCTTTTCTTAGTTGCTTCTAAAACTTAATTTTCATTAGAAATGTTTCTGAACAACACAGAAATTGATTATGACCCTGAAGCAAACTGAATTTATTTAAAAAGTTTCTCCATGTGGAAAATAATATCCTGTCAAATCCCCTAATTCTTGGAGGGAAAGACTTGGACACTACAGCTTTAGACCAAATAATTTCTATATTTGACCTGTTTAATAAAGTGACAAGCAGACGTGTAAAAATCCAATTGATTGTGTTTATTGATTTTAAAACGTCCAACTCTGTTGGTGGTGTTTTATTAATTTTGTGTGTTTGAATCCAAATAGAAATTTCTTCACTCAAAGGTGACGAAACAGGAATTCTTCTTTTGGCTCCTTGAAAAACTGCCATAATTCAGTCTATTGCTCAGTAAAAGGTTTCAGCTGTGACCTTTTCAAAGAGTTGATAGAGCATGTGCAACATAAAGATCACAGTGTAAGCTGCCACAGTAATTCTCAACGTTGCCCAGGTTGTAGTTGTACGCAGGTTGCCCAGGCCTCAATTAGTTGTCCAATCTGAATTTTTCTTCTGGCTGCTTGAATTACTGCCAGAATCCAGTCTATTGGCCAGTAAACAATTGTCCGAAATGCAGCTGCGACATCCACAAAGAGTTGATAGAGCATGTGGAACATAAAGATCACAGTGAAAGCAGCTACCGTAATTTGCAATGTTGCCCACTGCGTCGCTGTCCCAGTGTATTGCCTCATAAGATTTTTTCTTCTGGCTTCTTGAGAAATTGCCAGAATCCTGTTTGTTGCCCAGTAAACAGTTGTCTGAAATGCAGCTGCGATGTTCACAAAGAGTTGATAGAGGATGTGGAACATAATGATCACAGTGAAAGCTGCTATTGTAATTTTCAATGTTGGCCACAGTGTAGCTGTCCCAATTTGTTGTCCCAATAGAATTTTTCTTCTGGCTTCTTGAAAAACTGCCAGAACCCAGTCGGATGCCCAGCAAGCGGTTGTCTGAAATGGACCTGCTGGGGTCTCAAAGAGTGGATAGAACATGTAGAACATGAAAATCACAGTGAAAGCTGCCACTGTAAATCTCAAAGGTGCACACATTGTAGCTGCCTCATTTTGTTGTTGCGTCTGAAATTTTCTTCTGGCTTCTTGAAAATGACCAGAATCCTGTCTCTTGCCCAATAAAAGGTCCTGACAAATGGGGCTGCGATGTTCTTAAAGACTTGATACAACATGTAGAACATATAGATCACAATCATAATTGGAGCTGTAATTGTGGTTCCGAGCCATGTTATAGCAGCCTCAGCTCTTCTTCTGGCGGCTTGAAAACCAGCCCCAATGCTGTGTGGTGTGCTGTAAATAAACCCATTCTGTGTTTCAGGAATTTCCACATTCTCCCAGGCCATGTCATTCATGGACCAGTAACCAGTGTAGGAAGAATCGGGTTGGGTTTCTGATTTTTCTTCTAGTTCATCTTTAAAACTTTCACTGGCAGGTTTCAATGTATGAGTCACAGAAGTGGACTGAATTTCACTCAAATGCGAGGTGACATGGTCATATGGCTTATCAGTAAGACAAGGAAGCATATCATTAGATACAGTTCCTCGTCCAGCCGTGGAATAAATAATTGTCGATCTCTCGTGGCTCCAGTAAACTGAGAAGTCATCATCAGTTGTTGTTCTACTAGCAGAAACAACAGTGACAGTTTTTCCTGGGCCCAGTAAATTGATGCCATTCTTGCTTGACCCATGCTGTCAAAAGGTTTGGTCTTCTCTGAACCCAGGAATTCAATATTTAGCCATTCTCTCTTATTTAGGGCATAAATACTTCTTACAGTTAGCCGTGGGGTGCACAGGGAGAAAGCCTGAGCTCTGAAATGGCAGAATCCTTTCTTCTGTGCTCAGGTTTCTCTTGCACCATTTCACTGCAAGAGCGCAAACCAATGGAACTGGGTCCATGACTCTCATAAGTCACTTCATCATCATCGTTGCTTCTCACATTTTTTCTGTCTGAGCCGATGCCTGCGCAGATGTATATTGTTGCAGAGCTTTTTCAGCTATATATGATGCAATATGTGGAAAAATATTTTCCACATTCTCCCAGGCCATGTCATTCATGGACCAATAGCCAGTGTTGGAAGAATCGGGTTGGGTTTCTGATTTTTCTTCTGGTTCATCTTTAAAACTTTCACTGGCAAGTTTCAATGTATGAGTCACAGAAGTGGACTGAATTTCACTCAAATGCGAGGTGACATGGTCATATGGCTTATCAGTAAGACAAGGAAGCATATCATTAGATACAGTTCCTCGTCTCAGCCGTGGAATAAATAATTGTCGATCTCTCGTGGCTCCAGTAAACTGAGAAGTCATCATCAGTTGTAGAGTGAAATCTTGGGTATTGTTGATGTTATAGCTGCACAAATTCGTTATCCAATCTGAATTCTTCTTTTGGCTTCTTGAAAAACTGCCATAATTCAGTCTATTGCTCAGTAAAAAGTTTCAGCTGTGACCTTCTCAAAGAGTTGATAGAACATGTGGAACATAAAGATCACAGTGTAAGCTGCCACAGTAATTCTCAATGTTGCCCAGGTTGTAGCTGCCTCAATTAGTTGTCCAATCTGAATTTTTCTTCTGGCTTCTTGAGAAATTGCCAGAATCCTGTTTGTTGCCCAGTAAACAGTTGTCTGAAATGCAGCTGCGATGTTCACAAAGAGTTGATAGAGGATGTGGAACATAATGATCACAGTGAAAGCTGCTATTGTAATTTTCAATGTTGGCCACAGTGTAGCTGTCCCAATTTGTTGTCCCAATAGAATTTTTCTTCTGGCTTCTTGAAAAACTGCCAGAACCCAGTCGGATGCCCAGCAAGCGGTTGTCTGAAATGGACCTGCTGGGGTCTCAAAGAGTGGATAGAACATGTAGAACATGAAAATCACAGTGAAAGCAGCCACTGTAAATCTCAAAGGTGCACACATTGTAGCTGCCTCATTTTGTTGTTGCATCTGAAATTTTCTTCTGGCTTCTTGAAAAATGACCAGAATCCTGTCTCTTGCCCAATAAAAGGTCCTGACAAATGGGGCTGCGATGTTCTTAAAGACTTGATACAACATGTAGAACATATAGATCACAATCATAATTGGAGCTGTAATTGTGGTTCCGAGCCATGTTATAGCAGCCTCAGCTCTTCTTCTGGCGGCTTGAAAACCAGCCCCAATGCTGTGTGGTGTGCTGTAAATAAACCCATTCTGTGTTTCAGGAATTTCCACATTCTCCCAGGCCATGTCATTCATGGACCAGTAACCAGTGTAGGAAGGATCGGGTTGGGTTTCTGATTTTTCTTCTGGTTCATCTTTAAAACTTTCACTGGCAAGTTTCAATGTATGAGTCACAGAAGTGGACTGAATTTCACTCAAATGCGAGGTGACATGGTCATATGGCTTATCAGTAAGACAAGGAAGCATATCATTAGATACAGTTCCTCGTCTAGCCGTGGAATAAATAATTGTCGATCTCTCATGGCTCCAGTAAACTGAGAAGTCATCATCAGTTGTAGAGTGAAATCTTGGGTATTGTTGTCAAAGGAGTTTGCAAAGAAAAAGCGTCTGGACTTTTTAAAGTTGCTTGAAGACGTTTCACCTCTCATCCGAGAAGCTTCTTCAGTTCTAAGGTCAAATGGCCGAGAGTCCCAGATTTAAACTCAGTGGGAGTATCCCCCCAAGGAGGGACAAAGGACCCCCTGGTGATCCTCTAATCACATGCGCCCAGGTGTGAAAGCGGGTGTGGGACCTAATCTGCCAGGGTTTCGGGTGAGCCCATTGTGAAACCTGGCTCCACCTTGTCATGTGAATTCCTGAGGTCAGATGGCCCAGGATGTGAGTGGGCGTTAAGGCGTCTGGGGAGGGAACTCAAAACTGGATTATAGATGGCAGACAGTTGGTGTCGTAAACCACCGCCTCTGTTCAAAGATGGTCGCTCACAGTGGACATAGATGGCCTCTTTCACTCCTCTTTCAAACCATCTGTCCTCTCTGTCCAAAATGTGAACATTGGTATCCTCGAAAGAGTGACCTTTATCCTTAAGATGCAGATGGACTGCTGAGTCTTGTCCCGTGGAGGTGGCTCTTCTATGTTGTACCATGCACTTGTGAAGTGGCTGTTTGGTCTCGCCAATGTAGAGGTCTGGGCATTCCTCGCTGCACTGTACAGCATACACCACGTTGTTAAGTCTGTGTTTTGGAGTTTTGTCTTTCGGGTGAACCAGTTTGTGTCTGAGTGTGTTGCTGGGTCTGAAGTACACTGGGATGTCGTGCTTGGAGAAAACTCTCCTGAGTTTCTCTGATACACCGGCTACATAGGGGATGACAACGTTGTTGCGTCTGTCTTTCTTATCCTCCCTCGCTGGTGTCTGATCTTCTTTGCTGACTTTATGAACGCCCAGTTCGGATAACCGCATGTTTTCAATGCTTCCTTTACATGTGTGTGTTCCTTCTTTTTCCCTTCAGGCTTAGAGGGAACATGATCTGCCCGGTGGTGTAGGGTCCTAATTACTCCAAGTTTGTGTTCCAGAGGGTGATGGGAGTCAAAGAGGAGGTACTAGTCCGTGTGTGTGGGCTTCCGGTAAACTTCAATGTTGAGGCTGCCATTCTCTTCAAGGTGGCTGGGTACTCTCCCTTTAAAAGAGCCAAGAGCCTTTCTTTCCACTTCCTCCATGTAAAGGTTGGCTACAATAGGTGACACGGGGGAGCCCATGGCACAGCCATGTTTTTGTCTGTAGAAGCCTTCGTTGTATTTGAAGTATGTTGTGGTAAGGCAGAGGTCTAACAGTGTGCAGATCTGATCGGGTGTGAAGTTGGTCCTGTCTTCCAAGGAGCTGTCTTCTTGTAGTCGTTTTCTGACAGTCTCCACTGCTTCCATGGTGGGTATGCAAGTGAAGAGAGAGACTACATCAAAGGACACCATGGTTTCATCTGGATGAAGGCTTCTACAGACAAAAACATGGCTGTGCCATGGGCTCCCCCGTGTCACCTATTGTAGCCAACCTTTACATGGAGGAAGTGGAAAGAAAGGCTCTTGGCTCTTTTAAAGGGAGAGTACCCAGCCACTGGTACAGATATGTAGATGACACCTGGGTCAAAATCAAGACACAAGAAGTAGAATCCTTCACTGCGCACATTAACGCTGTGGATAAAAACATCAAGTTCACCAGGGAAGACACAAAGGACAACTGCTTGCCTTTCCTGGACTGCGCTGTGCACCTTGAAGAGAATGGCAACCTCAACATTGAAGTTTACCGGAAGCCCACACACACGGACTAGTACCTCCTCTTTGACTCCCATCACCCTCTGGAACACAAACTTGGAGTAATTAGGACCCTACACCACCGGGCAGAACATGTTACCTCTAAGCCTGAAGGGAAAAAGAAGGAACACACACATGTAAAGGAAGCATTGAAAACATGCGGTTATCCGAACTGGGCGTTCATAAAGTCAGCAAAGAGGCACAGAAAAGAAGATCAGACACCAGCGAGGGAGGATAAGAAAGACAGACGCGCAACAACGTTGTCATCCCCTATGTAGCGGTGTATCAGAGAAACTCAGGAGAGTTTTCTCCAAGCACGACATCCCAGTGTACTTCAGACCCAGCAACACACTCAGACACAAATTGGTTCACCCGAAAGACAAAACTCCAAAACACAGACTTAACAACGTGGTGTATGCTGTACAGTGCAGCGAGGAATGCCCAGACCTCTACATTGGCGAGACCAAACAGCCACTTCACAAGCGCATGGCACAACATAGAAGAGCCACCTCCACGGGACAAGACTCAGCAGTTCATCTGCATCTTAAGGATAAAGGTCACTCTTTCGAGGATACCAATGTTCACATTTTGGACAGAGAGGACAGATGGTTTGAAAGAGGAGTGAAAGAGGCCATCTATGTCCACTGTGAGCGACCATCTTTGAACAGAGGCGGTGGTTTACGACACCAACTGTCTGCCATCTATAATCCAGTTTTGAGTTCCCTCCCAGACGCCTTAACGCCCACTCACATCCTGGGCCATCTGACCTCAGGAATTCACATGACAAGGTGGGGCCAGGTTTCACAATGGGCTCACCGAAACCCTGGCTGATGGGTCCCACACCCGCTTTCAAACCTGGGCGCATGAGATTAGAGGATCACCAGGGGTCCTTTGTCCCTCCTTGGGGATACTCCCACTGAGTTTAAATCTGGGACTCTCGGCCATTTGACCTTAGAACTGAAGAAGCTTCTCGGATGAGAGGTGAAACGTCTTCAAGCAACTTAAAGAAGTCCAGACGCTTTTTCTTTGCAAACTCCTTTGACTACGATGACCTGGATGACTGAGAACCTTCACAGACACCTTGGGTATTGTTGATGTTATAGCTGCACAAATTCGTTATCCAATCTGAATTCTTCTTTTGGCTTCTTGAAAAACTGCCATAATTCAGTCTATTGCTCAGTAAAAAGTTTCAGCTGTGACCTTCTCAAAGAGTTGATAGAACATGTGGAACATAAAGATCACAGTGTAAGCTGCCACAGTAATTCTCAACGTTGCCCAGGTTGTAGTTGTACCCAGGTTGCCCAGGCCTCAATTAGTTGTTAAATCTGAATTTTTCTTCGGGCTGCTTGAACCACTGCCAGAATCCAGTCTATTGACCAGTAAACAATTGTGCGAAATGCAGCTGCGACATCCACAAAGAAATGATAGAGGATGTGGAACATAAAGATCACAGTGAAAGCAGCTACTGTAATTTGCAATGTTGCCCAGGTTTTAGCTGCCTCGATTACTTGTCCAATTTGACTTTTTCTTCTGGCAGCTGTGACCTTCTCAAAGAGTTGATAGAACATGTGGAACATAAAGATCACAGTGTAAGCTGCCACAGTAATTCTCAATGTTGCCCAGGTTGTAGCTGCCTCAATTAGTTGTCCAATCTGAATTTTTCTTCTGGCTGCTTGAATTACTGCCAGAATCCAGTCTATTGGCCAGTAAACAATTGTCCGAAATGCAGCTGCGATGCTCACAAAGAGTTGATAGAGCATGTGGAACATAAAGATCACAGTGAAAGCAGCTACTGTAATTTGCAATGTTGCCCACTGCGTCGCTGTCCCAGTGTATTGCCTCATAAGATTTTTTCTTCTGGCTTCTTGAGAAATTGCCAGAATCCTGTTTGTTGCCCAGTAAACAGTTGTCTGAAATGCAGCTGCGATGTTCACAAAGAGTTGATAGAGGATGTGGAACATAATGATCACAGTGAAAGCTGCTATTGTAATTTTCAATGTTGGCCACAGTGTAGCTGTCCCAATTTGTTGTCCCAATAGAATTTTTCTTCTGGCTTCTTGAAAAATGACCAGAATCCTGTCTCTTGCCCAATAAAAGGTCCTGACAAATGGGGCTGCGATGTTCTTAAAGACTTGATACAACATGTAGAACATATAGATCACAATCATAATTGGAGCTGTAATTGTGGTTCCGAGCCATGTTATAGCAGCCTCAGCTCTTCTTCTGGCGGCTTGAAAACCAGCCCCAATGCTGTGTGGTGTGCTGTAAATAAACCCATTCTGTGTTTCAGGAATTTCCACATTCTCCCAGGCCATGTCATTCATGGACCAGTAACCAGTGTAGGAAGAATCGGGTTGGGGTTCTGATTTTTCTTCTAGTTCATCTTTAAAACTTTCACTGGCAGGTTTCAATGTATGAGTCACAGAAGTGGACTGAATTTCACTCAAATGCGAGGTGACATGGTCATATGGCTTATCAGTAAGACAAGGAAGCATATCATTAGATACAGTTCCTCGTCTAGCCGTGGAATAAATAATTGTCGATCTCTCGTGGCTCCAGTAAACTGAGAAGTCATCATCAGTTGTTGTTCTACTAGCAGAAACAACAGTGACAGTTTTTCCTGGGCCCAGTAAATTGATGCCATTCTTGCTTGACCCATGCTGTCAAAAGGTTTGGTCTTCTCTGAACCCAGGAATTCAATATTTAGCCATTCTCTCTTATTTAGGGCATAAATACTTCTTACAGTTAGCCGTGGGGGTGCACAGGGAGAAAGCCTGAGCTCTGAAATGGCAGAATCCTTTCTTCTGTGCTCAGGTTTCTCTTGCACCATTTCACTGCAAGAGCGCAAACCAATGGAACTGGGTCCATGACTCTCATAAGTCACTTCATCATCATCGTTGCTTCTCACATTTTTTCTGTCTGAGCCGATGCCTGCGCAGATGTATATTGTTGCAGAGCTTTTTCAGCTATATATGATGCAATATGTGGAAAAATATTTTCCACATTCTCCCAGGCCATGTCATTCATGGACCAATAGCCAGTGTGGGAAGAATCGGGTTGGGTTTCTGATTTTCTTCTGGTTCATCTTTAAAACTTTCACTGGCAAGTTTCAATGTATGAGTCACAGAAGTGGACTGAATTTCACTCAAATGCGAGGTGACATGGTCATATGGCTTATCAGTAAGACAAGGAAGCATATCATTAGATACAGTTCCTCGTCAGCCGTGGAATAAATAATTGTCGATCTCTCGTGGCTCCAGTAAACTGAGAAGTCATCATCAGTTGTAGAGTGAAATCTTGGGTATTGTTGATGTTATAGCTGCACAAATTCGTTATCCAATCTGAATTCTTCTTTTGGCTTCTTGAAAAACTGCCATAATTCAGTCTATTGCTCAGTAAAAAGTTTGAGCTGTGACCTTCTCAAAGAGTTGATAGAACATGTGGAACATAAAGATCACAGTGAAAGCTGCTATTGTAATTTTCAATGTTGGCCACAGTGTAGCTGTCCCAATTTGTTGTCCCAATAGAATTTTTCTTCTGGCTTCTTGAAAACTGCCAGAACCCAGTCGGATGCCCAGCAAGCGGTTGTCTGAAATGGACCTGCTGGGGTCTCAAAGAGTGGATAGAACATGTAGAACATGAAAATCACAGTGAAAGCAGCCACTGCAAATCTCAAAGGTGCACACATTGTAGCTGCCTCATTTTGTTGTTTGCATCTGAAATTTTCTTCTGGCTTCTTGAAAATGACCAGAATCCTGTCTCTTGCCCAATAAAAGGTCCTGACAAATGGGGCTGCGATGTTCTTAAAGACTTGATACAACATGTAGAACATATAGATCACAATCATAATTGGAGCTGTAATTGTGGTTCCGAGCCATGTTATAGCAGCCTCAGCTCTTCTTCTGGTGGCTTGAAAACCAGCCCCAATGCTGTGTGGTGTGCTGTAAATAAACCCATTCTGTGTTTCAGGAATTTCCACATTCTCCCAGGCCATGTCATTCATGGACCAGTAACCAGTGTAGGAAGAATCGGGTTGGGTTTCTGATTTTTCTTCTAGTTCATCTTTAAAACTTTCACTGGCAGGTTTCAATGTATGAGTCACAGAAGTGGACTGAATTTCACTCAAATGCGAGGTGACATGGTCATATGGCTTATCAGTAAGACAAGGAAGCATATCATTAGATACAGTTCCTCGTCAGCCGTGGAATAAATAATTGTCGATCTCTCGTGGCTCCAGTAAACTGAGAAGTCATCATCAGTTGTAGAGTGAAATCTTGGGTATTGTTGATGTTATAGCTGCACAAATTCGTTATCCAATCTGAATTCTTCTTTTGGCTTCTTGAAAAACTGCCATAATTCAGTCTATTGCTCAGTAAAAAGTTTCAGCTGTGACCTTCTCAAAGAGTTGATAGAACATGTGGAACATAAAGATCACAGTGTAAGCTGCCACAGTAATTCTCAACGTTGCCCAGGTTGTAGTTGTACCCAGGTTGCCCAGGCCTCAATTAGTTGTCCAATCTGAATTTTTCTTCAGGCTGCTTGAACCACTGCCAGAATCCAGTCTATTGACCAGTAAACAATTGTGCGAAATGCAGCTGCGACATCCACAAAGAATTGATAGAGGATGTGGAACATAAAGATCACAGTGAAAGCAGCTACTGTAATTTGCAATGTTGCCCAGGTTTTAGCTGCCTCGATTACTTGTCCAATTCGACTTTTTCTTCTGGCAGCTGTGACCTTCTCAAAGAGTTGATAGAACATGTGGAACATAAAGATCACAGTGTAAGCTGCCACAGTAATTCTCAATGTTGCCCAGGTTGTAGCTGCCTCAATTACTTGTCCAATCTGAATTTTTCTTCGGTCTGCTTGAACCACTGCCAGAATCCAGTCTATTGGCCAGTAAACAATTGTCCGAAATGCAGCTGCGATGCTCACAAAGAGTTGATAGAGCATGTGGAACATAAAGATCACAGTGAAAGCAGCTACTGTAATTTGCAATGTTGCCCACTGCGTCGCTGTCCCAGTGTATTGCCTCATAAGATTTTTTCTTCTGGCTTCTTGAGAAATTGCCAGAATCCTGTTTGTTGCCCAGTAAACAGTTGTCTGAAATGCAGCTGCGATGTTCACAAAGAGTTGATAGAGGATGTGGAACATAATGATCACAGTGAAAGCTGCTATTGTAATTTTCAATGTTGGCCACAGTGTAGCTGTCCCAATTTGTTGTCCCAATAGAATTTTTCTTCTGGCTTCTTGAAAACTGCCAGAACCCAGTCGGATGCCCAGCAAGCGGTTGTCTGAAATGGACCTGCTGGGGTCTCAAAGAGTGGATAGAACATGTAGAACATGAAAATCACAGTGAAAGCAGCCACTGTAAATCTCAAAGGTGCACACATTGTAGCTGCCTCATTTTGTTGTTGCATCTGAAATTTTCTTCTGGCTTCTTGAAAATGACCAGAATCCTGTCTCTTGCCCAATAAAAGGTCCTGACAAATGGGGCTGCGATGTTCTTAAAGACTTGATACAACATGTAGAACATATAGATCACAATCATAATTGAGCTGTAATTGTGGTTCCGAGCCATGTTATAGCAGCCTCAGCTCTTCTTCTGGCGGCTTGAAAACCAGCCCCAATGCTGTGTGGTGTGCTGTAAATAAACCCATTCTGTGTTTCAGGAATTTCCACATTCTCCCAGGCCATGTCATTCATGGACCAGTAACCAGTGTAGGAAGAATCGGGTTGGGGTTCTGATTTTTCTTCTAGTTCATCTTTAAAACTTTCACTGGCAGGTTTCAATGTATGAGTCACAGAAGTGGACTGAATTTCACTCAAATGCGAGGTGACATGGTCATATGGCTTATCAGTAAGACAAGGAAGCATATCATTAGATACAGTTCCTCGTCTAGCCGTGGAATAAATAATTGTCGATCTCTCGTGGCTCCAGTAAACTGAGAAGTCATCATCAGTTGTTGTTCTACTAGCAGAAACAACAGTGACAGTTTTTCCTGGGCCCAGTAAATTGATGCCATTCTTGCTTGACCCATGCTGTCAAAAGGTTTGGTCTTCTCTGAACCCAGGAATTCAATATTTAGCCATTCTCTCTTATTTAGGGCATAAATACTTCTTACAGTTAGCCGTGGGGGTGCACAGGGAGAAAGCCTGAGCTCTGAAATGGCAGAATCCTTTCTTCTGTGCTCAGGTTTCTCTTGCACCATTTCACTGCAAGAGCGCAAACCAATGGAACTGGGTCCATGACTCTCATAAGTCACTTCATCATCATCGTTGCTTCTCACATTTTTTTTCTGTCTGAGCCGATGCCTGCGCAGATGTATATTGTTGCAGAGCTTTTTCAGCTATATATGATGCAATATGTGGAAAAATATTTTCCACATTCTCCCAGGCCATGTCATTCATGGACCAATAGCCAGTGTTGGAAGAATCGGGTTGGGTTTCTGATTTTTCTTCTGGTTCATCTTTAAAACTTTCACTGGCAAGTTTCAATGTATGAGTCACAGAAGTGGACTGAATTTCACTCAAATGCGAGGTGACATGGTCATATGGCTTATCAGTAAGACAAGGAAGCATATCATTAGATACAGTTCCTCGTCTAGCCGTGGAATAAATAATTGTCGATCTCTCGTGGCTCCAGTAAACTGAGAAGTCATCATCAGTTGTAGAGTGAAATCTTGGGTATTGTTGATGTTATAGCTGCACAAATTCGTTATCCAATCTGAATTCTTCTTTTGGCTTCTTGAAAAACTGCCATAATTCAGTCTATTGCTCAGTAAAAAGTTTCAGCTGTGACCTTCTCAAAGAGTTGATAGAACATGTGGAACATAAAGATCACAGTGTAAGCTGCCACAGTAATTCTCAATGTTGCCCAGGTTGTAGCTGCCTCAATTAGTTGTCCAATCTGAATTTTTCTTCTGGCTGCTTGAATTACTGCCAGAATCCAGTCTATTGGCCAGTAAACAATTGTCTGAAATGCAGCTGCGATGTTCACAAAGAGTTGATAGAGGATGTGGAACATAAAGATCACAGTGAAAGCAGCTATTGTAATTTTCAATGTTGGCCACAGTGTAGCTGTCCCAATTTGTTGTCCCAATAGAATTTTTCTTCTGGCTTCTTGAAAAACTGCCAGAACCCAGTCGGATGCCCAGCAAGCGGTTGTCTGAAATGGACCTGCTGGGGTCTCAAAGAGTGGATAGAACATGTAGAACATGAAAATCACAGTGAAAGCAGCCACTGTAAATCTCAAAGGTGCACACATTGTAGCTGCCTCATTTTGTTGTTGCATCTGAAATTTTCTTCTGGCTTCTTGAAAAATGACCAGAATCCTGTCTCTTGCCCAATAAAAGGTCCTGACAAATGGGGCTGCGATGTTCTTAAAGACTTGATACAACATGTAGAACATATAGATCACAATCATAATTGAGCTGTAATTGTGGTTCCGAGCCATGTTATAGCAGCCTCAGCTCTTCTTCTGGTGGCTTGAAAACCAGCCCCAATGCTGTGTGGTGTGCTGTAAATAAACCCATTCTGTGTTTCAGGAATTTCCACATTCTCCCAGGCCATGTCATTCATGGACCAGTAACCAGTGTAGGAAGAATCGGGTTGGGTTTCTGATTTTTCTTCTAGTTCATCTTTAAAACTTTCACTGGCAGGTTTCAATGTATGAGTCACAGAAGTGGACTGAATTTCACTCAAATGCGAGGTGACATGGTCATATGGCTTATCAGTAAGACAAGGAAGCATATCATTAGATACAGTTCCTCGTCTAGCCGTGGAATAAATAATTGTCGATCTCTCGTGGCTCCAGTAAACTGAGAAGTCATCATCAGTTGTTGTTCTACTAGCAGAAACAACAGTGACAGTTTTTTCCTGGGCCCAGTAAATTGATGCCATTCTTGCTTGACCCATGCTGTCAAAAGGTTTGGTCTTCTCTGAACCCAGGAATTCAATATTTAGCCATTCTCTCTTATTTAGGGCATAAATACTTCTTACAGTTAGCCGTGGGGTGCACAGGAGAAAGCCTGAGCTCTGAAATGGCAGAATCCTTTCTTCTGTGCTCAGGTTTCTCTTGCACCATTTCACTGCAAGAGCGCAAACCAATGGAACTGGGTCCATGACTCTCATAAGTCACTTCATCATCATCGTTGCTTCTCACATTTTTTTTCTGTCTGAGCCGATGCCTGCGCAGATGTATATTGTTGCAGAGCTTTTTCAGCTATATATGATGCAATATGTGGAAAAATATTTTCCACATTCTCCCAGGCCATGTCATTCATGGACCAATAGCCAGTGTGGGAAGAATCGGGTTGGGTTTCTGATTTTTCTTCTGGTTCATCTTTAAAACTTTCACTGGCAAGTTTCAATGTATGAGTCACAGAAGTGGACTGAATTTCACTCAAATGCGAGGTGACATGGTCATATGGCTTATCAGTAAGACAAGGAAGCATATCATTAGATACAGTTCCTCGTCTAGCCGTGGAATAAATAATTGTCGATCTCTCGTGGCTCCAGTAAACTGAGAAGTCATCATCAGTTGTAGAGTGAAATCTTGGGTATTGTTGATGTTATAGCTGCACAAATTCGTTATCCAATCTGAATTCTTCTTTTGGCTTCTTGAAAAACTGCCATAATTCAGTCTATTGCTCAGTAAAAAGTTTGAGCTGTGACCTTCTCAAAGAGTTGATAGAACATGTGGAACATAAAGATCACAGTGAAAGCTGCTATTGTAATTTTCAATGTTGGCCACAGTGTAGCTGTCCCAATTTGTTGTCCCAATAGAATTTTTCTTCTGGCTTCTTGAAAAACTGCCAGAACCCAGTCGGATGCCCAGCAAGCGGTTGTCTGAAATGGACCTGCTGGGGTCTCAAAGAGTGGATAGAACATGAAAATCACAGTGAAAGCAGCCACTGCAAATCTCAAAGGTGCACACATTGTAGCTGCCTCATTTTGTTGTTGCATCTGAAATTTTCTTCTGGCTTCTTGAAAAATGACCAGAATCCTGTCTCTTGCCCAATAAAAGGTCCTGACAAATGGGGCTGCGATGTTCTTAAAGACTTGATACAACATGTAGAACATATAGATCACAATCATAATTGGAGCTGTAATTGTGGTTCCGAGCCATGTTATAGCAGCCTCAGCTCTTCTTCTGGTGGCTTGAAAACCAGCCCCAATGCTGTGTGGTGTGCTGTAAATAAACCCATTCTGTGTTTCAGGAATTTCCACATTCTCCCAGGCCATGTCATTCATGGACCAGTAACCAGTGTAGGAAGAATCGGGTTGGGTTTCTGATTTTCTTCTAGTTCATCTTTAAAACTTTCACTGGCAGGTTTCAATGTATGAGTCACAGAAGTGGACTGAATTTCACTCAAATGCGAGGTGACATGGTCATATGGCTTATCAGTAAGACAAGGAAGCATATCATTAGATACAGTTCCTCGTCTAGCCGTGGAATAAATAATTGTCGATCTCTCGTGGCTCCAGTAAACTGAGAAGTCATCATCAGTTGTAGAGTGAAATCTTGGGTATTGTTGATGTTATAGCTGCACAAATTCGTTATCCAATCTGAATTCTTCTTTTGGCTTCTTGAAAAACTGCCATAATTCAGTCTATTGCTCAGTAAAAGTTTCAGCTGTGACCTTCTCAAAGAGTTGATAGAACATGTGGAACATAAAGATCACAGTGTAAGCTGCCACAGTAATTCTCAACGTTGCCCAGGTTGTAGTTGTACCCAGGTTGCCCAGGCCTCAATTAGTTGTCCAATCTGAATTTTTCTTCAGGCTGCTTGAACCACTGCCAGAATCCAGTCTATTGACCAGTAAACAATTGTGCGAAATGCAGCTGCGACATCCACAAAGAATTGATAGAGGATGTGGAACATAAAGATCACAGTGAAAGCAGCTACTGTAATTTGCAATGTTGCCCAGGTTTTAGCTGCCTCGATTACTTGTCCAATTCGACTTTTTCTTCTGGCAGCTGTGACCTTCTCAAAGAGTTGATAGAACATGTGGAACATAAAGATCACAGTGTAAGCTGCCACAGTAATTCTCAATGTTGCCCAGGTTGTAGCTGCCTCAATTACTTGTCCAATCTGAATTTTTTTCTTCGGTCTGCTTGAACCACTGCCAGAATCCAGTCTATTGGCCAGTAAACAATTGTCCGAAATGCAGCTGCGATGCTCACAAAGAGTTGATAGAGCATGTGGAACATAAAGATCACAGTGAAAGCAGCTACTGTAATTTGCAATGTTGCCCACTGCGTCGCTGTCCCAGTGTATTGCCTCATAAGATTTTTTTTCTTCTGGCTTCTTGAGAAATTGCCAGAATCCTGTTTGTTGCCCAGTAAACAGTTGTCTGAAATGCAGCTGCGATGTTCACAAAGAGTTGATAGAGGATGTGGAACATAATGATCACAGTGAAAGCTGCTATTGTAATTTTCAATGTTGGCCACAGTGTAGCTGTCCCAATTTGTTGTCCCAATAGAATTTTTCTTCTGGCTTCTTGAAAACTGCCAGAACCCAGTCGGATGCCCAGCAAGCGGTTGTCTGAAATGGACCTGCTGGGGTCTCAAAGAGTGGATAGAACATGTAGAACATGAAAATCACAGTGAAAGCAGCCACTGTAAATCTCAAAGGTGCACACATTGTAGCTGCCTCATTTTGTTGTTGCATCTGAAATTTTCTTCTGGCTTCTTGAAAAATGACCAGAATCCTGTCTCTTGCCCAATAAAAGGTCCTGACAAATGGGGCTGCGATGTTCTTAAAGACTTGATACAACATGTAGAACATATAGATCACAATCATAATTGGAGCTGTAATTGTGGTTCCGAGCCATGTTATAGCAGCCTCAGCTCTTCTTCTGGCGGCTTGAAAACCAGCCCCAATGCTGTGTGGTGTGCTGTAAATAAACCCATTCTGTGTTTCAGGAATTTCCACATTCTCCCAGGCCATGTCATTCATGGACCAGTAACCAGTGTAGGAAGAATCGGGTTGGGGTTCTGATTTTTCTTCTAGTTCATCTTTAAAACTTTCACTGGCAGGTTTCAATGTATGAGTCACAGAAGTGGACTGAATTTCACTCAAATGCGAGGTGACATGGTCATATGGCTTATCAGTAAGACAAGGAAGCATATCATTAGATACAGTTCCTCGTCAGCCGTGGAATAAATAATTGTCGATCTCTCGTGGCTCCAGTAAACTGAGAAGTCATCATCAGTTGTTGTTCTACTAGCAGAAACAACAGTGACAGTTTTTTTCCTGGGCCCAGTAAATTGATGCCATTCTTGCTTGACCCATGCTGTCAAAAGGTTTGGTCTTCTCTGAACCCAGGAATTCAATATTTAGCCATTCTCTCTTATTTAGGGCATAAATACTTCTTACAGTTAGCCGTGGGGTGCACAGGAGAAAGCCTGAGCTCTGAAATGGCAGAATCCTTTCTTCTGTGCTCAGGTTTCTCTTGCACCATTTCACTGCAAGAGCGCAAACCAATGGAACTGGGTCCATGACTCTCATAAGTCACTTCATCATCATCGTTGCTTCTCACATTTTTTTCTGTCTGAGCCGATGCCTGCGCAGATGTATATTGTTGCAGAGCTTTTTCAGCTATATATGATGCAATATGTGGAAAAATATTTTCCACATTCTCCCAGGCCATGTCATTCATGGACCAATAGCCAGTGTGGGAAGAATCGGGTTGGGTTTCTGATTTTTCTTCTGGTTCATCTTTAAAACTTTCACTGGCAAGTTTCAATGTATGAGTCACAGAAGTGGACTGAATTTCACTCAAATGCGAGGTGACATGGTCATATGGCTTATCAGTAAGACAAGGAAGCATATCATTAGATACAGTTCCTCGTCAGCCGTGGAATAAATAATTGTCGATCTCTCGTGGCTCCAGTAAACTGAGAAGTCATCATCAGTTGTAGAGTGAAATCTTGGGTATTGTTGATGTTATAGCTGCACAAATTCGTTATCCAATCTGAATTCTTCTTTTGGCTTCTTGAAAAACTGCCATAATTCAGTCTATTGCTCAGTAAAAGTTTCAGCTGTGACCTTCTCAAAGAGTTGATAGAACATGTGGAACATAAAGATCACAGTGTAAGCTGCCACAGTAATTCTCAATGTTGCCCAGGTTGTAGCTGCCTCAATTAGTTGTCCAATCTGAATTTTTCTTCTGGCTGCTTGAATTACTGCCAGAATCCAGTCTATTGGCCAGTAAACAATTGTCTGAAATGCAGCTGCGATGTTCACAAAGAGTTGATAGAGGATGTGGAACATAAAGATCACAGTGAAAGCAGCTATTGTAATTTTCAATGTTGGCCACAGTGTAGCTGTCCCAATTTGTTGTCCCAATAGAATTTTTCTTCTGGCTTCTTGAAAACTGCCAGAACCCAGTCGGATGCCCAGCAAGCGGTTGTCTGAAATGGACCTGCTGGGGTCTCAAAGAGTGGATAGAACATGTAGAACATGAAAATCACAGTGAAAGCAGCCACTGTAAATCTCAAAGGTGCACACATTGTAGCTGCCTCATTTTGTTGTTGCATCTGAAATTTTCTTCTGGCTTCTTGAAAAATGACCAGAATCCTGTCTCTTGCCCAATAAAAGGTCCTGACAAATGGGGCTGCGATGTTCTTAAAGACTTGATACAACATGTAGAACATATAGATCACAATCATAATTGGAGCTGTAATTGTGGTTCCGAGCCATGTTATAGCAGCCTCAGCTCTTCTTCTGGTGGCTTGAAAACCAGCCCCAATGCTGTGTGGTGTGCTGTAAATAAACCCATTCTGTGTTTCAGGAATTTCCACATTCTCCCAGGCCATGTCATTCATGGACCAGTAACCAGTGTAGGAAGAATCGGGTTGGGTTTCTGATTTTCTTCTAGTTCATCTTTAAAACTTTCACTGGCAGGTTTCAATGTATGAGTCACAGAAGTGGACTGAATTTCACTCAAATGCGAGGTGACATGGTCATATGGCTTATCAGTAAGACAAGGAAGCATATCATTAGATACAGTTCCTCGTCCAGCCGTGGAATAAATAATTGTCGATCTCTCGTGGCTCCAGTAAACTGAGAAGTCATCATCAGTTGTTGTTCTACTAGCAGAAACAACAGTGACAGTTTTTCCTGGGCCCAGTAAATTGATGCCATTCTTGCTTGACCCATGCTGTCAAAAGGTTTGGTCTTCTCTGAACCCAGGAATTCAATATTTAGCCATTCTCTCTTATTTAGGGCATAAATACTTCTTACAGTTAGCCGTGGGGTGCACAGGAGAAAGCCTGAGCTCTGAAATGGCAGAATCCTTTCTTCTGTGCTCAGGTTTCTCTTGCACCATTTCACTGCAAGAGCGCAAACCAATGGAACTGGGTCCATGACTCTCATAAGTCACTTCATCATCATCGTTGCTTCTCACATTTTTTTCTGTCTGAGCCGATGCCTGCGCAGATGTATATTGTTGCAGAGCTTTTTCAGCTATATATGATGCAATATGTGGAAAAATATTTTCCACATTCTCCCAGGCCATGTCATTCATGGACCAATAGCCAGTGTTGGAAGAATCGGTTGGGTTTCTGATTTTTCTTCTGGTTCATCTTTAAAACTTTCACTGGCAAGTTTCAATGTATGAGTCACAGAAGTGGACTGAATTTCACTCAAATGCGAGGTGACATGGTCATATGGCTTATCAGTAAGACAAGGAAGCATGTCATTAGATACAGTTCCTCGTCTAGCCGTGGAATAAATAATTGTCGATCTCTCGTGGCTCCAGTAAACTGAGAAGTCATCATCAGTTGTAGAGTGAAATCTTGGGTATTGTTGATGTTATAGCTGCACAAATTCGTTATCCAATCTGAATTCTTCTTTTGGCTTCTTGAAAACTGCCATAATTCAGTCTATTGCTCAGTAAAAAGTTTCAGCTGTGACCTTCTCAAAGAGTTGATAGAACATGTGGAACATAAAGATCACAGTGTAAGCTGCCACAGTAATTCTCAACGTTGCCCAGGTTGTAGTTGTACCCAGGTTGCCCAGGCCTCAATTAGTTGTTAAATCTGAATTTTTCTTCGGGCTGCTTGAACCACTGCCAGAATCCAGTCTATTGACCAGTAAACAATTGTGCGAAATGCAGCTGCGACATCCACAAAGAATTGATAGAGGATGTGGAACATAAAGATCACAGTGAAAGCAGCTACTGTAATTTGCAATGTTGCC
Organism: Oreochromis aureus; assembly: GCF_013358895.1. NCBI lineage: Eukaryota > Metazoa > Chordata > Actinopteri > Cichliformes > Cichlidae > Oreochromis > Oreochromis aureus. The sequence goes on along the minus strand of NC_052954.1, from coordinate 14,598,127 downwards.
CAGGTTTTAGCTGCCTCGATTACTTGTCCAATTCGACTTTTTCTTCTGGCAGCTGTGACCTTCTCAAAGAGTTGATAGAACATGTGGAACATAAAGATCACAGTGAAAGCAGCTACTGTAATTTGCAATGTTGCCCACTGCGTCGCTGTCCCAGTGTATTGCCTCATAAGATTTTTTCTTCTGGCTTCTTGAAAAACTGCCAGAACCCAGTCGGATGCCCAGCAAGCGGTTGTCTGAAATGGACCTGCTGGGGTCTCAAAGAGTGGATAGAACATGTAGAACATGAAAATCACAGTGAAAGCAGCCACTGCAAATCTCAAAGGTGCACACATTGTAGCTGCCTCATTTTGTTGTTGCATCTGAAATTTTCTTCTGGCTTCTTGAAAAATGACCAGAATCCTGTCTCTTGCCCAATAAAAGGTCCTGACAAATGGGGCTGCGATGTTCTTAAAGACTTGATACAACATGTAGAACATATAGATCACAATCATAATTGGAGCTGTAATTGTGGTTCCGAGCCATGTTATAGCAGCCTCAGCTCTTCTTCTGGTGGCTTGAAAACCAGCCCCAATGCTGTGTGGTGTGCTGTAAATAAACCCATTCTGTGTTTCAGGAATTTCACATTCTCCCAGGCCATGTCATTCATGGACCAGTAACCAGTGTGGGAAGAATCGGGTTGGGGTTCTGATTTTTCTTCTAGTTCATCTTTAAAACTTTCACTGGCAGGTTTCAATGTATGAGTCACAGAAGTGGACTGAATTTCACTCAAATGCGAGGTGACATGGTCATATGGCTTATCAGTAAGACAAGGAAGCATATCATTAGATACAGTTCCTCGTCTAGCCGTGGAATAAATAATTGTCGATCTCTCGTGGCTCCAGTAAACTGAGAAGTCATCATCAGTTGTTGTTCTACTAGCAGAAACAACAGTGACAGTTTTTTCCTGGGCCCAGTAAATTGATGCCATTCTTGCTTGACCCATGCTGTCAAAAGGTTTGGTCTTCTCTGAACCCAGGAATTCAATATTTAGCCATTCTCTCTTATTTAGGGCATAAATACTTCTTACAGTTAGCCGTGGGGTGCACAGGAGAAAGCCTGAGCTCTGAAATGGCAGAATCCTTTCTTCTGTGCTCAGGTTTCTCTTGCACCATTTCACTGCAAGAGCGCAAACCAATGGAACTGGGTCCATGACTCTCATAAGTCACTTCATCATCATCGTTGCTTCTCACATTTTTTTCTGTCTGAGCCGATGCCTGCGCAGATGTATATTGTTGCAGAGCTTTTTCAGCTATATATGATGCAATATGTGGAAAAATATTTTCCACATTCTCCCAGGCCATGTCATTCATGGACCAATAGCCAGTGTTGGAAGAATCGGGTTGGGTTTCTGATTTTTCTTCTGGTTCATCTTTAAAACTTTCACTGGCAGGTTTCAATGTATGAGTCACAGAAGTGGACTGAATTTCACTCAAATGCGAGGTGACATGGTCATATGGCTTATCAGTAAGACAAGGAAGCATATCATTAGATACAGTTCCTCGTCTAGCCGTGGAATAAATAATTGTCGATCTCTCGTGGCTCCAGTAAACTGAGAAGTCATCATCAGTTGTAGAGTGAAATCTTGGGTATTGTTGATGTTATAGCTGCACAAATTCGTTATCCAATCTGAATTCTTCTTTTGGCTTCTTGAAAAACTGCCATAATTCAGTCTATTGCTCAGTAAAAAGTTTGAGCTGTGACCTTCTCAAAGAGTTGATAGAACATGTGGAACATAAAGATCACAGTGTAAGCTGCCACAGTAATTCTCAATGTTGCCCAGGTTGTAGCTGCCTCGATTACTTGTCCAATCTGAATTTTTCTTCTGGCTGCTTGAATTACTGCCAGAATCCAGTCTATTGGCCAGTAAACAATTGTCCGAAATGCAGCTGCGATGCTCACAAAGAGTTGATAGAGCATGTGGAACATAAAGATCACAGTGAAAGCAGCTACTGTAATTTGCAATGTTGCCCACTGCGTCGCTGTCCCAGTGTATTGCCTCATAAGATTTTTTCTTCTGGCTTCTTGAGAAATTGCCAGAATCCTGTTTGTTGCCCAGTAAACAGTTGTCTGAAATGCAGCTGCGATGTTCACAAAGAGTTGATAGAGGATGTGGAACATAATGATCACAGTGAAAGCTGCTATTGTAATTTTCAATGTTGGCCACAGTGTAGCTGTCCCAATTTGTTGTCCCAATAGAATTTTTCTTCTGGCTTCTTGAAAACTGCCAGAACCCAGTCGGATGCCCAGCAAGCGGTTGTCTGAAATGGACCTGCTGGGGTCTCAAAGAGTGGATAGAACATGTAGAACATGAAAATCACAGTGAAAGCAGCCACTGTAAATCTCAAAGGTGCACACATTGTAGCTGCCTCATTTTGTTGTTGCATCTGAAATTTTCTTCTGGCTTCTTGAAAATGACCAGAATCCTGTCTCTTGCCCAATAAAAGGTCCTGACAAATGGGGCTGCGATGTTCTTAAAGACTTGATACAACATGTAGAACATATAGATCACAATCATAATTGGAGCTGTAATTGTGGTTCCGAGCCATGTTATAGCAGCCTCAGCTCTTCTTCTGGCGGCTTGAAAACCAGCCCCAATGCTGTGTGGTGTGCTGTAAATAAACCCATTCTGTGTTTCAGGAATTTCCACATTCTCCCAGGCCATGTCATTCATGGACCAGTAACCAGTGTAGGAAGAATCGGGTTGGGGTTCTGATTTTTCTTCTAGTTCATCTTTAAAACTTTCACTGGCAGGTTTCAATGTATGAGTCACAGAAGTGGACTGAATTTCACTCAAATGCGAGGTGACATGGTCATATGGCTTATCAGTAAGACAAGGAAGCATATCATTAGATACAGTTCCTTGTCTAGCCGTGGAATAAATAATTGTCGATCTCTCGTGGCTCCAGTAAACTGAGAAGTCATCATCAGTTGTTGTTCTACTAGCAGAAACAACAGTGACAGTTTTTTTCCTGGGCCCAGTAAATTGATGCCATTCTTGCTTAACCCATGCTGTCAAAGGTTTGGTCTTCTCTGAACCCAGGAATTCAATATTTAGCCATTCTCTCTTATTTAGGGCATAAATACTTCTTACAGTTAGCCGTGGGGGGTGCACAGGAGAAAGCCTGAGCTCTGAAATGGCAGAATCCTTTCTTCTGTGCTCAGGTTTCTCTTGCACCATTTCACTGCAAGAGCGCAAACCAATGGAACTGGGTCCATGACTCTCATAAGTCACTTCATCATCATCGTTGCTTCTCACATTTTTTCTGTCTGAGCCGATGCCTGCGCAGATGTATATTGTTGCAGAGCTTTTTCAGCTATATATGATGCAATATGTGGAAAAATATTTTCCACATTCTCCCAGGCCATGTCATTCATGGACCAATAGCCAGTGTTGGAAGAATCGGGTTGGGTTTCTGATTTTCTTCTGGTTCATCTTTAAAACTTTCACTGGCAAGTTTCAATGTATGAGTCACAGAAGTGGACTGAATTTCACTCAAATGCGAGGTGACATGGTCATATGGCTTATCAGTAAGACAAGGAAGCATATCATTAGATACAGTTCCTCGTCTAGCCGTGGAATAAATAATTGTCGATCTCTCGTGGCTCCAGTAAACTGAGAAGTCATCATCAGTTGTAGAGTGAAATCTTGGGTATTGTTGATGTTATAGCTGCACAAATTCGTTATCCAATCTGAATTCTTCTTTTGGCTTCTTGAAAAACTGCCATAATTCAGTCTATTGCTCAGTAAAAGTTTCAGCTGTGACCTTCTCAAAGAGTTGATAGAACATGTGGAACATAAAGATCACAGTGTAAGCTGCCACAGTAATTCTCAACGTTGCCCAGGTTGTAGTTGTACCCAGGTTGCCCAGGCCTCAATTAGTTGTTAAATCTGAATTTTTCTTCGGGCTGCTTGAACCACTGCCAGAATCCAGTCTATTGACCAGTAAACAATTGTGCGAAATGCAGCTGCGACATCCACAAAGAATTGATAGAGGATGTGGAACATAAAGATCACAGTGAAAGCAGCTACTGTAATTTGCAATGTTGCCCAGGTTTTAGCTGCCTCAATTAGTTGTCCAATCTGAATTTTTCTTCTGGCTGCTTGAATTACTGCCAGAATCCAGTCTATTGGCCAGTAAACAATTGTCCGAAATGCAGCTGCGATGCTCACAAAGAGTTGATAGAGCATGTGGAACATAAAGATCACAGTGAAAGCAGCTACTGTAATTTGCAATGTTGCCCACTGCATCGCTGTCCCAGTGTATTGCCTCATAAGATTTTTTCTTCTGGCTTCTTGAGAAATTGCCAGAATCCTGTTTGTTGCCCAGTAAACAGTTGTCTGAAATGCAGCTGCGATGTTCACAAAGAGTTGATAGAGGATGTGGAACATAATGATCACAGTGAAAGCTGCTATTGTAATTTTCAATGTTGGCCACAGTGTAGCTGTCCCAATTTGTTGTCCCAATAGAATTTTTCTTCTGGCTTCTTGAAAACTGCCAGAACCCAGTCGGATGCCCAGCAAGCGGTTGTCTGAAATGGACCTGCTGGGGTCTCAAAGAGTGGATAGAACATGTAGAACATGAAAATCACAGTGAAAGCAGCCACTGTAAATCTCAAAGGTGCACACATTGTAGCTGCCTCATTTTGTTGTTGCATCTGAAATTTTCTTCTGGCTTCTTGAAAAATGACCAGAATCCTGTCTCTTGCCCAATAAAAGGTCCTGACAAATGGGGCTGCGATGTTCTTAAAGACTTGATACAACATGTAGAACATATAGATCACAATCATAATTGGAGCTGTAATTGTGGTTCCGAGCCATGTTATAGCAGCCTCAGCTCTTCTTCTGGCGGCTTGAAAACCAGCCCCAATGCTGTGTGGTGTGCTGTAAATAAACCCATTCTGTGTTTCAGGAATTTCCACATTCTCCCAGGCCATGTCATTCATGGACCAGTAACCAGTGTAGGAAGAATCGGGTTGGGGTTCTGATTTTTCTTCTAGTTCATCTTTAAAACTTTCACTGGCAGGTTTCAATGTATGAGTCACAGAAGTGGACTGAATTTCACTCAAATGCGAGGTGACATGGTCATATGGCTTATCAGTAAGACAAGGAAGCATATCATTAGATACAGTTCCTCGTCTAGCCGTGGAATAAATAATTGTCGATCTCTCGTGGCTCCAGTAAACTGAGAAGTCATCATCAGTTGTAGAGTGAAATCTTGGGTATTGTTGATGTTATAGCTGCACAAACTCGTTATCCAATCTGAATTCTTCTTTTGGCTTCTTGAAAAACTGCCATAATTCAGTCTATTGCTCAGTAAAAAGTTTCAGCTGTGACCTTCTCAAAGAGTTGATAGAACATGTGGAACATAAAGATCACAGTGTAAGCTGCCACAGTAATTCTCAACGTTGCCCAGGTTGTAGTTGTACCCAGGTTGCCCAGGCCTCAATTAGTTGTTAAATCTGAATTTTTCTTCGGGCTGCTTGAACCACTGCCAGAATCCAGTCTATTGACCAGTAAACAATTGTGCGAAATGCAGCTGCGACATCCACAAAGAATTGATAGAGGATGTGGAACATAAAGATCACAGTGAAAGCAGCTACTGTAATTTGCAATGTTGCCCAGGTTTTAGCTGCCTCGATTACTTGTCCAATTCGACTTTTTCTTCTGGCAGCTGTGACCTTCTCAAAGAGTTGATAGAACATGTGGAACATAAAGATCACAGTGTAAGCTGCCACAGTAATTCTCAATGTTGCCCAGGTTGTAGCTGCCTCAATTAGTTGTCCAATCTGAATTTTTCTTCTGGCTGCTTGAATTACTGCCAGAATCCAGTCTATTGGCCAGTAAACAATTGTCCGAAATGCAGCTGCGATGCTCACAAAGAGTTGATAGAGCATGTGGAACATAAAGATCACAGTGAAAGCAGCTACTGTAATTTGCAATGTTGCCCACTGCGTCGCTGTCCCAGTGTATTGCCTCATAAGATTTTTTCTTCTGGCTTCTTGAGAAATTGCCAGAATCCTGTTTGTTGCCCAGTAAACAGTTGTCTGAAATGCAGCTGCGATGTTCACAAAGAGTTGATAGAGGATGTGGAACATAATGATCACAGTGAAAGCTGCTATTGTAATTTTCAATGTTGGCCACAGTGTAGCTGTCCCAATTTGTTGTCCCAATAGAATTTTTCTTCTGGCTTCTTGAAAAACTGCCAGAACCCAGTCGGATGCCCAGCAAGCGGTTGTCTGAAATGGACCTGCTGGGGTCTCAAAGAGTGGATAGAACATGTAGAACATGAAAATCACAGTGAAAGCAGCCACTGTAAATCTCAAAGGTGCACACATTGTAGCTGCCTCATTTTGTTGTTGCATCTGAAATTTTCTTCTGGCTTCTTGAAAAATGACCAGAATCCTGTCTCTTGCCCAATAAAAGGTCCTGACAAATGGGGCTGCGATGTTCTTAAAGACTTGATACAACATGTAGAACATATAGATCACAATCATAATTGGCGCTGTAATTGTGGTTCCGAGCCATGTTATAGCAGCCTCAGCTCTTCTTCTGGCGGCTTGAAAACCAGCCCCAATGCTGTGTGGTGTGCTGTAAATAAACCCATTCTGTGTTTCAGGAATTTCCACATTCTCCCAGGCCATGTCATTCATGGACCAGTAACCAGTGTAGGAAGAATCGGGTTGGGGTTCTGATTTTCTTCTAGTTCATCTTTAAAACTTTCACTGGCAGGTTTCAATGTATGAGTCACAGAAGTGGACTGAATTTCACTCAAATGCGAGGTGACATGGTCATATGGCTTATCAGTAAGGCAAGGAAGCATATCATTAGATACAGTTCCTCGTCCAGCCGTGGAATAAATAATTGTCGATCTCTCGTGGCTCCAGTAAACTGAGAAGTCATCATCAGTTGTTGTTCTACTAGCAGAAACAACAGTGACAGTTTTTCCTGGGCCCAGTAAATTGATGCCATTCTTGCTTGACCCATGCTGTCAAAAGGTTTGGTCTTCTCTGAACCCAGGAATTCAATATTTAGCCATTCTCTCTTATTTAGGGCATAAATACTTCTTACAGTTAGCCGTGGGGGTGCACAGGGAGAAAGCCTGAGCTCTGAAATGGCAGAATCCTTTCTTCTGTGCTCAGGTTTCTCTTGCACCATTTCACTGCAAGAGCGCAAACCAATGGAACTGGGTCCATGACTCTCATAAGTCACTTCATCATCATCGTTGCTTCTCACATTTTTTTCTGTCTGAGCCGATGCCTGCACAGATGTATATCGTTGCAGAGCTTTTTTAGCTACATATGATGCAACTTGTGGAAAAATATTTTCCACAATATATGTGAGAGCCACACCAAAAATAGTGTCCATGTTTGCAGAGCAAATGGGTTTAAATAAAGCCAGTGGTTGTGCAGTGGCTGAAAGCCACTTGCTCCACTTACTGTTGGAATCTCTAGTTGGACTGCTGTTAGTTCTGATTGCAATTAAAAGTATTTCTTGTCGTCCTCTGGAGCTTGAATAAAGTCCAAGGTGAAGAAAAGGAGGTAAATATACGCCAAACTGTGCATTTGCTTTGAAAGCAGCAGGAAGGAATGATGAGACTGGAACTTGTTTGGGCTATTTATGCATCAAAGGGACAAACAGATGATGACATCACACAGGGTCAAAGCATGCACATGCAACATTCCGTGGCTTTAATCCAGAGAGAGAGAAAAACTAAAACCTTCATGTTTATTAAGTAGTTACATATGAGAGTTTGTGTTGCCAGTATTTAGGTTTGTTTTTATTTTTTTATTATACCAGTGATGGTCTCAAAGCTTCTGGTTCTATTGTGCCATAATGGTCACTTTGAAAGTGTGATGAATTTTGGATGTTTGCCTTCTCTTTACCCTTCTTTTTTTCTCATCCATGTGATGTACTCATCATCTCTTCTGCTCTTTCCTCCTGTGAGGAATACAGTCAGTATGTGTCAGAAAAGCCAAATTTCTAATATCTGATGTGATTATTAGGTTATTATCTCATAGATTTTTTGGACTTATTTTATACAGTGACCCAATGAAGAAATGTCAGCTATCAGAAAAGCAACATTTGAATGGACTATTTCATGCCATAATCGTATTTGACATTCTTCTTTTTAACTGGGATGTTTTCGTCTACTTTTGATTTATTACATACAATTCATTCTCTGTAGTGTCATCAAATATCTACTACATGTTATTAATACAGGTTGAGCAAGGAACAGAACATTGTACGTCAACCTCTGCATTACATCTTCTTTATTGCTTACTTACACATATATATATATATATACACACACACACACACACATATACATATACATATATGTGTATATATATATATAAAAACACCCATCTCGCCCCCTGCAGGCGGTTTATCCTTCAAGCTCGGGTCCTCTACCAGAGGCCTGGGAGCTTGAGGGTCCTGCGCAGTATCTTAGCTGTTCCCAGGACTGCGCTCTTCTGGACAGAGATCTCCGATGTTGTTCCCGGGATCTGCTGGGGCCACTCGCCTAGCTTGGGAGTCACCGCACCTAGTGCTCCGATGACCACGGGGACCACCGTTGCCTTCACCCTCCACATCCTCTCGAGCTCTTCTCTGAGCCCTTGGTATTTCTCCAGCTTCTCGTGTTCCTTCTTCCTGATATTGCTGTCATTCGGAACCGCTACATCGATCATCGATCAGCCGTCTTCTTCTGTTTGTCTACCACCACTATGTCCGGTTGGTTAGCCACCACCATTTTGTCCGTCTGTATCTGGAAGTCCCTGTCACTACCCGATCTGTACAGTCCCACAGGATCTTAGCTCGGTCATTCTTCATCACCCTTGGGGGCATCTCCCATTTTGACCTCGGGACTTCCAGGTTATACTTCAACAGGGTTTCACGCCCTGTTGAACTCTCTCTTCAAAGTTCTTTTCAACTTTCCCTTACGGTACTTGTCGTCTATCGGTCTCGTGCCGGTATTTAGCCTTAGATGGAGCAGCTGGATAGCGTAGTGGTTAAACTACACGCCTTTGGAGCAGAAGATCGCACGTTCGATTCCGGCCATAGGAGCTAAGTTAAGTCCTATGCTAAGTGAGCCTACCGCAGACATGAGCGCGACAGATAAATATGAAGGCATGCCGGCTCGGACGTCGCCCGGATCAACGAGGTCCGCGTCAGGTGTTGAGGAACCAGGGCACCCTGACGACAAGTGGGCAAGAGACGAAAACAGGGCGTTGTTGGAATGCTAATATATATGCTAATGCTAATATATATATATGTAGGTTTTAGCACTGAGGTACAATCTCAGTATTTTATAGACATAGTAATGAGATTTTTTTTAGGGGGAATCATTCATTTCACAGCATATTTCTGTAACCTTGTTCCTGCGTGCCTGTGTATGTGCACAGTTTGAAGAGCAAATGAGAACTCTCTGTGAATGGTACTCATGGCCAATTGTTAATTGTCATTGATCAGTGGTTATTGATCAGTGTCTCAGTCATTATGCAAATGTCCTGTTTATAAGGTTGGGGAAAGCTGCATTGAGACTGAAGATGAAGATGAGTGAAGAAAGTTTTCTCCCAACCTTTGTCCTAGGGCTGTGCAATATGACCAAAATCTCATATCCCAATATTAAGACATCTATCGTCCGATAACGATATAAATCACAAAAATGTAACATTTTCTGTAAATTCTGTGAATCTCGGGCAGCTCGACTTGCGTGAAGTGTTTCCAGCTGGAGTGTTTTAACTGATGCATGAAACGAAACATTTTTAGACATAGGTTGTAACGGCCGCCGTTTTCTTTGTGAGTATTAATTACACAGCGTGCTGCGGGGAAAAGCCTGTTCTAACGTTTGAGTCTAAGGTTTATTTTTTAGCACCTGACGGCTCTTTTTTGCTTCTCATCCGTAAATACTCTGCATCTTTCACGTGATTCAGTTTATTTTGAAAAGTCTCAACAGGATCTTGAGCTTTATTGTGAAAGGTTTATGTGGAAAATAAACAAGCGGACACGAGGTGGTTTTACCGTCGTTGTTGCTAACGACAACGCATATAGCAGATAGTGTGTTATTTACCATAAAGTGATTCAGAGTTATTCATCCCAGAGTAACCAGAGAGGATCATATATTTTTAAATATGTAACTTTCTACAGGACTGAATATAATATCTTTATGTAAAAGTCTGGAGCCTCTGGGGAGTATCCGAGTATTTATAACATTACACAAACCAAAGGTCTCCATCACAGTGTTCATGAAATGCTGGGTTTATCCATCTCCTGGATCGGGCCTACGGAGGAGTGCTGAAGATTTCCCTGTGAGGGAGCTGCTGGTGAAGATCATGAGTCCTGCTTGATCAATGCGATGAGCTTCAGTCTTCCTGGTGTTTCTTAAATGATGCCTTTTTGAGTGGGTCAACAGTACTTCTGGCACAGGACAGCTGTGATGAAAGAAAGGGAAGAAGTTTCTCCAAACCTCTGGACCCAGGAAACCCAGCTTGGTCCTGATGGTCTCCCTCACTAGTTTCTCTCCAGGGTGAATGTAGCTGTTGATATAATGTGGACTCTATTATTAAATGAAAAGAACAAATTAGACTACACTACTGAAACCTTCTGCTGCTGTTTTTAAAGTCTCCATGTTACCAGGATGTAGAGGGCTCTGAAGATTTAAACAGTTTTAGATCCATTACACTCACAGTCTTATGTTAAAATCTCAAAGGACAGCATTATATTTTTGATATTAACAGTAACTCTGGGCCTCTGTAGAGTGTGCAGCTGATCTCATCGCTGTCTAAAAATGGATAAAAAAAAACATAAGTGTTGAAGACTATTAGAGTAGCAGGTGTGTAGCATCGCTAACTAGCTAGCAACAAGCCTCCAACACAGTGCGTATGCTAGCGACTAATCTAGCTAACGAATGAACAACAGAGTGATTTTAGAACTATAAGATGATAAGCTGTGCGTCTTTTTTTATAACAGTGACATGGTTGTATTTACCTTAATTAAACGAGTCGTCAGTCGCGGTAAACCAGCAAAAAAACTCGAGCAGCCGGGCTACGTAAAAAGTGTAGGGGGGCGTGTTTGCGGTCATGTCCAGCGGGTGTGTGGGCGGGAACGTTACACAGTCGCTCCACCTCAAGTCACTACTGCGCAGACTCTGGCTCCAAATTTGCAAGATGGCAGCCTCCACAAGCGGGATATTTTGGCTTCATTTTTGCACAATGGTAGGAGGCGGAGTCGCGTCGTCCATGTTTTCTACAGTCAATGGTCTGTAGTGTGGTTATATTAAACATAAGAGAAAGAGAGAACTTTAGGAAATTAATATAGCCACTACAGTGACCATCAAAATAATGAAAAAATATTGCCGTAAACAGTTTATTTTGCGACACCACGAAACAAACGATAGCGTAAAATGAAACGATATCCATGGTCACCAGTCGGCAGCTGGGCTCCAGCCCCCTTACAAAACTAAATTTGAGCAGAAGACGAAAGTTTAACATCTTGTCCACAACTGCCTAAACTCCACCGGTCTACCCAACCACTGCTCCTGCTCTGTCTCACCTCTGCTCCTCTGCCTGAAACCGGTTCGATTCAGCTGATATACTTTAGATTTCACTCTTTATTTGCTCATATTAGTTCTCCAGACTCTGGACTCTCTGCTCAGTTCAGCTACAGTTCCCCTGCTGCTCTGCACAGCACATAAATTTTTAGATTAAACTCAAAGCACTAGTTAGAGAATAAAGTCAAAATGTAGCAATTAAAGTTGTCGTTTCAAGTCAAACAACTGCCTCCAACAACTGCCACAGCTCCTACACCATCTACAGAATCCTTTGTGTAGATGAGTTAGTGAAACAGTTTGATCAAGTATCTTGTGATACAATGTACATCCTCTTTAAAAGGGTGTAACCATCAGTATCCTTGCATCTGTTGATTAGCTGGAATGTGGAAACCGCAAAAAGAATACGTCATACACGTACATACGTAATACCACTTGCTGACACCAGAGGGTAATAAAGATTCACTAAACACGACTCCATAAGAAAAGAAAACTGTCTCAGGATAGATAGTCCTGTCATTCCCTATGCTAAAATACCAAATCTGTTTTCTATTTAATCTGCAAAAAATGTGATATGCCATCCTTATGGACCCATCAAGCCAACAAACATACATTTCTTTTTTCTGTTTTTTCTTTTGTAACCCAAAGCCTCGGTAAGGAGGCTGATGGTGTTTTATGACAGTCCAACCTGGTGGGTTGATGAGGTGCTTCTGGCTCTCATTTTAAGGTCCTATAATGCATCAGCTCCACATGGCCTTTACAGCCAAAAAACCCAGATAAGAGGACAATCTTAAGAGGTTCAAACAAATATTAAAGTGGCTCAGGTAGTCCGTTAACATCAAATGCTAAACACAAAGAGAATAGGGGCTCTAGGGAAGTCTAGGATACGCAGGCCACTTTGTAACCACAGAAATTATGAGGCAAAGCATCTCAGAATCTTAGTCTGAACTACACCACTGCACTACACTTCTAAAATGCTCGTAGGCAACAATTTTGAGGGATTTTTCCCACTTTGTTGAAACGCTTTTCTCAGGTTTCCACTTAAGCAGCATATTGGACCAATTTCCAGTCATTTTGTGTTTCCATAAAAATCCTTCTTCCATATGTGTGTGTTAAACTCAGGTTTAAGCTCTGCAGAGAGAGTCTGAGAAAAAATCATTATGTGCAGTGAAGGTGAAACATGGCAGTGAAGTAAAAATAAACAAAACATATTTCTGAGTATGTGGGGACTTAATAACAGCACACTTCAACTAGTTATTTCACAGTGACAGACATTTTGGATGCCTCTGTCGAATATAAAAAAAGAAGAAAACTGAAAGCATGAAATCAAAATTAACTAAAATAACGGTTCACCCGTCTTAGCAGAAACACTGCAGGATAAAGCCAAATCAGCTTGCAAGAGGCGAGTACATGAGAATCACTCTGCATCAGGGTGAAAACATGTGCCTTGAAATTTGCTGCTAACCCAAAAAACGCTATCAGAATGCATCCCATCCAAAGTAGGCAGCCAGGAAGTGTGTGTGTGTGAGTGTTGGGGTGTGTGCGTGTGTTCCCATTTCCCATTTCTCAGAAGAAAAGTGAACTGATATGCGATTACTGGTTTTGAAGAAGTGATGCGGGGCTACCGAACTGCAGCAAGTTTGCCCATTCCAAGAGATGTCAGCTTTCATTAACTGAGTTATATGTTGCTGTTAAAAGTTGCCCTCCTTTGGCCCCTTCTTGGTACATCAGGCAACTGGAGACCATATAAGAGCAATGTTGTGAGTTTGAGTGCAGCTCTTGACGTTTTTTGCATGACATCTCCCTTCTCTTATTTATTGCCCACTGTTAAATCAAGCAGAGAAGCTATAAAAATAATTTTTTTAAGGGAAAAAAAAGCATCCCTACGAGATTAAACCAAAGAGCAGCTGTAATGAAGCTGGACTACATGCTTCCTTGACATGTGAGAAAGCTGGCCAACTTACCACCAAAACATCAACTTTAATCTTGAAAATCTCTGTTATCACCCTATTAGGAATGCGGAATAATTTTTAAATAGCCTGCAACTTTATTTCCCCTTTTTATGTTTATTTGGGGAAACTAATTGATTACTCTCGTAAAAATCAGACGCAGCTGAAATATTTCAGTCAAGAGTGAATCAGGTTGATGCAGCAGGCCAAAGCCAAAAGTTTGTAGCCAGGACGATCTTTACTTTTGGCTCGGCAGCGTGGGCCGATTTGGATGAGCGTGCTGTATGAAGAATGCAGCGAGGATTAGGTGAAATCGCTGCGATCGTGTGATTTATGAACCGTTTTGCGTCAACAGGCTGTGACTGGCTTCGACAAATTGACGCTCATTCAGCCACTTTGCATAATTCTTTAAGGTAATAGTTCTATCAGCATATGTTTCTCATTCATCCAGCGGTGTTGGGTCTTGGTATGTGAAACCGCTTCTTCCTTTTAATGCAGTGAATTTATTTATGATTGTGCGATGCGTGGCTTGGTAACTTGATATGCACGTGATGGTACAAACTGCTTTGAAAGTCGAAGGAAAACAGTGTAGCGCTTTTCCGAGCACAGTAAACAGCTGCGTGACGAGTCTCAGTCAAAAGAGTTGCCCCGGCAGAACAGCCATGAAAAACTTTGACTTGGAAAAAGCTGCGGACATTTAGTAAATAAGGTGCTAAATTTGATGAGCAGCTGTGGATGTCTACATGTTGGAATCTCATGAAAAAAGATAATGGGATCAGGTTTTCTAAATGAATGTTTTAGGCTCTTGAATATATAGAGGGGAAAAAATACAGTTCAGATAAAGTGACAACATAGCCTGAGGCCTAAGCCCTATTTGACACAGTGTATATGCACAGTAAGCCAGTAATGAGATCCTGATGCATGCAGTGTCGGTTTCTCAAGGGGCTTGGCTTCTAGCATGGGTCAAAGTAACTGTGGGCCCCACCTGACACATCCACACATCCGACTGTCAGTGAAACACTGGGAGGTTTTCTGGAGACACCTGTTCTGGTTCTCTCAGGGGTCCTGAAAAGAGTGCCAAAAAGATCGGTCGGAGGGAAGTTATTTGATGTAACGCCACTGAAGAGGGCTACAGTGCTGCATAGTTATACACTTACATATCCTCTTTTTCAACTTCTACTCTTGCCTCCTCTGGCAGATTTGGGATTTGAATGTGCAGGAGTGAGAAAGTGATTCAACACGAAATCACACGTGCAGAACTCTGGATGCTGGTTGGAGCACATGTGCAAGAGCAACAGTAATGTGCCCAAATGGAAATATATGTTTCTGCTTCAGTAAGCAGTCAAGGATTTCTCTTTGTTGAAGGGATCAATATTGTGCAGGAAAAAAAGAAACAACATGGAGATGCAGTATGTGCTTGTGGAATAAAATGGATGTTTCCAGGATTTTCCTGTCTCAAACTTCCGATGGGTTTGAAACTAGTTTGCTCCAGTTACATTCAGTGGAAAGAGAACTGCAGAGCTCATGCTGCACTTTCTAAATATCATCTGCATTTCTGCCTTTAAAGTGACATGAGGTGCTGTTTCGTTTTTCTTTACTAAATTGTGTATCCACTGTTAATGCTTACTTTGCAGAATCAACATTTATACAGCATATTATCCATCTTAGTTACAAATATGAATTTTTATAGATGAAACTAAACCGGGGCATTACACTGCATATGAATGATTTTATAAACAGAAATAAGAATACAGACTGTATTTAAAAGACAAGTGAAGTGAAGCTAAGTGAAGTCTTATCAGGAACACCAAGCTGACCATACCCATCTTTATTGTTCTTTTGTTTACTGTAAAGGGGGCATAATTTCAAAATGAACATGGTAAGACATGAACCTGTTGATTTATGCCATGAATTTATCAAGAAAGTGCTAAAGGGAGTCATAGATCAGGGCATCTGAAAGGTTGTTCACCTATAGACCTTTATACAGTCACAATGCTTTTTGCAACCAGAGGAGTTCACCTTTGCAACATAGAAGCTATGCTCACAGTTTATGATATGAAAATAGGATGGGACTGTGGTGCTGTGACTAGTGCTTATTAGAGGGTTCTGGGTTTGACTCCATCTGGGACCTTTCTTTCTGGAGTTTGCATGTTCTACCTGTGCTTGCATGCATGCATGTTAGATTAAATGGGGATTCTAAACTGGCCATAGTTGTGATTTGTGAACTTCTCTGTTGGCTCCATGACAGGCTGGTGTACCCTACGTCTTGGCTCTATGATGATATGACAGCTGGGATAGGCTCCAGCCTCCTCCCAGTAGGACATGCCTATAACATCTCACCTAGGAGGAGGTACCCAGGAGCCATCCTAATTAAATGCCCCAACAATTTCAGTTTACTCCTTGGTGGAGGAGTCAAGGCAGTCCCTCCAAAATTGAGCTTCTCACCCAGTTTCTAAAGCTGAGTCCAGACACCTTTGTTTCTTTCTGGAGAAAGGGGTGTATCCAAAATCTCATTCATTTGGTCATTACTCAAAGCTTGTGACTTTAGATGCTTTTATTCTCAGCTCTCTCTTCACCACATCAGAGTGGTAGAGTGTCAACATCAGATGCTGCACCAGTCTGTCGATCTATTCTCCTGCTCCCCGGTACCCTCACTTGTGAACAAGACCCCAAGGTACCTAAACTCCTCCACTTGGGGCAGCAACTTATCCCTGACTCAAAGTGGGCATTCCACCCTTTTGCTGCGGAGAACTTTTCCCTCTGACTTGAAGGTGCTAATACTCATTCTCGCCAATTCTCACTTGGTTGCAAAACCCTGCAGTGCTGGAGGCCACCACCTGATGAAGCCAATAGAACCACATCATCTGTAAAAGGCAGATATGAGATTCTGACGCCACCAAAGTGGAAGCCTTCCATCACTTGGCTCTGCCTAGAAATTTTGTCCAAATTATGAACAGAATTGGCAACTGAGGGCATTGCTGTCAAACACACAAACCGGGTATGAGTCCGACTTATTGCCAGCAATGCAGACAAAGCTGTTGCTGTGGTTGTACCCAATGGCACATGACAACAACACACCACAGAGACGTGGTCAAGTGCCTTTTCCAAGTCCCCAAAACATTTTTTAAAAATCTATTGTCCTCTCATATTATTACAGTATTTCTTTCACTTTATTCTTTGATGCCTTGTTATTGCAAAAATATCAGGATACACTATAAAGGGCACGCTTCAGGGCCTTTTCGGATAAGGGAACTATTTGGCAAAATCCACACATGCGAACAGTGTGAAGAAGTAAATATTTGTGAAGCACATAATTTTCCCCCTTTGAAATCCCTGTAATATGATAAGAATTTATAATCCATCCATCACTTTTCTTAACAGCTTATCCAATTCAGGGTTGCAAAGGGGCTGGAGCCTCTCTCAGCTGTCAATTTGTATTCCATCTTGTGTATTTCATTGTCAGACACAATGCACTTTAAAAACTGAATAGTTTGCCGAGACAATAATAAGACGTGCCACATGCATAATTAAGCGTTCCACGCATGTTGGCATAATCGCTACGTGTGAGCTCACGTCTAGAAGTGAAATACAGAAGACGAAATCTAACGAAGCAAAAGTTATCATACCTAAATAAACATGATGTGCGTTACAATGATGATAAGTTTACGAGGCAAAATCAAATTAAAAAAAATAATAATAATAAATTTTAAGTCTGCAGACACAAGGGTGAGTTCACATATTTGTGTGTCAGCATTCTTACAAATGACTGAAGTTATCAGGAACATTTTTACTGCTCCAACAAGCATGAAAAAACCATCATTTTTTCCAAGCAGCTCGTGGATATTTTTCCAACTCTTCGGGAGAGAAAGGATTGCCTAGAAAGATTTTCATCTTACACACTCGCAGACGTTCTGACACTGCTTTCAGACAACGCCAGCAAAATCTGCTTCTCAATGTGTGGAGCCAGCCGGAAGGCAGTTAACATATAAAAACTTGACTCTGCTCTCCAGCCACTCAGACTACACAGCAGAACCAGCTAAATCAGGAGCAACAGAGGTTGGACTTTGCCCACATATAGTTTTTTTTAAAGTTCGTTATAGTAGGTAATTAAAACACATGGAACATGTTATTAATACAAATTAAATCTGTCTGTGTGTCAGAATTAATATCTCAGTATAAGCTGTTTTCTTTAAAGGGGTTGCTGAAATAAGGGTTTGGCAAATCTTTTGAGTTTAAAAGTCCCCAGTTTGGTGAAAATGTGTCATACCTTCAAATATTATTAAAGTTGTTTGGTGTCGAGAGTGGAAAACTGACACTTTTTCAAGCGGTTGTGCAACAGGAACGTGACTTAAAAAAAAAAAAAGATAGGAAGGAGAGAAGACAGAACGGCTGATATCTAAAAACAGCTCGCCGTGTGTATTTTCGCGAGTGGATGTTCCATTACAGCAGCACACAATATGGCTGAAAAAGCCATCAGAGATGTAAGAGGATATGGTGTGATCGCTTGTTTCCACTGCTGAAAAAGGGAGGGGAACTTGTAGCATTGTAGTGCTGTTAATAAAGAGCAGGCGAGGCACTGCTGTCGTCTCCTTCTGTGTTGAAGCATCGGTCTACGGGGCCTCTTCTCCCTGTGCACCTAACAGACAGAAATGTTGCCTCCACACACGCAAAAAGGAAATGCAACTTTTTTTAACTCTTGAAGTATTAATGAGTTTTCCTTGTATTTTATTATTATGTGAATTTTTCAGAGATGGAAAAACTCAAATTGGCAAGAAATATGATAAAATAAATACTCAGCATCCATAACTGGGGTAGGAACAGATAAAGTTTGTGTGTCTAATTATGTGTCACTTAATGCGATTGTGGTTGTGCTTGAAACTTTGAGCAGCAAACAGACAAACGGACAAACAGACTTATTTGGCCTCACTGTTATTTCCCGTGCAGTGTGAGCGTTATGTTACGCAGTGTGAGCGTAACATAATGTAACACCCCACTTCCACATGTCTCAAATGGACAGAGCTCTCATCATTCAGATTTCCAGCTCAGGGTTTGAGCAGCACTAGGACTACTCTAAAAAGTTATAGTTCATGTCATTCATCCGAGACTGAAGTTCCTCTGGTGACCATGGCCACGATGGTGTGGCTCCAGCATCACCGTACGCAGCCAACAGAGCTTTCTGATTATTTAAAGAATTTCACGGATATTTGCGCTTTTGGATAGTACCAATTGCAGAAAGATGATTTCTCTAAAAGCAAAGGAAGGGGATATCCAGACTGCCTGTTTTCCAAAAGATATGAGGCCTGTGTTTGATCAGAGTTTATTTGTGTAAGTCAGATAAATCAGACTTCAGAGGGCCTCCAGCTATCAGCACTGTCTGGCTTTGTTGTGCGTGAGATTACAGTCAGGCCAAGACTTCGCAACGTGATTAAATTAGACCCAGTGCATCTGCTTCTGGTTTCACACCAGTGCCATCAAGAAACGAGTTAAAGGACATCTTGTTTGTCATCTTGGATGCTTGTTTGTTGATTTTGGGGCTCATCCTTTTTTCAGCCTGGATTTGAGTTGATGTCCAAATACGTACTTACACTTAGATGGAAAAAAGATCATTCATTTACCCATTTAAAAAAAAAAAAAAAGAGGAAAAGTGTTCTTCTTTTTAGTTGTCTCTCTGGTGTCTATCATTTCAAATACCTATAGTGAAGCATCCTAGACCCGCGACCTGTATCAAAGAGCAGGGTTCAGGCAGACAGCTCGGAGCCCTTTGCTGCAGGACTTCAGCTTGCAGCCCAACACGTCTGGCACCTCTGTTTTCTGGGAGCAATGAGTGTGCGCCCCCATGGTTGGCAAAGAAAAAGAGTATGGATATTTTCCCAATGACGAGAGGAACTCGTGCCCTGAAATAAATGACTTACTTTATTTCAAGTGACAGACCCACTTCTTTGCTAGAACACTTGCCCTTGGCAGACCCTTAGTCACTTTGCTCAGCAACAACATAGGTTCACTCTTTAGACGAGCCAGTGGGAAAACTAAATGCTGATTTCACTTGGATTCTGGGAAATGGAAACAAATGCATGCTTCCCAGGAGTTAAATCGATTATTGCCCTTTGATGTTAAATGTGTTTGTATGGAGCACTGGACCGGGGGGTTGGGGTTAAAGTATAAGATGAGGTGAAAGGGTTTTTTTTGGGGGGGGGGTTTCCCTGATGAGAAAGTGGCATATCAAAGCTTATTTGTCTCAAGTAGTATTACGCTTGTAAAAGCAGTTGTAGCTGATATTATAGTGAAGACTCTTAGAAATGTTTCTGCCTTCTTTAAAAGGTATGAATGCAAATCCAAAATAAATTCTCTGCTCTCTCAGTGAAGGTCTTAGGAAAGATACTATTAAGTTGCTATTAAGTATTTCAGGAAGTTCCACATTTGCTCACATGCTTAGATAAAAGCTAATGGGATAACCCTCCCATATCGGCTAAAGATTAGCATTTAGATTAAGGCAAGGTTTTTCCAAAGAGGTAAATAGCCCTGATAATTTTATTGCCATTGGATCTGTCCTGTGCTGACAAAATCTGCCTAGACATCTTGGTATCGTGTTTTGCACGTCATTTACCGTCACAATCTGACACGCTAACAGCATGAAGTACGTATGAATGACACTGAGGTGATGTGCTATTCATGCCCAGTCTTACGACATGTTGGTGTACCCACTGTTTTTATTTGATTTGTCGACTTTGAGCTATAACAGAGTGCAAAAATAAATATGTAATGATAATAAAATAAATTCTGGTGATGATTTTCGGTGCCATATAGTGGAGTTAGCTTTGGACAAAGCAAAAGTCTCGCTGTACTAAGCTTTCCAATTTCTGTCTCTAGCTTCTTAGAGACATGAGTTACTCTTCTCATCTAATCATTAATTTAATACAGTGACTGTTTTCCATCCATCCATTTTCTTTCCACTTATCCAATTTAGAGTCGCTGAGGGGCTGGATCCTGTCCCAGCTGTCATGGGGCAAAAAGCAGGCTGAACCCCGGACAGGTCACCAGTCTGCTGAATGGCTAACACATAACGATAGACAATCATTCACGCTCATGTTCACGCCTACAGCCAATTTAACATCACCAATTAACCTAACATATATGTCTTTGGAGTGTGGGAGGAAGCCGGATTACCTGGAGACAACTCACACAGAGACGGGGAGAACAAGCAAACTCTACACAGAAAGAATAAACACTTAATCTAACAAACAATAAATCTGCAGAAAAAGACATCTGTTTGCAATACAGACATTTAAAAAAAAAAGAAAAAAAAAGTTGATTTGCACAAGAAAACAGACAAAACTAGGACACTTGGAAAGTTCATCCTCGGCTAGTGCCAATGCTCACACAGACATTAGTGCCCTGTTTTGCAAATTTAAAGAAAGGGATCCAGACGTGTGCCAGAAAAGTAATGCTCCTTTTCTCTGCCATGGTTCATGATATTTTTGTGTAATCTTACTAACAGACCGACACAGGTCTTTGAAGAAAAGAAAAGAGAATATTTCTATCTGTCAGCAGTGAATGTTATCTATGAGTTCTCTGTTTGACTTAGACATGATTGTGTTCTAATTTCTTAAATTGCCGTAAGTTTCCAGGCCGGTCTCACTGAGAGTGGGAGGCAAGTAGAGCCAGTAGATTATGGAAAAATTCAGTGAGATGAATGTTGTCTATATTTGCAGTAGCCAAGCATCAGACAGGGTGGTATTTAACACCAAAGTGACTGAAGTGGAGCATCACACACAGAGAAGAGTTCTTCTTTTCATCCTGTGTTTGAATAAGAGGCTTCTCTCCCTCTTACCGTTAAAACTGGTAATCTGGTGATGAGCAGCACACCAACGCATCGATTATAAATACACATCAACACCAAACTGTCCAGTGTCTAAATCACTCAGCAGTGATGGGATTACAAGCTCAGCATTTGAGACTCCTAATGGCCAGTGAAAGTGAACTTTCCTTGATGTTCTTTCAGTTAATTGCTAGCATTTATTCATCCTTTTAAAATGCCTGCTGGTTGCTAACTACTTGCCTCGGCAGAAACTGCTGGTTTACTGTGTCACACATTGACATCCTCTGGCAAAGCTTTAAGAACCACCCTGGAACGTGCTCTGGACTTGAAACCAGCTACCAGTGCCAGACCCATATAGCAGTCTTTGGTGTGTGCCACGTGGACTATTCCAAGAACCTCAACCCAAATACCTCTGACACAGAGCTACAAGAGCAAGGTTTTGACTTCCCTATTTTCCCTAATAGCGCATTTCTTTCCTGGCTTCACCATCATTTACTTAACCCCTTCTCTTTCTGGTTTCTGCACTGATAGAGTTTTGGTGCAAAACCACATACAAAACCCTTCAATCGTCCTAACCAAAGGATTTTGCAAAGTCTGTGACTTTTCATTTTAAAGCACTATTAAACATTTGAAGCAGTGACAGTAGACTATACTTTCTAGCTGACACTCTAAATAGCACATGAATGTTGGAAACAGTGCCCATCCCACACATGTAACATACAGTTCTGGTATCCGTGATGGGCCCTTTTATATAGCACACTAACAGAAGGCATATTGTTTTCTTACGAATAATTTAGCGCTAAGATGAACAAAACAATGGACTTCAAAATTCTGTCTTATGTGAGTTAATAAATCTGGTGATGTGTTTTATTTTTCCTGTTGTCAATAAGTTACATGAAAACACAAAAACTAGCCATAAATTCACCCTATAGTAATACGCTGTTTTACACCTATCCAAGGCTATCCACCTATCCATCCTAACCCCCAAACCCTAACCGCCCACTTTTTTCCAGAGTGGACATCGACAGGTTTTTTCCAAGTTACCAAGCTATGACATCATAACAGTGTGATTGGTCAAATGCGATGTTGATCCGAGAACAACACCAATACAAGGATATTAGATAGACCAGGTACGGACAGTGTTTTTGGTGTTTCTTGTACATTTTCCCATAAACAAATCTCATGTTTATGAGCAAAAAAGGAGACAGGTAGAAATTTGAATTTACAATAATTCAAATGGATTTTTCTTTCTTTCTTTCTAGAAAGAAAGAAAGAAAAATCCATTTAAATTATTTTTCTTTCTTTAGAAATAAAAATACAGTTATAGAGAAAATAATTCAACACATCTCTCCCACAGGGTCTTGTTGTGGTCCTGGTATTCTGTTGGTTTTGTTGTGTCACTTTGACTTTTAGTTTAGTGTTAGTTCTCATGTTTCAGTGTGTTCCAGTTTTACTTTGACAGTTTGTTTTTCTGGATTCCTTTTGGGTTTTTCCTTTTGGAAGAGCAAGGCTCACTTTTCATTATTTCATCTGCCTCCATTTACTACACTGGGGTCGTCCTCTCCCCACGACCCTAATACAGCTTTATAAACTGTTTTTTGTTTAGACTTCTTCTTTCCTAGTTAAAGTATTTTAGATCCTGTACCAGGAAAACTGTTCAAAGACCATTAACCATTAACACTTTAGATATCATACATTTATCTTTACAGGCTGCGTACCACAGATTTTTCTTGACATATAACAGGGTTGTTATCTTGCTTAAAGATACAGTGCTGTTGAAAAAAATGTGCCCCCTTTCTGAGTTATTTGCATATTTGTTATACCCACTGACTGTAGAAACACAGTCATGACAGTACAGTCATTGGTCATACCAAACCTACCTGGCCCTATGTGAAAAAGCAATAACTGAAAAACAGTTTGACAGGTTTTTCAGTGAGGATTCAGAGTTCATTATAACACATGAATTAGTTTTTGAACATCATATATCCTTTAACTTAAACAAATCTCTAGGACTTCCTTCTTTAATGTCACCAGTGTTGTCAGAATTAAGAATAGCCTGTCTCAGTGTTGCATAAAAGCTAGTTCATACATTTGTTACTTCTGGGCTGGACTATTATAATTCATTATCATCAGCTGCTCTAAAAGCTCCCTGAAAAACTTTGAGCTGATCCAAATATGCTGGAGTGGGAGCACTAACATGTACTCAAGAGATTTCTCCTATATTAGCTTCTTTTCATTGTTTCCCTCACACACAAAGACCCAAATAATCAGGCTTCATTAAATCTTAAAAACATTATAGTAGCAAATGATCCCAGTAGAGCACTTCCAAAAGTAGAATGGGAGACAGAGCCATCAGGTATCTGGGACCGGCTCTTTCCAACTTCCAGTCTTCACCAAAATTCTCACAGATAATCTTCAGACAAAACCTCACAGGATTTGTGAGGTGGCTTTTTGTGCATTCACACCAAAACTTTGTTGTTTGGCTCTAGCTCTCCTTCCTGAGGTTATTAGGTAGATTGGGGGAGGGGCTGCAATAGGAAGAAAAAGTTCTTTCCTAACTACACTTACAGATACATGGTCAAAACGAGTTGGCATGACAACCATGCCCTGCTTGGCCAGCTTGTCATTGCTTCCAGATGTATTTCCTCCTGATTCTGATATTTTTATCTGGTATGATTCAAAAACACATGAATAAACCACACTGTTGTACTGGGTAATATGTTTCTTCATTAACACACACACACATGGGCATCGGCAATGTCACAAACACCTGCTGCCATGAATTTCCACTACAGCAACAAACGTCTTATTCTGTTGCACAAATATAATTCCCAAGAAATGCACAATTCCTCACAACAATGCCCAGCTATGACAGTATTTCTAATCCTGTCAATTGTCATAATAAACAACATGGTGTAAAAGTGTTTTATTAAGAAACAGAACAATCTTACACTATTGTTTGTAGAAAACGTATATCTAACAACACAAGTATACAAAAAAACACATTTACAGTTTGTGCATTGCAAATAAAAAAAATGAACAGGATGGAAACCAAACATGGAGAACATGAATGCTGTTCAGACTGACGACAGCGAAGTTGTACGCAAACACATCCTTAATCCACACTACACAATCACACAGTCACACTTTTAGAGACCTTCATCTGGATTCCTTTTCAATCAACACTATGATGTTTCACAATATGTATAAGTGATATTTATGACTAACGTAGAAATGAAAATGTAGTTTGTATAAAATGCTTTCACTGTAGTTGATCTTCACGAATCAACCGCTCAAAGTGGCTTATTTCCGAACCTCCGACTCTCAAATGTTAAAGTTACACATTTGATTTAATATGAATCATTTCATTACAATATTTTTGAGCGATGTCACTATTTCAGTCTACTTTCGTTGCTTTGTTTGCGCATAAAAGTTTCCAAATCGAGTCAGAAAGGCGTTTCTGCGATGATGCCAGTAGCCTAATTAGCAGCTGCTTTTTGGTGAGAGACTATTTAAAAGATAAAAAATCTGCAGTAATGTGTTAAATCCATTTGAGGACAGCGAGGCTGTCTGGACAGCTAAGTAAATAAACTACCAGAATTAACTTTCTTTGGCAGCTACCGTGACCTACATAAACATCTGCTTCGTGTTTATTTTCGTGATTATTGAAAAGCAGCTGGTGTTTATCTTTATGCTACAGTTACTTAACTGACACACTTGAAAAAAAAAAAATCAATGACTGACAAATTTGAAAAACTAACAAGTACAGGAAGTGCATGAAGACACTAAAAAATCTGGCAACGCTAATATGTTTTATCTTGACGTCTGTGGTATTCAATTATACGTTTTGTCAGTGTAAACAAATAAATAATTATTTACAAAACTAGGAAAAAAAATGCCAACGAACAAAACAAGCAGAGCATAAATAATTTACAAAAGGAATTATAGTACAGACTTAGTATAAACATCTTTGGCACTTACTCGTCGTTCACTCAAGTTGTACATGAAAAGCACATTTAGGATGAAAAGAATAAGGAGAAGTTATAATGGAGTTAAGGCGGGTAAATGATTATGATTTGATTACAGTTTATGTTTGTCAAACACTGTATGATCAGTTCAGCAAAAAAAAGAAGAATAAAGACAGAGAACAGC
Source organism: Oreochromis aureus (assembly GCF_013358895.1). NCBI lineage: Eukaryota > Metazoa > Chordata > Actinopteri > Cichliformes > Cichlidae > Oreochromis > Oreochromis aureus. The sequence continues at coordinate 14,572,622 of NC_052954.1, read as the reverse complement.
CGAGTCACTTACATCAAACTGTAGGAAATCACAAACAGCATCTAAGAGGTTGTACAATGAATTTAAAGATGTAGAATGGGTACAATAGTTTTAATTAGATATTCGGTAGAGGCTTTTTAAAAACAAATAAACAAAAAAACACATGTTGATCAGTTTTTTTTCTTTCTCAGCTTCGGCAAAACTGAAATGTGCCTCGATTTCTCCTCCAGTGGATGAATCAAGGCGAAAACATGGAAGTATGCGAAGTCTGATTTACATTGACATGGATTCAGCAATGACGTGATGTTTACTCGGAGAGATTCTTGTCTTTTGCCATCAGATGTTTTCTTTTTTTCTGTTTCTACTTGATTCAGTTATCTGTAGAAAGATGGAAAAATATCTTCCATTACTGCCACATCTACAATTAAAACTCAATGAGCCCCTGAGTGCCAGAGTGCAGCAACAACATGAGGATTGTGTGCGTCAAAAAAGCGTGTCTTCAGTAAATGTGGCCGTGATTGTGAGAAGAAAAAAAAAGCTGCAGACTCATTTTCCACAGTTTAGCGCTAAGTAGAAGATCTGAAGTCCTTGGATGAACACACAAGGATTTTCACAATGCTTCTGGGGCATTGTTCATGGGCAGGGTGACAAGCAGAAATATAGCGTGACAGCAAACAACACACAGCACAGAAACCCTCTCACCATTACCTTGTGAGCACGGTTGGCAACTCCGGCTTATCTGAGGTTTGAAAAAAGATGTGGTTGGTTGAAAGAGTTCTACATTTTTAACTCTTCAGTTGCATTTAGTTATTCAAATGACCACACTGCTATAATAAACTATGTAACTCAAAATTTTTATGTAGGCGTTTGGTGTTTAACACTAAGCCAATGTTATTAATACAAGATTTCTACAATTTAACATGATCTGTTAAATACGTTTTAGGGACAGAACGCATTAAAGCTTAAAATCAGTGGCATCCTATGACTGTCAAATAACACATTGTCATTGGCAAATAACAGTGGAGCACACAGCTGTCCTCTGTTGTGCAATGTTTAGCAAATTTATTACACTAAGTGCAAATTTCAAAATCTGTAAAAAACTTTTTTAAAAATAAAAGTGATATTGTTTTTCATTAGGTAAATAACAAACTCATGTTTTTAGACCCAAATTTGACTTAAATCAGCCACCAAATAATAGTCATATTTGTAATCTTAATCAAAAAATAATAAAGTGCTTTTTTTTCTGCTTTTTTGTAAAAAAAAAAAAAAAAAAGAAAAAAGAAAGAAAGGAAATGTAAAACTTAATGAACAAAAAACAATAATTATATTTTGGCTTTAAAAATATAATTTCGATTAAAGAGCTTGTGCGTACTGGTGGATTACCAATATATTGAAAAAGTGATTTGGGTAATAACCAGTATTGTTGTGTATTGTTGAGTTGTGAGCTAATAAATCTAATAAACAGATTCAGTTAGCTTAGCTTAATTTGTTTAAAACAAACTTAAAAATGTTCTCAATTTAATGTTTGCTTACTTTAGTTTATGTAATTATTTACAGTGAAATGGGGAAGGGCCCCACTTCTGGCAACCTTGCTTTCTACTCTTAATATCGTTATAGCTGCTATTTTCACTCAACTAGCATTCTTGATGAACTGATTTCAGCTTTATGCAACACTTGAGTTGCTCACACATATCCATGGGTAATTTATAACAAAACAGAAACATTTGTGGTTATAATTTTAAGTAATTGTGCTTACCTCTGCACTCATACTTGAGGTCAGAGAAGAACACCAACTCTTGTGAGAAGACAAACAAGCCTAATCTTCCTCCGGCAAAGGTCTTATCATAAATTGGTCCCGAGTCAGCCATAATCTGTTTGCCTTCATAGACCACTACCCTGGAAAACACGAGACAAACTTCAATGTTTTAATGTCTTAAGACTAAAAAGCTGCATGTCATCAAATGACTTAAAGGTGGCCTGTAATCAGAGACAGAAAAACATGGGCTTTCCTGTTGTGATCAGCTGTACTTCATACCTTATAAACCCGGTCTTTGGTCTGTGGATGAGATGCCACCTGTAAGCTGTGTAATCCTTCCAACCAATGTTTTTGGGGTCATGCCACAGGGTCCGCACCTTTTGTAAAATAGTCAACAACACTAATATCAATACTGATACAGGCATTGTAACACACCACTTTGCATTTAGATTGCAGCCCACCTGTCCTGGAGTGTTGCCCGTGTGCCACAAAGCATTCCTGAGGTATTCTCCAGTGCCAGTGGTCGAGTTCACAACTTTGAGTGAAACCCCAGAGATGCCAAACGCCTTGGATGGTTTGTCCTCCCAGTAGGTCTGTGTGATCTGCTTCCACATCACAACGTAAAAGCGCGCACTTGACTGGTAACTAAAAACAAAGCCTGCATAGTCATCATCTCTGTCGGTGTTCACGTACATCGTTCCACTGAAGTCCACAGCGCTGAACTCATCAAAACCTGTGATGAGGTGAGCAAGTGTTACACTCACAGCGCTCTGCACACTTAAATGGAGTTTCAAATATTTTAAAAGGCAAAGGTAAACATATGTGCGCTTCTCACCTACTGCAATGCCTGGGTCAGAGTTAGCAGTCTGAACTAACTCCTTGCCCTGATGTCTGACCACCCAGTTGGGATCAATTTGTGTGGTTCCTTTAGGATCCAGATGCACCATCTGGAATTTCCTGAAGTCTGTCACACTGATGGCATTGTTCTCAGGACACACATCGAGGAAATCTGGGATACTGTCGTTGTCAAAGTCATCTTTGCAGGCATCCCCTCTTCCATCACCTAATAAAGGAAAAAAAAGATAAAATGATATTAAAATCATTTTAAAATGTTTCACCTAATTTAAATAAGATCTGAAACAAACTATTGAATGGGTTGGAAAAATATCTACGGCAGCTAATGTGAGGATCACAACACTCCCACTGCAGTGACTGTTGAGGAGTTCCTCCAACTAAATATTAAAAATGAATGGAAATATAGCAGTTCTTCCCAGAAAACTGTCCCAAGTACCACGGCCAAGTCTGATGAAGCAAATCAGCCATCTTCTCATGCTGTGACAACTTCCACTGAAACTTCTTAGTATCTGAAGCCTGAAGTCTATTAGAGCCAGACTGCAGGCTGGGAACTCATGAGGGAAAGGATGCCAATGGCTAATGAGGGCCACTGCATGGAAGTAGCTTGCCGTCTTCTGTCATCATCTTTGTTATTGAGTAAGAAGCGCAAACGATTCTATCAAATAAACACTATTTGACAAACTGCAAAGGGTGTGAAAGCATCAGGGGCTTTCTCCTCTGCAGTCTGTTTTCAGTTACAGACAGCTGTACAAACTCCAGGTAACCCTGCTTAAATTGGGCACTGTGGACTAATCACAGGCTAAGGCTAAATGGAATAAAAACTTCACAGCCTGATGGTGCCCTCCAAGGCAGCTCACTGAAGTCATGGAGAATGACATCATCCGTGCCAAGCCGGTCACTGACTCTTTCCACAACCACCAAATTTCACACCTGCTGCAGTGAAAGTAACCGCTAACTCTAAAAGCAGCTGGGAGAGGGCATAGGGAAGAAGAAATGCGAAATAAGTCTGAGCACATAGAGATACTATTTAAGCAAGTAGTCTCAAAATTTTAAGACTTTTATTAATACAAATTTTAAGAATACTACTAAAAGTAATTATACCACTGAATATTTATGCTAAAAAAATAGTTGATATCGCTCATGTATCAACTTTTTGTGTGGATGTGACACTGCTGCCTTTAAGACTATTACATGCACCATGCTCACCATCAGAGTCCTGCTGGTCTTCGTTGGGTGTTAGTCTGCAGTTGTCTCTGTCATCAGGTATACCGTCATTATCGTCATCGTAGTCGCATGCGTCTCCTTTGCCGTCCTTATCGTGGTCAGCCTGGTTTGAGTTGGCGACATAAGGACAGTTGTCTAGATTGTTCTGATGCCCGTCTTCGTCAATGTCCTGGTTGTTGTCACACTGATCTCCAACCAGGTCATTGTCTAGGTCAGTCTGTTGGATGAATACAAGGATCAAAATGTTAATGCAACATCTATTGACTGTATTGGAATAAGCCATAATTTGCAGTGTGAATACGTTACCTGATCAGGGTTGTGTAGCAAAGGGCAATTGTCACACTGGTCGCCGACACCATCCATATCAGTGTCCTTCTGGTCATTGTTGTACACGTAGGGGCAGTTATCATTCTCATTAAGAATTCCTGAGGAAAAAAGACAAATTTATAGTTGCTATAGTTAATTATAGTAGACTGAATACAACATGTCGTCTATATTTTTAGCTATTTTACCATCTCCATCGATGTCCACTGCACAGGCATCCCCTTCTCCATTGTGGTCGGTGTCAATTTGAGCAGGGTTGTGTTCATAGGGGCAGTTGTCACAGCGGTCACCAACTTCGTCCTTGTCAAAGTCAAACTGGCGAGGATTGTAAAGCAGGGGACAGTTGTCCTGTCGAAGAAAGCACATGCTAGCTAAGTAATGTTTTGACAGTCATGAGCCGAATCATAATGAGTGCACTGAAGAGAACGGATTTGGATTTGCAAAAAGTTAGTTTCTGATTTGGTGTTTTGTGAACATTTCCATCCAAAATCTGACATTAGTTCTCATATCACGGCATCTCTACTGAGTTGAGATGTCATAGCATATGAATCACATCATTTTCACTTATTCATCAAGCCAGTAAGTAACCCTTTTTGGCTTATAGAAAATATTTCATCATGGGATAATGTTGACCACTCAAAAGGTTGCAGTGACGAACCCTTATGCTAGCAAAGTGGCTGAACTTTCAGGTGCTCCTTACTTCCACAGCAGATGGTTCTACATACTTACCTTGGCACAGTTTTTACACCAAATGTCCTTCATGACACAAACCCCACATTTATTCAGCCTTGTGACCAGCAAAAGGAACAGACAAGCTGCTCAAGCTGGTTGTGTGTCTCCTGCTGGGCTCAAAGCCAGTTCACTATGCTAGTAGCAAACTATGCTAGCAAAAGTCCCCTTGCTATAGGATTCGGTGGTTTGTAGCTTTTCTTTATGTTTTCACATTTATCTGTAGAATATGTTTGAAAGTCAAACAGATTCCTATAATGTTTATGGGTTTCTACAAAGGGCTGTATATGTTGTTAGCGCAATGGAAATGGTGTAACACATCAATTAACTAGAAAACTGCAGATTTATAAGGTAGAACTTGGCAGCATTGTTGTTTTCAGACTTTAATGAGACGTATTGTTGTATGTCAAGGCCAACCAGAGAAACTCACTTTAAATCTGATTCATATTTAGCCTCATTTTCATTTGGAAAGGAAACAAAAAAGTAGTTTGACAATACTCTAATTAGTATTTGAGTTCACCTCAATATTGTATGTAACCAGGAGTTACTTAGGTAATGTAATTAAGATTATTAAGTATTCTGACTGTTGTGCTTATAGTATTTCAAAGTTTATTATTTTTATCATTTCATTTTTTATGTGTAGAATAGACGACTGTCTATACTTTACTTTATCTTTCTTTCTCTTTACTTTAAAAATAGTGGTATAAAACCTCTAGACTTTTCCTTTTTAATGAGCTGATGAAAAGAATAACATTATATGCTCTTCACTTATGTCCAGTTTAATTAGTCCAATAATTTCTCTAAGATTTACTTTGCTTTTAAGCATCAAATCTCCAGTCTGTCCTGCAAGTTATATGCCAATTACTGAATTTTGTTCATCCTTATGCTTGAACATGATGTTTGTTATGGGCTTCAATTGGCACAGAAATTCAATAACAGGATACCACTCGAGTGGTACGACATTCCCCCCAATCATGCTCTCCATGGGATGGGCTTTTCATGGATTTCATGGATGGATGGATGGATCACGAGCAGCACTGGGGTTTACCATTTTCTATCGTAAACTATTGTAAAATATCAACTTGCAATACATTTCCAATGGATAATTGTTTGGGTTTTTTTTAGACAAATTATATCACAATTATTCATTATTTAAAGTCTCTCCCCTTTTTTAGGATTCCGCTCACCAGTTTGTAAAAATTAAAACTTCTCATACCCTTTCATCCAGAATTCCATCATTATCATCATCCTTGTCACAAGCATCTCCTTGACCGTCTCTGTCAAAGTCTTCTTGTCCAGAGTTGGGGAGGCTAGGGCAGTTATCCTGAAATAGTGGCAGTAAACTTTTGAGTTTTGCAGTTCAGTTTGGCATCACTGCATCGAATGTGGCAATATTCAGTGAAATACCTTCTTGCAGTGGTAAGTGGCATTAGCACCACACACAAGGTTCTGATTGGGCCAGCCATCCAAATCAGAGTCTTCACCACAAATGAAGCCATCTCCAGCGTAACCTGTCCTGCACTCACACTTGTACATTGGATCACTGAAGTGGCTGATGTAGATGCATTCGGCATATTTGTGACAGTTGTGCGTCCTGTCCTTACATGGGTTCTCAGGCTCACATACCTAAATTAAGAAAAACAAAGAGGTTAGATGGGATTGTTCACCACAGTCCATATCCAACAGTACTTGCTATGTTCTGCCTATGACCTGCGAGCAGTTTTCTTACATATTTTCCATTTTGCTGTTTTTTTTAAATGTGAAGAGTTTTTATTTTACCACTATCCCTGGCAGCTTGTTTTGGGACTAGCCCTCCAAACAGGGACACCTCAAATTGAGGTGACTGGTTAAAGAAAAGATTCTCAAAAAAGTGTGGAGCACTTGTGATTTTATGACATGGGTACAGCATATATTCCAAAACAACCTACTGCTCTCCATTTTTTCTTCACAAACTAGTCACAGCTGCCACTTATTACCAGATGATGAACCTAAAGTTTGAATGCCACTGCATGAGCTCATAGAGCCAAAAGAGACAGGGAGGCCTTTGATCAGAACTGTGAAATGGAGCCTCTTAATGCCAGCAATGAGACAATTCCCCCTTTCCCAAATCAATTACTGTAAATTGGGGCATCAAATCAAAGACAGGCAGCTGCAGAGGCCAAGAAGTGACAAAATGCCCTTATGAGGGATGTTATGCAAGTAGTGGTCAAAGTGACACGTTTTTCAATTTTCCAGGGACTCATTGATCAGAAAAGAGATGAAAACCGTTGTGTTCCAATCAAGTAGTTAATGTGGCATATTTGACAAGTCATATTAAAACTTTTAGCAGTTTTGACAGGGTTGGAAAGAGAGAGATGTGTGCCACAGAAACAAAAGAAAAACATAGCTTTATGACAGTGAACTGATACAGTACAAGGAAGGAAAAAGAACCATTCATATCCACCTCTCATTTTAAAAGTTTAAAGCTACTCACGCTGTCATTTTACTTACAAATAGTGGGTCAAGGTCAGCCCCATTCATTCATTCCTATATACACAAACTCTCTCTAAAAATAAGGCTTTTAAATCCCCTGAAGTGCTGCTTATCCAAATCTTGCTTTATTGTTGTTTGAGTGGTTTCATACCAGTGGTCTATTAAGAGCACTGAAAAAAAAGCTAACATCCACTCACTTGTTTGTTCTTCTTGGCAGCCTCCACACCCATACCAAAAGGCTGGGTGCCCTTGTAGCGCTTTGGACAGGGCAAGCAATGGAAACCTGGATCAGTGTTGACACAACGCTGCATTCCATTCACTTTGTAGCAAACATCAGACACCATGTCACACTAGAGGAGAGAAAAAAAACATCAGCAAAATACAAGCAGGTCTTTTTATGAATAAAGTGCAGCTAGCTTATGAAAAATAGTAACTTTTACCTCATTAATGTCTTCACAGTGGGTACCATTTCCACGAAATCCAGCAGGGCACGGGCCACACTCCCACGAACCATCGGCAGAGCTGCTACAGTCCACTCCCGCAAAGCAAGGGTTGGACAGACAGCCATCTGTAAGAGGTTTAGATGATGAGAATGGATACATACAAGGGAAAACTTCATTTTTACTTTGAATTTGTAATGCTTATCTTAAGTTAATGCTTAATCACCTTTCCAAAATTTACAGTAGCACCATAGACAATATAAAAATTGGAAGTAGCAATCGTGACATCATCCATTGGTTTCTGAAGGCATGAGCAGATGTGATGTAGAGTGGGCGTGTCTAACTATGATGTAATAAGCCATTAACTAATCATCATTGGTTAATTATCATATTTGAACTATAATAATATCAAGGTTTACAAAATAGAGTTAATTTTTTTTTTAATATGACCCAAACTGAGACCATAAACTCATCAGGAAAGTTTTCACTGAGGTCAATCAGACACCCATTTTCCCATATACGTCTATTGGACCAGATGTCTCTTTTGCAATCACAGCTACTGCCATCTGGTGGCTTTCAGGTAGAATGGAGGTTCAAAGCATTTCCACATTGGCTTCATTTTTCTGAACTGGAAACTATATTCTGGTTTTATGCAGGTTTTGAAACCAAATCACAAAAAACTTTCCTTTTATATTAAAATAAGGGAAAGGTTTTTGATGTTTTTTTTGCCAGATTTTTCATTTTAATGCAGTCGAGGTAATCAGTGTGGTGCTGGTTATCATTAACACAGAATTATTACTAGTAAGGTAATCTTTTTTTTTTCCAGTGTAGCTGGCAGAACCATGATTTCCTCTTCCATCTGCCAGTCATTGTTTACAGGTGAAGTCACATCATTAAACAAGCTCAGAAAAAAAATAGTATCTGTTTATAAAGACACACATATGGCAGCACAAGAAAATGGCTGTGCAAAACAGATGTTTGGATGTTTTTTTCCATCATAAAGACTAAAACAATCAAGCAGATCATTACAGTCAACAGCTGACAGCAACTTGCACAGTACACATTAGGACATTCCAAGTACCTCAGCTAATTGTTTGCATTATAGGAGAAATCCTAAAATCACTACAAATACCAGAACATATGTCAGTGCAATCCCTCTGCTACATAACAATGTTTCAGTGTGGGCCTGTGGACCTGTGAACCCGGTCACCTAAGTAGCTAAAACCATAATGCAGAGTGACTAATGCTCACCAATAGGGCAGTCATTCTTGTTACAGCTGTCTCTGTCGACCGCTTCTCCAAAACATTTCTTGCCGCCGTATTGAGGTTCAGGGCTGTTGCACTCACGGGAACGACTTTTGTGCCCCCCTCCGCAGGTCGCTGAACAGGTTGCCCATGGAGACCACGGTCCCCAGCCACCATCAACTGAAAAAACAGGGGAGACAGATGCTTAGCAGCAAGTCACTTTGACATAAAGTGTTTTATTCATGCCACATTTTTATTCTGTTGTTTCTAAACAAGAAATAAAAAGTTCGGAAGCCTGGAACTTAATACTGCATGAGCGAACATACTGAACCGTTCTGGACCAACTTTTGCTCCAAGACTGACATGATGACAGTCTGAAACACATGGGGGATGTTGCCTTAGGGTAACCACGAGGCACGAGGGAAGTCCGGCTGCTGGGCACAGATGCTAGCCACTGTAACGGAGATGCTGCTTTTGAGTGTTTCCCTTCACAAGCTGAAATACTCACTGGGACATGGCTTGGCAGTGCAGCCCTGGGTCTCTCTTCCACTGCCCTCACAGTCTCTGCCTCCCAGCTGTGGCACAGGAGCATTGCAGTGTCGTATTCTCGTGATCTGCCCCTCGCCACAGGTCACCGAGCACGACGACCACGGGGACCACAAACTCCACCCTCCGTCCTGGCGAACTGGGCATCAAAAATCAGACATGTCACGCAGCAGTCAAACACATATGTGTCGTGTTATCCTCCAGGTTTCCATTCTAGTAGTTACAGACATGTATAATTTGCCAGAGTTAGGAAAAAAAGAGAGAAAAGATCACCACATTTTCTACAAGTAAACATTATGCGATGCTGGCGATGATGGCTCACTTTCAAAGATGTTCTAAGACGCTTGAGCCAGTATTTATGTCATTGTGGGTAAACTATCTTCTAGTGGTTAGGCTGATTCAGTCACTCACACAGATGGAGTGTACTGCTAGCTTCAAGCAATGACACATGCTGATTCTATAACTTCTCAAAAAAAAGAAGAAGACAACACAAAAAAACCCGTTCAGCAGTTTTTGTTTCTAACAAAATCACCACACCTCACTTAATAGGACATTAATTATCAGATTCATTAATATTTTATGCTATTGCAAGGAAAGCTGCGGTGAGTCACTGCACTGTGGAACACCCTTTTAGCTAGAGATTTATTTGGAGTTAACTGTGACTGGGCACACCCTGCAGCCCAACCGTGAGATCCAGCTCTTCACTTAGATTCATCCACTCAAAGACGGATCCAGATTTATGAAGGAGAAAACTTTTGCAATTCGGAGGCTCTCATCTCATATTTAACTCACTGCTCGGTTTTTCCACAGTTTCATCATCTCCTTCCCCCACTCCTCTCACTTATCATAACGCTGTTTGTTTTAGATTACTGCCAGTGGTGCATACTGTGGTCGAGATAATATCGGCGAAACAGCTACTACTGGATGCCACAGTTCAAATGAAAACTGAGTGAGTCAAGACAAAGCGTTGAAAAAAGAAGAAAAAAAATCCTCACCACGGCTGTCGCATTTGCCCAGACTGCACTTGCGGGTCTGGATAGAAGGTCCCGTGCAAGGGTTGCTGGTTGCATCGCAAGAACGGCCCCTCTGTTGAGTTCCTATCCCGCAGGTCACTGTGCACTCTGTCCACTCTGACCACGGGGACCATCCATCGTCACTGTCCATAGCTGGAACATGTAAATGCAACACTTTTATGCTCCATCTTTTGCGCAGGAAACACTCCCACATATGCTCACTGAACAGAACAGTAGAAAAGACTGTGAAAAGTTCACAACTGCAGTTTTTATTCTTTATATCAACTCGTTTATCACATGACATCATCTGAAGAACCCACACTAGACATTTTGAGTGTCTGCTAATAAATATGTGGTTCGCGTCCAAAGACATACTGGCTGCAATAGTCCTGTAGTATTAAACTTTAATATGCATGAAATGCTGTGTTTATAGCACATTGCACCATTAATTTAGAATAGCGTGTATAAAATTGCGTGTTTATGTCGTGAGAGGTCCTGCCTACTTACGCAAACACGCGGGGCAACACTCGCCATCGATAAAGGACGGGCTGGCACAGGCCACCGGAGGGCATGTGATTTGGTGGCACACGATCTTGGATTCCTGCCACAAATGAACATTAATGATATGTGAGGGTCTTTAACATCCGCAGTAAATCTGCATATATTTCCAGATGACTTGGCACTACCTGACAGGTGCATTTAGTGCAGCTGTCTACAACCCAGTCTTCCTTATCGTCAAACAGGCGGCCATCCTGCCAGCACATGTTTTTCTCTGAGGAGTTCTTCATCCTCCCAAGGGCCTCTTTCATGACTGAGTTTTCTTCTGTCTGAACATACAACAAGCGAGAAAAGAACAGTCAGAAATCTTTAAGACACACTCAAGATCAAAGGTGCAAAGCCACTGGCTGGGGGAAAGATAGTCCTGCTGATGAGCTGATTCATTGAAAATAGCATGTTTGAGGTTAGTTTCACCAGGTGGGAAGAAGAAACGCCTGTGGTGCTGTTGCAAATGTTATTCTAATAAAAAAAAGATGACATTTGTTTAAAATCAAGCTTGATCAGAACCATTTCTTTTTGAGATAAAACAACACCACGCTAATAAAAACAAAATCAGTACCAAATGTAGCAACCTTGTAACTTTTCTTGGAATCCTTTGTACCAAGCTATGTCCCCGTCCAGCTCAGCTCATGCTTAGATGCTTTACTCTCACTTCATTTAGTCATTGAAAAACAAAAAAAATCTGATAACTTAAATGGATGAGAAACAACAGAAAAAGACTAAAAAGTTACACCCACTTAAAGAATCTACTCAATTTTTCTCTCATTGCTGCAGATTAGAAAACTCTGAACTTCTTTACATGCTCACTGCTTCTTTGAAAACAGCTCACTGAAAAGTGCTGCTTAGTTACGCACATTACCTCCTACCCAATTGGAGACCAGGCTGAGCTCCTCACCACTTGGGAACTATCAGTGGATAAACTACTGCCAAAGATTTTCGGGGGGATATGAGTGCGTATGTGTGTGTTCATCCTCCTCTTGGAAAAGGGGAGTAAGCAGTGTGCAGCACTAGAATCTAAGACACCACTCGGTCTGGAAGAGCCTCAGGGACCCTTCTCATACCAGCCGTTTCTTTTTTTCCCCCCAAGGTTCATGCCCAGACTCTCTTATTGCTGGGAGGCTCCCAGAGGAAACACATGAGCTGTTTTAACAAAGCCAGACATTAGACTGGACCCCATCACTGCCAGGGGAACACTTCCTATATCCACATGTAACATGTCATAAAATCTGTCTGACTCATGCTGCCACAGATAGCAGGAGTCATATGGGTTCAGCCATCACATGCGACTCTATAAACACTCCTGTGGCTACTCACTGTTTACTTTAAAACCAATGTGGGTTACCTAGTAACCTAATTCAGGGCTCTTTACCTTCAGGCTAACACACCGAGGGCTGAGTCATCTATTTTCCTAAAATGTTTTTTTTTTTAAAGAGTTAAATATTTCTTCCATCACACCAGAGCCACCAATTTTACATTTACTGGCCTGTAAAGTTCGACAAAACAGACAGTAACCCTCTCTAAGACATATGCAAGTGTTGGCTAGGCTTGATTTATGTGATTTAACTCACCACTTTTTGCAATCCGTCAATAAGGTTGCTGACGACAATGCGCAGGCCTTTGAGCTCCTGGAACATGATGCTGAGCTCCTCACAGGAGCGTTCACACATTTCTGCGCCCACGTCATCCGTCTTCTGACCTATAACGTTTGTAGTGATGGAAGGACTCACGTCCACAATTTCCCCGCTCTCACTCACAATATTGGCATCATCTGGAAGAGCAAATAGCAGATACCAGGGAAAATGGAGGAAAAATAACGCAGGCTGTTGATGGAAAACATGTTTGAGAGATATGATGGTTGAAATGCAAGGACTCAAACGATTTCCTGTTTTTCTGTAGCTGGCCAAAAGATCACAACAATGGCGTAATTGAAATGTTTATTATGTTCCTAAAACCAGATGTCCAGTCAGTGTCGTTCAATTTGGAAAACATAAAAAAAAAAGGGGTGTCTGTTTGAAATGGTGATGGTAAATCTGTCAGCCCCAGATGACGGCAGAGCTGGCTGTGGGAGAACAGGACAGGATGGCACTGCAGAGCAGAAATCTCTGGAGTTCCCCGTGTGATGCAAAAACCATATTGTGGACCATAAACCTCACTGACCTTACAAATATGTGACCACTTGTGATATGTACTTAAGAGACTGGGGGTGGCCACACAGATTTATACTTGTTATACTCTTGTCTTGATATCAGCACAAAAGAATTATGTGAAGAAGTATGTGGGCTGCAGCATTCATCAGTCATTATTAAGGCTGTGTATGTTGAGATATTGAGAAAGGGACCTAACTTTAAACTGCAGTGCTATTAGAAGAACATAATGAGGGCAAATGTGAAGTTCCTTTGCACAGTCTACATCTGACTGCTGTGATCTCAGTAGTCAGAGAACCCTACTGAACTTTAATCACATCACAGCTAGCTATACGAATATTCGATGCCCAAAACAAACACACGAGAGACAAATCGAAGCTCCGCAGAACGCCTGTCCTTCAGCCAAGGCGCAACCCGTATCTGCAACTGGTTTGGATCACGCTATGTAAATTGGCGAAGATTAATAGCAGAGCGGGGACTCTAAATCAAGAAGTCATCCAAATTACCCGGTGGTGTCCTACTGTAGCCAACGCAATGTTTTCTTTCCTCTTCAGTCTGCTGGATTCATTCAAATCTCAGGAGGGCTTCACACTGTGTGCGCGTGAGAATGCGTGAAAGCTCGTCTGTGAAAGCAGTTACACATTCTTCTCTCCCCGATGGACGCTCTCGAATTTGTCAGAGTAGAAAGAGGAAATCGGTTTTAAAAAAAAGAAGAGCAAAAACTGGGGCAATTTTAATACTGTCCAAGTTATAGGGTTGCCTGGGTTTATGGGTGACTTTCGGCATGAATTTTCCTAACGGTGCCGAACCCTCTCTGGTACCAGCCAACCAGCGGAAAACTTCCAGGCGCTGGTGACATTTGTTAAACAAATAAACTCATTCAGCTGGAATTCAAAAGTGCATGTGGTGACAGAAAAGCATCAACTGCATACCGCATGGTGATTTTCTCTGTCACAGCAAAACCGAAAGGCTCAGTTTCCAGATCTGGTGGTCCTTCAGGATCTCTATCTTTTGAGCTGAGGCCAGTCTTTTGTGTGAGCCCCGCTGAGGATTGCGAGGTCCTTCAGCTGAGAAAAGCAACCCAGTCAGCCAATTCGTGACTTCATCCTGTATGTTTGTGTGTACGTCTGTGTGTGTGCAGCTGGAAGTGGAAGCTCCCCACTTTGCAGTATAACATTCACTTTGTCTTTTCTATTTTCTTTCCCAGGGTATTATCCCAAATTCACTGCCAATGGAAACAAATGTAAGCATCTGTATCTCCTTTTGTTCACCCTGCACACTGCTCAACCTCAAGCCACTGCAGTGAAAAGCCTGTTGCTGTAAACATGAAGTAATACTGGGATATCTTGCCACATTTCGGATCTGTAAGCTTTTTGATCCATTAAAAAGGAGATAAATCCATGCAAATGGAGTTGACAGAGAATGCTAAACTGTTTGCCGTCGTCGAAGCTTAACAAAACACAGATACTGGGTGCAGGAGTGTTGCATGTGAAAGAGCTTTTAGATCACATCTGCTAGGTATCAGGCATCAAACACTTTGCAAATATAATTATTTTGACTCATCTGTTGGGTTATGAAAAAAAAAAATCACACAAAAGAGAAAGGGTTTGTCATTCATCCTGGATAGCAGGGCCTTTATAAACCCTAAAAACTAAAACAGACACATTCTTACCTTGCTTGGTAATCTCACAGTCTCTACTCAGCAGGATGTCTTCTATTGAGGTGTCAAAGATGAAGCGCACACTCTGAAGAAGGCCCTGTTTGGTGAGAAAATATGTGTCTCAATCACTTTGACATATTTCAGGCAACAGTCCATTTTCTATACCTACTGCAAGCATGAGCTGGGAACTGGAGCAAACATTTCATGGAAACTCGCTTTTTGCCTAATAACATACATTCCCCATCATTTCTACACACAAGGGGCAAATTTAGAGTCTAAATTTAGAGTCTTTTCCACACAGAGAAACCAGGGCAACACAGGGAATATGTCAGTCTGTATTTTTGGAAACAGTTGTTTAAACTTTTATTGCAGGGTTAGTGAAGACCACAATTTTGTTTCTTGGACACTGCGAGAGTTGACAAATGCTGGACAAGTAAGGAGTTCCTAGATCCTGGGAAATCGTTTGAATCCACATCCGCTGTCTTACCCTAAAGTGGTTCTCTCGAATGGATCCCTTCGCCACATACATGCGGTTCCCTTCGGCCTTCAGGTGCTCATAAAATGGCTCATCCAGGATGAAGCTGTCTATGAGGCTGCAGCCGACAAACAGGTTGGCGTTCTCCCCATGAACATGAAGGGTGATGTTCTTCCACTGCGAGTCGGACAGGTCCACGTCCTCGAATGAAACCACGTTCTGCGAGCCGTCTGCCCAGTAGACCAGGTCCAGAGTGTTGGCGCGTCCGTTGGACAGGATCTCAAACTGGCGCCGGCCATCGGGACCCTCCAAACCAATCAGGGTGCCTCGTGAGGAACGGTCCTGGCGTATGCTGGCCACAAACACAAAGCCCTCATTGTTTTGGATCTGACGCAGTATTTGCTTCAGTATGGGTGGGCTAACTGGGGGCAGGTGGTCGAAGCGGATGAAGCGGTAGGCAGGGGCATCTAAGTTCTGGCCCCTGAACTGTTTGGCCCCCAGTGTCCTGCGTGTGATGTCGCTGATTTCAAACAAGTCGAATGATGTCTCATCCTCCTGCTCACCATCTATACATCAGACAAGAGGAAATGTAACTGGAAAGCTAGAAGAAGAGTTCATGAACTTAAAAGCAGAATGGGAGCAACTGGCAGAGTTTTCGCTAAAACAAAAAAACAAAACACGGGAATTGGTGACTCAAATTGAATAATAATAATTATTAGACAGCAATACCACAATCAATCCATTTATAACTCACCTTCAGTTAAAGCTTGAAGGTAATTAAATGACAACAGCAACAAGAAGAGACTTCTCCTGAGTATCATATCTGCTTCAAAAACAAAGACATAGTTTTTGTTAGATTTGTGCCTCTTGGTCCATCTCAAATGCTGCATTCAAGTCTCTCAGTTACACACAGAATGACTGGAAAAAAGAGAGGAGAAAAAGCCACATGCAAATACAGGAATAAAATGATAATAACCATAATTCCGGCCAACTAGTTGTTACACACAGTTTACAGCTTATTAAACTTTGCAACATTGCAGATTAAGTTTTATACCCTGTTATGCAGGAAAGAGTCTTTCAGCAGTCCAGAAAGTCTTTCACATTTATTTATCTGTTTGCACTCTGGAGGTAATGAATCACTTACAGCAGCCCTGGTAAATTTGCCCTGTACTGACTTCATAAAATGTCAACGATAAGCAGTCTATGCATTCCTAACCTACTTACTTACCTGACGAATTCAGTATCTTAACAAAAAAAAAAAAATCCGTCAGATATCCAGCGACAAGAGTAAAAACAAAAAGATCCGAGGGTAAAAATGAATGAGCAGTGGTATCTCCTGTAAAAGCCCGTAAAGAAAAAAAGAAAAAAAACAAAACAAAAGTGTACAGTCCACTTTGGTTCACTACATCCACAGTCTGGAGGACCTGAGGCACAACAGTGACCGAGGCGCCCTCCTCCCTCCTCTTATATAGGGGCTCGCACAAAGTCTGTCAATCAAGTGTTTCGGGTCTGAGCAAGTTTGAGGTCGGCTGTTTAAGAGACACAGTTACATAATTATCTTCCGATTGCGTAATTTTCTTAGCCGCGAACACACGCGGAGGCTGGTATGAGGATTCGTGACCCCTCCCGTTTTTCACCGAGATGCCCTCCCTCACTATCAAACCCACCTTCCCACAGTGTCCGTGGCTTTCTCAGGGTAACACACGCAGGGATGTGGGCTGTTTTCCTCTAGAGGGACGAGACACCAAAGCTTCATTAAACGGCTGCACTAACAGCAGGTGGACTTGATAAGTGTATTAATGTGCAGTTAAGGAGAGCAGAATTGTAACTCAGTCGTGAGGTGGAAAGCCGTTGCGCACTTTCCTCAGTAATACTGATCTGTGGTAGATTTTAAAACACCTTTTCATCCACACTCATAAACTTAAAGGTATGCCTCATTTCTGCCTTTCAAGTGTGAAAACCTCAACGCTTGCCAAATGTCAATAATTCAAATTGAGAATCCCAGCTATGTCTGCAATGTGAGACAAAAAGAAAATGAAAATGACCCTTTAATACAACAGATGCCCTGGAAGCTTCAATTTTAGCTGGCGAGCAATGGCTTGCGTCTGGAAATTATCTGGTATTGCCAAGGCTTCCCCCTCTGTGGTGTCCGGGAGAGAAACGCTGATACGACGGCTCATTCCTGGAGGCTTTAGAGGGGTCTTGTGGGTAGGCCTTTGTGTACCAAAAAGACACAACTGGGGCATCTGGTTTTGCATCAGTTGGAGTTGGAGACGTGCATTCCGTTCAGGGTTGACGAACAGAAAGTTTCATACCACATGGAATCGCTGCCTTTCAACAACATGGATTCACTTGACCTGACAGATATTAGAAACTGCAGCTCACAGTCAGACACAAGAGTATGGTAAGGATGGTGGATGAAGTGACCAGAAGAAACCTCTTAGGAGTAGAAAATACACCACAGACTTATTAATTGTGGTTCAAAAAATGTTTTAGTGGCTTCTGTGGAGAAATATATAGTTAGTTCTACTGAAGCTGTATCTAAACTGCTAAACATTTTATTCCAATTACTTTTCTAAGTGACACCACCTTTAATTTCTAAAACCTGGATTCCCTCTTTTATTGGTAGTAGGCTTAAAAAGTAATGAGGTTTTACTAGGGTGGTGGGAAATGGCACAGAAAAAAAGTTTACTGGCATTCTAGGCATCTCTTTAATAAGTACGGAGCTACTGCAGGGCAGATCTAAACAGCGGAAATTAAATTGCAAAATTTTGTATTCACAAGGGGGAAGAGAAGAAGAATAGGTAGCGTGTCTGTATCCATGCCATATTTGTTTGGACCAAATCGGCATGAAGAAAGAAACGAAGAAAAAGAAGGGTGAGAGGTTTTTCATCAGTAGTTCTTTTTTCAACATTTTTGCATCATTTTCTGGGTCAGTTGGACCACATTAACATCCAGCGCTTACCTAGTAAACAATGGAGATCAAACGTTATTGCAGATTCGTCTATTAAGGCTATAAACACCAAAGATCTGGAAGGAAAGAAGAAATGAAGGTGATGGATGTCAGTTAGGCTGATAAACAACAATAGTTTCCAGTTCTCTTCTCCAAGCTGTGACTTCACCATGGAGGTTTTTTGGGTTTTTTTTAAAAAGAAAGAAAGAAAAAAAAAGTTCAGAGTAACTCAGGATCGTAGTCTTAAAAGGAAATCTGGCACCCAAAATGTTTAAAGTACTGAGAACTGGAGAGAGTGACACATGTAACATGCAAATCTCAAAATTTCTGTAAAATACAAGAGTTTTGGGAATGCTGAAGGTAGATTGCGCCCTTTTTTCTTCGTAAGATTTACTTTAAATATCCCCTTTAGCACAATCATGCCAAAAAGCTGAGTAATGCTAATGAAACACATTTGGCCGGAATGACTGGCATTGTAAAATAAGCTTGCATAATCTCCCAAATGGAGTGAGGGCTCTGTTTGCATGACAGTTGCACTATACTGTATAGTGTGTCCTTCAATATCTGAGAGATGGGGGGGAGGGGGATGAGATGGTACTGTCATTATTATGCATTTAATGTGCACTTCACAGATTTCTATTAGTAGTTGGGGCTGCTCACATCTCCAGTAAGATATGCCTGATCTAGAGCTGCATTTCAGCTGCAGGCTCTTGAATGAAACTTTATACTTATATATAGAATCAAACAGATTTAGTGCAGGACAGATAGCACACATCCTTCTTAGTAAACAAGCTGGAAAACCACATTTACCTTAAGATGAAGCTAGTTCAGGCAGAGCTCGGAAGTTGCACTTTTATAGGCTAATTAGCTTTATCTGGCTCAGTCACAACTGAGTGGCAAGCATGATCCAGTCATAAATATGCAGGTGTACACAATTATACTGTCTGACTGCACTGTCTGACTACACTGTCTGCTGACTGCACCTCAGAAAGAGACTGTAGTTTAAGATCAGGATATAAGCGCTGTGACTGGGAGGATGTTACCATGCTAATGTTGGTATTTAGCCAAAAGCACTAATATCGCTGCTCAAAGCAATTCAGTGGCACAGCGTAAATGTGCAGTTGCATTTGTTTTCTTCAAGTTCACACAATAGCAGTTTCCAGTCTTGCTTTCTTTGCCAAACACGGTTCAGTGACTGTCACTGACTTCATTTGTTTTTTGCCCGTATAAACATTTGTGAGCTCTGCTTTATTTTCTTTCCTTATACTTTAGACAAAACGTGTCTTCCTACTTGACCTGATGAAAAGCTTTACGGTTTACACCGTTGGTGACGTATAGAGCCACAACACAGCAACCCACCAATCAAACATTTTGGGCGACAGAAAAGCTATGGAAAATGCAGGTCTTTTACAGAAATAGATCCTAACTCTTAAAAATGATAAACTTTTGGGTTTCTAAAAATGTCCTCGGTTCAGATCTCATCCCTAAAGGAAAAGAAAAAAGTTTTTTCTCACACTGAGATGAATTGTAACAAGTAGTAATTTACAGCGTTTGAGTAACAGAGATGTATGAATTGTTCTCATAGGTTTTGTGAAGCAATTGAGCAGTCAACAGGAGAGCAAGAAGACTGTGGAAAACACTCAAAGACGTGTGTGCACACCATTAATCACTGCATTGCAACGTCACAAGACTTCCAGTTTTGACTTTTGGGCTTTGAGGGAAATTCGAACTGTGCAGTGACATGCTAATGCTGCCTGCTGGTCACCCTGTATCTCTGAGCAAACAGGGACTGATACTATAATGAGAATGGCTTATGCAGTCATTGCTTGAAAGGCCAACAGCTGCAAAGAATCCAACATGACAAGACAAAAACAGAGTCGGTTTCATTACGTGACACCACAAGTTTGCTTTCAAAGCGTTTTAATAGCCAGTTTTCAAGTAAGAATGGCTCACATACCTTGGCTTAGAGCAGACATTGCATCAAAGTGAGATAGCCAGTGTTTGACTTGTTCTCCTCCCAAAGGTTTACGTGTGACCTGTGTGGGTGGGATTTGTTGACACACGATTTGTAAATCCAGCACAACAGAATGTTTCCTGCATGATATTATGCTTGGGATCATAAGTGGATCCGGGCAACTTTTAAATTGTATTGAAACAATAAGAGCAAAATCAGATGGTTCTGGCCTGCCAAACCTTTGTTTGTGTGCTCAGCCAACATCCTAAGCGGAAGGATGAACAGAGGGAATCTTGTTTACTTCCTTTGTTGCCTGCAGGACCGTTGAAGGATGGCAGGCTGTGACGGCCCCATTAATCGCCTGTTGGTTGCTCATGTTTAGCGAGCGCCGAGCGCTGCCAGCTTTACGCAGCGTTGCTTGTCGCAGTGATGTAACTCGGCCTCGGTCAACTCAGTGGGTTAAGACTTATTCCCAGATGTGTATTTGAACCATTGGACTTGAACGCAGGCAAAACGTCCCCAAATTCCAGGTCTCAAATACAAGCTTGGCGTTGAGTACTGAACTTCAAATAAACATGACATCCTTGCAAAGAATGAAAGAAAAAGGGGGGAAAAAAGAGAAAGTAATAGCAGTGTTTCCCTAAATTTACTTTGACTCACACTTCCCTACATTTAGGTTAATATGCGAGTGATTACAAGAACAATCCCCATTTTGCTTTCACTCTCTTTTCTCACAAATGCATTTTCATTACTTAGATGCAATCATTTGGTAATGACTTCCAGATTCCCATTTTCCTCTTTGAGCTGATGGGATGTGTGGAGTTATAGCAGAACAGTAAGATCTCTTACTGGAAATTTATGAGAGCCTAAGAACTGTGAGAATTATGGGTTCTTTTTACAGAAGACTTGTGCAAGAGTGACTAAGAAATCTACAGGGAACAGCAATGTGAAACCTGCAAAAAAAAAAGATTGTAGGTATGGACAGTTAATGCAAGAACTAAGAGGAGTGTTGTGTGAGAGAGTGAACAAAGTGAGAGTGAGATCTCTTCAGCGGAGAGGAAAGGAGGAGGAGCTCTGGCCTTGGGTCCCTGGGCACAGAAGGTGCTGCAGCATAGTTGAAGCTTCAGTGCCGATACAAACTCATCCTGCATTTTAGAGGCTCAGGGATGTAAAATGCAGGTAAAGGTTTGAGTTTTTGAGTACTGTAAAGTACATACATGACAACAAGGCATCCTGCAGAAGTGTTGGAGAGTAGATAGCACAATATTTCATGGCTTCCATTTTTCATTTATATCGCTCTATGGTTTTACTTCCTTACAGTTTAAAAGTATTGTTTCATATTATACTTTTCATTTTGATGCTTTGACAGTTACAGTTTCATGAGACAAAAAAGAAACCTGCTTTTATGTACCCACGGAACATTTAATAACTACAATTTAAAAAAATCCACCCCTTGACCAGTAATTTAAAAGTTGGAGTAATCAAATATTGTGTAGTGGGCTACACAATATTTTCTCCATTTGCAAAGGAAGATGTTAAATGTGCCACACAGAAAAACAGGAACATGAGCACCACGCAGGGTTTTATTGTCTTTTTTGGTTGTTACAGTACAGGTCACTGTTCACGGCTGTTTTCAGAAGTTCTTCTTTCAGTAGCCATTTTCACACATGCACAGCAGCCTTGAACCTCTTGGCTTCAGGCTATATCCAAAAAGATGCGTTCATATTCCAGATCTGAAAATTGAAGCCAACCGGAGACATTATAACCAGAATTCTGAATGTAAATCTATGGAAAAAGTCCCAAAATGCTAAAAACTGACGATTGTCGCACTCCTGTCACCAAGGAGCAAATCAACTGCCGGAACAGGAAACATATTAGTCGACCATGTTGTTGCACTAATACGTGCATGCAGCAGAGATTTCAGAAGTTCTAACTGTACTTCATACCTTCTCTTGGCTTACCGTATACATAGGGTGAATTAGGATGGCAGTCTGTTAAGTGCTCTGAGGGATGAGCCAAACATATTGATTGTGGTGGCACTCCTAACTGGCCTGTGTGTACCTTTGCATATGTGTAGTAGAAGTAGTGTACTTGTGGAGGAAATGTGAGCCTTTTAAAGCTTACTTTGGCCCATGTTGCCAAACTTTGAAGTGTTTTTTGATGGATTTCAGAAGCAGTTTATGCAGTTTCTATCCATTTATTTAGATAGTGGTTTTATAATACAGACAACAAAGTGGTTCACAGGAGGCCTCCCTTGTGACAGTCTTAATTTTCCTTGGTTTTTCATCAAGAGGGCAACACTGAAAATGCACCAGTCAAGTCATCTTTTACAAACAGTCAGTTTTTTCTGACATTACGTGAACGTGCTGTATGTGACTGGGCAAAATGTAGGAACATCAACAGCGCCGTGAGTCCTGACTCCTGCACGCTGTGCTGAGGGAGCATCCTCACCTAAACCAGAGGGACTACTTTCAGGAATTAAACTGTATCTCATGCTATTACCTGTTGTGTGCTGCATGTAAAAATGTGGAATTGCGAGCAATGTCAAGGCCTGAGTTCACCAACAAAGATGTTTGAAAGGTATGGAAAACTTGCATATATTGTTCATTACTGAAAGTGAATTGCTTTATGAGCCATAGGTAATAAATCTATTTGGTATTTGAGTGGGGAAACATGGAGATAAATTGGATTTTTGAAAAAGGCAACAAACGTATGTGGTTTTAAACAATAACTTCATTGTTTTAACATCTAATTTGAAAGCAACAAAGGAGGGGAGAATGTGCTGCATGTTGGTTTTTGATATAACAGGAAAAAAAATAATCACTGAATCATACACCGAGGGTCGGTGCAGTTAGAAGGAATGTTCCAGAAGAGAATTTCCTGCTCATTATTGACTCCAGGTTTCATCGCTGGCAACCTGACTCTGTCTGTACACCGAAAGCTTTAAACATTTGAGGTGAGTTAGTGTGACGCAGCTATAGTTTCCTTCAAAAACCAGCTCAATGAGCGCTGGGGCAAAATTCGATTTTGAGATGTTTTCCCTTCTGCTGAACCAGAGTTCATTCGAGGGTATGAAAACTTGGCACCTTATGAAATGGAGTTCTGCCATATACTTACTTTCTTTCACAGATTTAAGTTACCCGGGCAGGTGAAAGCCACGGCTAGTCGGCAACCACATAAGCTTAAAACTAGGCTCGCAAGAATGACACATGATGTATGTGTGTGTGTTTTAATATCTCTTACTTTGATGTGTTTTCAAACACTGCCGGCACACTAAATTGGAGCAGAAATATTGATCACATCTTCCTCTTCAAAGCTTTCCCATTGTTTGTTTTATGGCAAGAGTAAAACTCTAAGAACCAGAGCTTAATGTTATGTAGCAATAGTAATATTAAAAAAATGACAGATTAACAGGCTACACAGAGACACATGCACTGAAATGGAGCTCAAGCACATGTGCTGGTAATTTCCCAGCTTACTTAAACATGATTAAAGAGGAAAACATAAAATTGCCTCTTTAAGGAAATAAATTCAGCCATAAAAACAAAGGAATTCACTAATGGTAGAGGTTAATGTTCAAATGCTATCTTTGTTCAGCGAAAGGTTAGAGGTTAGTTTGATGAACCTGAGAAATGGGCAGAGACTTGATGGTTTATACTTACTTGCCAAACTATCATCTTATCTCACCCTTGCGCCTCAGCTTAATGGAGCTGACGAAGTGCCTTAACCTTATAAATACTGTGCGCTCAGGGAGGAGGTTCTTGTTTTAAGGCCATTATGACACCTCTGGATTTCATGTTTTGTTTACCTTTTTGAACGATCAACAGTATTGAATGCATTTTAGCTCAACGGGGTTTGTTCACGGATCTGGAATCCTGTGTTAAGTGCTCCTGTTTTTCCCATTTATCCCGCTAACTCCGCAAGGGTCTCGTGTTGATTTATCAGAGTGTTAAGGGTTTCAATGTTTATGCCTCGTACCCTGGATGACACCATCTGGTACTAATCTGTATTTCCGTTGTCGTCTGCACAACGCAGCCCAGAGCTGCTCCGGACAGAGTCAAGTACAGTAAAGACGCTAATTGCTTGTCTGTCTTCCTGTGTGGCTCCATCGGGATATTTCACCAATATTTATTAGTGACTTTAAACCTTATCTTTCATGGTCATTATTTACAGTTACCTTGAATGTTGCAGTCAGAAGGGGTTAGGCTGGGACATGCGCTGCACCATTCAAAATAGAATCTGTAATTTGTGGACCACAAAAGGAGAAACAGAGGGCAGTGACTACACAGCATGTTATATCTGATGCATAAAACTAATGTATGTACTCAGGGCCTCATACTAGATGGTTTTCAGGAAGGGTGTTGGGTCAGATAAAGTCAAAAATGTTCTTGACTTGGCTGAGTGACAGATTTAATGTAAATTGGACTCAGACCAGCCATAGCTTGTTGTTTTACACAAACGACGTAAAGTACCGTACACGGGTGATCAAAAACAAGCCTTCTAGCGTTGACACCATTAGCAATAATCTTCCCTCTTTTCCCTCCCCCATGTTAATGAGCGTTGATTGGTTCACTTTGATAAGACTTGAGAGTCTGTCAATGTGGTCGGGTGACTCACAAATAGGTTACGCCGTGCTAGTCTGAGGTCTCCCTTAGAGGAAGGATGAGAAGTATGGCCATTTTGGAGAGTGTCGCAAATCCTCCACATGCAAAGGAGCCAGTTGAGATGGTTTGGGCATCTGTCAGATGACTCCTGGGCACCTTTTAGGTGATTTGTTTCAATCATGTCCTACCAGAAGGAGACCAAGGACATGCTGGTGAAGTTACAACTGTTGACTAGCTTGGGAACACCTTGGTGTTCTGGGTGTTCCACCAGAACTGCTGGTGAGATAGCCGGGAGGAGTGAGGTCTAGGCATTTCTGCTTAGGCTGTTGCCATGGTGATCTGGACCCACATAAGTAGGAAAAAATGGATGTATGGATGTTGTCCCCACAGGCTATAAAGCAATGGAAGTAACATGCAGGTCCAAGTATAGCCAATCCATAAGTGTCACGAACCTACATATCCTCATAATGGTCAACAGCAGGTGAAAAAGAGGTCTACTTGAAAAGAATTATATGAGAAACTGACCCTACTTCTCGCTTGATTTATCTCCTCAGTAAATATTTTCCCAGTGAGTTGTTGATCTAAGATGCTAGTTGCACGTCTTATTTAATAGAGAATTATGTTCATTTTGTAAATTATAATCACACTCAGAGTAAACTACAAGATAAATTGGGTTATGTTTCCACACGTAGCTACTTTGTGATTCCCAAATTGCTTCCGTATGAGAATGCTCTGTTGCTGCCTTCTCAGTCTGAGCCACCTCTGGTTTCAAGAAGATGCCAAAATGCCATCATCAGGTGGAACAAACTAAGATGGAAGTAGCTAACATAATGCATAAAGGTCACATTAGCTACTTCCATCTTTTATATACAGCTTATGGTTGTATGGTTGCTTCCACTGTAACACACTGATGCTCGATGACTGATACCATCATTAGTGTCTGAAGGAACATTTGAAGACTCTCATTAAATAGACTGCTTATGAGCTGAATCACAGTTATTTTTCCTGTAATTTACGTATAGAATATAAATCATTACAGATATCATCAGTTTGGATTTCTTTGGCACAATTTATAGAAAATTATAAGTTGTTCTGTTAGCTTTGCTTATACTGGAATGAACTGAGAGAGCAGAACAGCAGTTTTTGACACGTGTCCACTCCCTTAGCTTTGAACTGTTGAGAACAAAAGAGCAGAAATCCTCACAAGTCTGTAGATCATCAGTAAAGTTCACGTGCCTCATTATGACCCAAGGGAAATGGTGTTCAGAGTGCTGATGAGACTGTGACCAGCGAGCCAAAAGACCACCAAACCACATAGCGGGGAATGACATCTACATATTTGTATATTATGCTGAGGGCTCTGCATATCTTCCTCCAGCGTTACACCATGTTCAGTGCTGTCATATCCAGCGTCTGATAATTCCAAAGCTGGAGACAAAGTTCTTCTTTCTGTCAGTTTCAATGACAAAAGACTGAGAGATTGAATGTTGGACACTCATAATGTTTGGGTGTGGATATCATTGAAGTCCTTTTTATTTTCAAGTGTACTTCATTCTTTAGTGGTGAGCTCGATGAAGGGAGTGGACCCAAAATGACCTCACACAGACAAAGGATTTGCACATATGGCAATATATTACTTTGTTTTGAGAGCACATGCTCACTGAATTCAGGTTAATTAATTCAAGGAAAGACACTGAATACACACATTCCAGGACGAAAATAGAGAAAGAACATGGCTGCGTAAATTTACCCCAAAGACAATTTATCGTTCTGCTCCGATAAAAAGTGTCTCCTACTTGCAGGAACACTAAAGCTCACCGTGACAGGGAAAACTCAGCGTTGCCAGTACATACCTATCTTTGTGGCATAAACACAGGCACCACACACACACACACACACACACACACACACACACACACACACACACACAGTACATACATAATGTAATGCATGACAAAGCAAGAGGTACCACCCTATAAATCCTATCCATATCTGGCAGCTGATACTGTGCAACTTCAAAGCTATACTTCGTGATCTAGCTGAGGGTCGCGCTGCACATCTTCACAGACAGCCTTCCTTGGTATCAATTAAAGCAAGCAGTCCAAAAAGGGCAGAGTAAATCAAATACAGAATACTGGACATTTGACAAGACACAGATGAGCAGTCTTCTGAAAACAGTCTGAGGAAGTTAAGACTGAGCAGACTATCTGTGGATTTAGTGCCATCACATAATGCGTCAACTATGATATCTTTTCCTAATGGACAGGGGATGAGTGATGCTTGAAATTATGTCCCTCTGCAGATAAGGGATGAGCATTCCTCCTTTCTGTCTGAAGACTGAGTTAAGGCTTATAATATGGTGGAGGTGACAGGAGCAGCAGAGCAGGAGATAGTAACTGTTTTTCCAAACTAAATGAAACATCACCAGGAAACGTTACTTAGCAACAAACTGTGGTATTAAACTTGAGATAGAAAGAATATCTTAATGTTGAACCTTAGAGCAGCGGTCCCCAACCTTTTTTGCGCCATGGACCGGTTTATGCCCGACAATATTTTCACGGACCGGCCTTTAAGGTGTCGCGGACAAATACAACAAAATAAAACTAGTACCGGTACCGAAAAAAAGAAGATTTATTCATAACACACGTGAAAAGACCCAGGAAAACCGAGTTAACAATAAAAACGATAACAGAATAACGCTGAAAACCGATAAAAACCCTGAAAACCATACATTTCACACCTGAGCCTCAACTCTCGCGGCCCGGTACCAAACGACTCACGGACCGGTACCGGTCCGAGGCCCGGGGGTTGGGGACCGCTGCCTTAGAGGACATGCGATATAGGATTCATGACTTTGTGACTTCAAAAATTATTTTTGATCTTATTTCTAAATCAATGTAAGAGAAAACATATTAAATCTGTCACCTTGTTTGGAGATATAAGAATTATACAAAAGAATAGAGACTTAGTGGCCTCTGGCTGGGCCACTCAGGGACATTCACAGAGTGGTCCTGAAGCCACTATTTTGTTATCTTGACTGTGTGGTTAGGTTTGTTGTCCTGTTTGGAGCTGAACCTTCAGCCAAGTCTGAGGTCTGATGTCTGTGTACATTGCTGCATTCATCGTTCCCTTGATCCTGACTGGTCTCCCAGTTCCTGCTGCTGAAAAACATCCCCACAGCATGATGCTGCCACCACCATGCTTTGCTATAGGGATGGTACTGGCCAGTTGATGAGTAGTGGCTGGTTTCCTCCAGACATGATGTTTGGCATTCAAGCCAAAGGGTTTAATCTTTGTTTCAGAGAATTTTATTTCTCTGGTCTGAGAGTCCTTTGGGTGCATTTCGGCAGACTACAGGTGGGCTTATGCACCTTTTACTGAGGAGGGGCTTCTGTTTGGCTGCTCTGCCACACAGGTCTGATTAGTGGAGTGCTGGACAAATGGTTATCCTTCTGGGCCTTCTCCTCTGTCTACAGAGAATTCCTTAAACGTCATGGCTTGGTTTGTGCTCTGACATGGGACTTTATGTAGACAGGTGTGTGCCTTCATGTCGAATCAAATTAATTTACCACAGGTGACTCCAATCAAGCTGATGAGCAGAAACAGGATGCCCCCGAGTTCAGTTTTGAGTGTCGTGGCAAAGGCTGTGAATACAAATATACATGTTATATTTTAGTTTATTATTTTTAATAGATTTAAATTGTTTTGTAGAATTTTGAGGTGAAGAATGAATTGAATCTATTTTGGCATAAGACTGTAACATCACAAATGTGGAATAAGTGAAGAGTTTGAAAAAAGCTCACAGAAAATAAACTGGAATCTTGCATCAAATGGGAAACATTAGAAATTTAAGCTTGCCAGCTTTTTTGTAAATACTGTTGTTGCAAACAAAGAGGAAACCTAAAAGAGGTTAAAATACAGCTAATTTATTGGTGCAGTTCCTTAACTGGCCACTTGAGGTTTGCTTCAAAATTGAGTCAGTCCCTACAGGCTTCATGCGAAAATGCCCATGTTTACAGCTGAAATAAGCATGTTTACAGCATTGTGCAAAAAACAGTTTTGGTCCCTGCAGCTAATTTAATCTTTATACTGAACTGTGCTATGGAAACTATTCTATATAGGATTCACCGATTTATTTTGTAATACATCTCAAAGGTATGTACAAATAGTTTGTGTGCCAACACAGGTGGCTACAGCTGGTAGCAGGTTCAAATGTCACTTCTTAACTGAGCAACAATCTTTGTGTTGTTATTGAGTTTTGGAACATTTTAAATGTTTTTAATAATCTGATTCATAATCAGAGGTAGGAAGTAACATAGTACAAATAATTAATTATTGTACTTCATCTGTACGTGAGTACAAACTGGTTCATTGAACATGACAGTGAGTTCACCGTACTCATGAACTCCACAGTCACCAAATCTCAATCCAACAGAGGACCTTTGTGAAGTCTGCAACTGTGTGATGCTATCATATCAACATGGACCAAAATCTCTGAGGACTGTTTACAGCACCTTGTTAAATGTATGCCACAAAGAATTAAGGCAAAAATAAGTCTGACCCAGTACTGATGTCTCCTGAGTGTAACATCAGAGTATCAGAGCAACATATTATTAAACACAACAATAAAAATTAGTAAATGTAATACACACAACCAGGATGCAACAGTTTATTCATACATCACACTCACATTAACATCAACAATGTAGCCATGTCAAATGTAAATTTCATATTGAGCCTTTATATCCTCTACTATGTATTAGAATACCTGACAGTTTGTTGTGACTGAGGTAGAAAGGACTAAACGTCCTGCACAAACAATGGAGATGGGTGTATCAGTATGAACAGTAGGAGCATCTGTGTGTCTGGCAGCCAAAGAGGTTGCACCCAGTTGATGTCATAGCTCTACGTGCTGATCTGCTAAGTGGAGGTCACAGCCAGCGATATAAGAAGTACATCTGTTCCACATACTGAATAAACTAAACGTTATGCTTGACCATTCAGAATGTGCAACAGATGTGAATAACTGCTAATAATAATTGTTTTTGGCAAATCTAGCGATATTATGTTTAATTGACTAAATCGTGCATCACAAAAAATGTGGCTAAACGAGTTCAAACAAAGCACCGAGCTCCCTTTAAATAAGAAATGCGCTGGAAGCATGGGCAGGAAGTTTAACAAAGACAAATGATCTGAAATGGCTGGTTTCTACTGACAATTTTAAGCACTGAGGAAGAACACACAAGAGCACATTTTTATATAACTCTACCTGTTTTTCATTAAACCAAGAGCAAAAAAAGAAAACGTTTAAATTCTTCTTTCCCAATGAAAATCCCACTCATCGGGTTGGAACTGCATTAATAAAACCTGCATGGGCTCTGCAGGGGCCAGCTGTAATTACACAGTCTCGTTGAGGACACTGTGCACGGCAGCGCTGGTGTCACAGGACAAAGAAGAGCCACTGCTGGACTTAAACAGCCTGAGCTTCCCATCCAGGGTCCCAGTTAGCAGCTGTGAGGAAAAGAGAAAAAGCATGACATCATATTACGCTTTTATTTTTGCACATGTTTTTTCTGAAACCGTGTCAGACATCACTCTTCTTTTTACCACCTCTCTATTTAGAATACAGAGTTTCATAACGGCACACCCAGATCCCTGAAGAAGAAGAGCACCACTGAGGTCAAGACCATTCTGTGTTCCCCACCAAAATTCTTGATTTTCCATACCTGCCATTTATCACCAAACACCCCCCCCAAAACATCATGTTGCCAGGCCTTAACTCTGTTATATAACTTTGTTTATTCAAACAAGGAGATTGAGGTTCCTGCCAGCAATACTCTCAGTGAGTCAAACATTTGGAGATTAATAAGGCACCCACACAACAACACAACAATAAACTAGCATTAATCCACACCCTGTAGGCAAACACACACACACACACACACGCACACTACATACTTGATGACATGTGCAGGCTGCACACAGACGAGCACAAATACAGACAATCAATGCTTGACTATAATTTTTAGTGAGACGTACACAGTGAATCATATTTCTCTATCAGCCAAGAGAGCAGATGAGGGTGAGGAAGCATTACCTCAGCACTCTGACAGTCCGTCAGAAGCAGTGGGAAACCCTCTATGTGGGCTTCGCGGTGAGACTTATAGCACATTTTTACATGTGCAATTGTTCAGAATATAAAAGTATATCATATTATGGAAAAATAACTCAAGATAGCTCACAAATAGCTGTTATAACCTCTATTTCATGTCACTTCAGCCCAAGTGTATTTTTACCACCCAGTCTTAAAGGACAAATGAGCATAGACTTTATATAAAGTAACGGCCTCCGGGGCCTGAAAAGTGAATGCTGAGGTGCCTTTAGCTCTTTCTAATGGTCTAACAGGGGGTGACGCCTCTGGCTTGAAAAAAAAAAGAAAGACATCTTGTTGTATAGAAGTCAGGGGTAAAACAAACCTTAGGCTCACTTTGACCTTTGACCCTCAGTAAACATCTACATGATGAGTTGATGGTCTTAATTGTTCAATTCTTTTTCATTTTTTTAGTTCAGTTCTTTCTGACCTTGGTGTTAATTTAGTAAATTATGGTGTCCTCTAGAGCCTTAAAGGGCAATAAGACAGGTAATGACTCATTTGTGATTGATAAGTAGCTACCATGTGAGCGTGTCCAGTAAGATCCACTTTTCAAAAACCACAATGATGACACTCAAAACACTCAGACTTCCCTAACCAATAGATGATGTCACAGTATGTCCATCTTCTATATGACACCTTTGTAGGTAAGTGGAGAAAAACAAAGAACCAATCAAACAAACCCAACATTTTACAAAATGGGAATACTCCATCAGGGAGTTTTACCTACGGTGATTATCTAGACGTGAGGTGGCTGTAAAGACAGCATCTTTTTTTTTAAAAGCATGCTAACATCAGGAATCTTGGCAAACAATGATTTGCCAAGTTGTGATAAAAAACACATTTGGTACAACAATGGTCCAACATTTTTTCCCTTGTACTAAAAAGGTTTTATGCGGGAGAAATAATCTTTTACCAGCAAGCAGATGCCTGTGCTGGGAAAGGGAGTCACAATAGCTGAGGTCTGAGGATGACTCAAACACACTAAACTGGGCTGGATGCATTCTTCCTTTGAAGGGTGAAAGTTGCAGTTTCTCTTCTATAGACACATTAAAGAATTCCTGGCGAGCGTGAATCCCAGAGACAAGTCAACTTCCTCATAAAGGCAACCCCGTGAGCACAAACATATTACATCTACATATGCATAGTATGTGATCGTGAGTCTTTGTACACCATGACTTCCACCTCAATGACCTTAATCAACAACAGCCAGGCTGTCTGGTTCTTGGTCCCAGGCAGCTGAAAAGCCTAAAACAGGGATGTCAAACATAAGTCCCGGGGGCCAGAATCAGCCCAGGAAAGACTCCAATCTGGCCCACTGGAAGGCTTTGGAAAATGTGAACTGTGTTTTCATAAGTTTTATAGCTTTTCCTAATAAAAAAGACCTCCACCATGGCCATTCACATTGCACAAAAGTAAAGCAAAAGAAAGAAGAATTCCTGTTTTTCATTTTTATTTTTTCACAACTGTAGACATTTCCAACTTTTCCAGTTGGTTCACAGTTAACAGTTAAAGCTAAAAAAGTCAATTAACAACTTTCTACTTTATTATTACAGGACTTAACTGTGGAATGAACTACTAGAACATTTACTGTAATTTTACACATTTACTTCTGACATATTTCTTTAATATGACAGATTTGTGGCACAATTAGGCAGGATTTTGTAATTATATAGAAAAACTGAGACTTATTGTTAAGATTGCACTTCATTTTCATTTTCTTAGGGATTAAATGTGTAGTTAAGTTTCTTTACACTGACAGAAATGGGAGTTACACTGGTCCAGCCCACTTAAGAGCTAAGTGGGCTGTATAGTGTCCACAATGTAAAATGAGTTTGACATCCTTGATCTAAAACTTATGAGAGTTAGACGACAGCTACAGTAGCAACCATGGTTTTGGATCAACTCCGATCCAAAACCACTGTTACTGTGATAATACACCAATGTAAGCATGTAGTGTTAAGAGATAAACACAGAAAAGTCCAAAAGAATCCAACACATTCCATCTCCGCAACCTTAAACTTTTATTTTGCCCCAAACAAACCCAAATAATAAGGGTAGCTGAAGGTTTTATGTGACCTTTGGTATCAGATGTTTTTGTTAAAAATACTGACTTACTATAGAAACACAGAAAGGAGTCATTGTGGGTCATGACAAGAGGTTTGGCTGTCCTTACAGCTTCATTTTCAAGACAGACACAGTTTTCATCAAGTTTGATTTCTGTGGAATTTCAGATAACCTTACGCACATAACCTGAGGCTCCATTTGTGAGTTTTGTTCATTTGTTTTCAGGTTTGGTTGAACAAAGTCCAAGTCCAAACTTTTTAGGAATTCTGAGTAAGATCAGAAAATCCTTTGCATGGTTTGTCACGCATGTTACATAATTTATTGTTAGCAACTGGCTCAACACCACGGAAAAGAGACCACAAATCAACAGTTCAAAGCCAGAATAAAAATGCCGATTGAGAACGCAATGTGGATTCGATTTTCAATGGTGAGTCAAATTTTGGCACTCTGGATGACAGAAAGTATATGTCTATAGAAACCGGTATGAGCAAAAGCTAAGGATTTGATAATATGGCGAACAATGTGTTTCCCCCTCCCAGAGGATGCCATTCATCAGCTGTGGAGCACAAATTTCACAAACGCCAACGTAGCAAGATGTTCTGTAGTGAACATGCTGAGAGTGAAGGAGGATCCAGATGACAGATGGGAAAAGGGGCAGACGGTCACCACGGTTATCTCAGTCATGACTTTACATAGACATGGGATCAATAAAAGAAATGTATCATCTGATGCTCGCGGTGATAAATAGTTGCTAACTTACGGATATATTCACACTCAGAACCTTTTAGACATTACAGAACAGACAATACCATCTGGGTGAATATAAGAAAGTAGTTATATAAAATGTAATGCTTTATATCCTCTGCTTACCCTTATATTTTTTAAATGTAAATCTTTATATCTGTGTATCTTTAAAACATTAAAATTGCATAAAATGAGGGAAAATAGAACAAATTGAGAAATCTGATTGTACTCTCACTGCTCTGTACTTAACATTTTGAGTACTGGGACAAAGGAAGTTCACCATTATTACCTAAGACCACAGCCAACTGAAGAAGTTCTGTCTAATGCATGTGAAAGGTTTCGATACTTAAAAATGTCTCTTGTGACTTTGAAACTTCCTGTTCATTGCAGTTCCAGCTGTGCTGAACACAGGCCAGGCTGTCTCAGCTCAGTCTGTGTCTCACTGTAATGTGACATTCTGGAGTAGACAGCAGTCCACCTCTGTACTTATTCTCTGGCTGCGACAGTAAGAAGGGGGTAATGTCTGAGGTCAAGGGGAAACATATCTCTCTCTCTTTCTCTCTATCTGTCTATCTGTAATCAGCCAGATAGACAGCAGCTCAATGGGCAAGTAGACACATTAAAGTTGACTTGAACATGTCTACTTGAAAGTGGCATGGTTGTTGGTGCCAGAAGCTTTGGTCTGAGTATTTGAGAAACTGCTGAATACCACACCCAGACCACACTGGGTAGCACTTGTGTCAGCTAACAATAGGAAGCTGAGGCGACACACAGGCTCACAAAAACTGGGGAACCGGAGACTGTAAAAATGTTGCTTCCTATGACAAGTCTCAATTTATGCTGCGAGGTTGGGTCAGAATTTGAAGTAAACAACATGAAAGGATAGCTCCATTCCACCTTGTATCAACAAATGAGTGGTGTTATAGTGTTGAACATCACTGAATTGCCACAGTTTTCCTGCTAACTGTGTTATCCCTTTTAAGCTCTCAGTGTACTCATCTTCTGATGGCTGCTTCCAACAGGATTATGCACCATATCACGAAGCTCCAAAAAAACTTCATCCAACAGAGTACCTTTGGGATGTGACAGAATGGGAGATTTGCATTTGGATATGCAGCTGGCAAATCTGCAGCAACTGTGCTATCATGTCAATCTCCTAGGAAAGTTTCCAGCATCTTGTTTAATCTGCCTGCAGTAGTTCTGACGGCAAAATAATGTTCAACCCACTGCTAGAAAAGTGTGCCTAATAAAGTGGCTGTGAGTGTACAATGTACATGAATTAAAGTGTTGCGCTGACATCATTGGTAGTCGTGACACACCAAAATTACTGATATATTGGCTTGTGTGGTGCTGTTAGGTAAAATAGGTAGCAACAACCAATGATTTTTACTGTTAAATAACCTGAAAACCATTGTAAACTAATAAAATAATAATGTAACAGCGTCAGAAAGTGCATCCTATTTCACTGGAGTCCTCAAATGTGCTACTTTTTCCAACCAGCAGTTGCAACCACGAAGATATAAAATTGAATTGCTTTTCATTACAGCTGTAATTGTGCTGATCGCACTGTGCTGCATCCCAGGGAAAAACTCCAGGGATCCTTTTATATCCTAGTCCATCCCTGCTGTGTGAGTAACAGCTGCCAAATGGCCACGAATTAAAAATGATACAGTAAAAAATGTCTAGTGGGACAACAGCTGGGTTTTTTTTGCCCGGCTGCAAAGAGTAAAGATGATAAAAGCTGACATAGAAGGACAAGAAAAGCACTTAGCATGAAAAGTCACAGATATGACTCACTCTTTGTTCATCTTAGTTTGGATGATAGTAGGTGTTAAAGTTTTGCAGACAACTGATTGTGTCAGCAAGTGGTCACGGTCCTGCGCTACCTCCAACACACGAAGTGCAAACGAGAACCAAGTACCTCAGAGTTCAAAAACGTTCACTTAGTCCAAAGACTCTAAAAGAAGACAGTAGGTTATAACAAAAAACAAAACAAAAACAGATGTATGACTCAGAAACTGACCAGACGTGTAGCGAGGTGGTCCAGTAACTTACAGTAAGATACAGTGGTGTGAAAAAGTATTTGAGCCATTAGTGATTTTTTTAGTTTTTTTGCACATTTGTTACACTTAAATGTTTCAGATCATCAAACAAAGTGTAAAATTAGATACATTTTAAATTATGGTTTTATTTACTAAAGAGAAAAGCTATCCAAATCTACCTGGCTATATGTAGAAAGGTAATCGACCCCTAAATCTAATAACTGAATTGCACTGAATAAAAACAATTTGGCAAAGAAGAGTGGGCCAAAATTCCTCCACAGTGATGTGAAAGACTCATTGCCAGCTATTGCAAATGCTTGATTACAGTTTTTGCTGCCAAAGTGGTTAACCAGTTATTATGTTTAGGGGGCAGGGCTGGACTGGTAATCTAGCATACTACGCATTTGCCTGGTGGGCCAACGTACTTGCGGGCTGATGGGTCAATATTTTTTTTTCTTTGTTGATAATTATACAGGCTACAGGCAGGCTTGTGGGGCTGCTGCACCCCGGCCATACAAGCACTAACAGAAGCCCATTTGTTCATTAGTGACACTGGATTGCCCAATCAAATCTGGCTCCTATGTTCCCTGTGCACTCATGCACCTTGTAGAGTTTATTGTTGAAGACGCTGATAAACATGGACAAACAAAAGTGAAATGGTGCAATATATGTCAAATTAACAGACATATAAGCAGCAATAGCACCAGCAACAACTGGCAACAACCCCTGGCAGTCACAAGAGGCACTAAACAGAGAAGTAATATAAATATTAAGCAGATGGGGTTTTTTTTTTTTCCATCTTTTTACCCCTATAAATAGATGAAAATCAAGAGACCAGTGTACCCTGCCTGGGATAGGGTTACCGGGGCCCCACCCTGGAACCAGGCCTGGCGAGGGAGTCAGAGAGAGAGCATCTGATGGGCGAGACGTAGCAGCCTTAGGGTCCAGCTGGGTGCAGCCCGAAGGAGCAAATTGGGCCCGCCCTCCTGTGGGCCCAGCACTCGCAGGAGGCGCCATATGGGTTCGGCTGCAATGTGTGCCGAGCAGCAGTCAGGGCTAGTAAGGCTGGCTATTGCGATATAGAACATCACCTCTCTAGTGGGGAAAGACACTGAGATAGTGTGTGTGGTTGAGATATAGTTGGTTTCATCTCAACGCAAGCTTTGGGCTCTGAACTAGTCTGGAGTTGCCTTCAGTGAGAGATGGCGGGCACGGGTGGGCATTCTTGTATCCCCTCAGTCTACTTAGTATGTGGGAGTTTTTCCCAGTGGATGAGAGGGTTGCTTCTCTCTGCCTTCGGATCAGAGAACGTTTCTGCTTATACGCCGAATAATAGTTCCCAACCTACTTGGCGTCACTGAGTGGGTTCTTGAGGGTTCCAGTGACACTGTCATCCTTCCGGGAGACTTCAGTGCTCGTGTGGGCAACGACAGTGATACCTGAAGGGGTGTAATTGGGAGGAACGGCCTTTCTGATCTGAACCCAAGTGGTGTTTTGCTATTGGACCTCTGTGCAAATCATAGTTTGTCCAAAATGAACACCATGTTTGAACATAAATATGTCCTTAAGTGCATGTGGCATCAGGCCAGTGATCGATTATGTAATGGTATGATACATAGCCGTATGTTCTGGACACTTGGGTGAAGGGAGGAGCTGAGCTGTCAACTGATGACCA
Source organism: Oreochromis aureus (assembly GCF_013358895.1). Lineage (NCBI taxonomy): Eukaryota > Metazoa > Chordata > Actinopteri > Cichliformes > Cichlidae > Oreochromis > Oreochromis aureus. The sequence goes on along the minus strand of NC_052954.1, from coordinate 14,535,012 downwards.
CCTATCAAGGCAGGGGAGGATGCTGGAAAGACCTGGCACACCTAAATGTATACTAACAGTGGGCTGGGAACGTCTGGGAAAGGCCATGGTCTGGGAGAACTTAAGCTCCCATCTCTGGCAGAACTTCGACAGCATTCCGAGGGAGGCTGGGGGCATTCAGTCCAAATGGGTCATGTTCTGCGCCTCCATTGCCGAGGCAGCTGCAAGGAGTTTTGGCCGCAAGGTGTCATGGTGGTAATCCCTGAACCTGATGGTGGACACTGCAGGTGAAGGGAATAATCAAGCTGAAGACGGAATCCTATCGGGCTTGGTTAGCCTGTGGGACTTCGGAGGCATCTGATGGGTACTGGCAGGCTGGCCGAATGGCTTGGGCAGCAGCCGAAGCAAAAACTCGTGTGTGGTGAGGCCATGGAACAAGACTTTCGAACTGCCTCGAAGCGATTCTGGCAAACCGTCAGGCGACTAAAGAGGGGAAAGTAGTGCTCCACTCACATGGTGTACAGTGTAAGTGTGGTGCTGCTGACTTCAGCTGAAGATATAGTCAGGCAGTCATGGAATCCTTTGAGGACCGCCCTAATCCCACTGGCATGCCTAATGTAGAGGAGTCCTGGGACTAGGGGAACTTTAATTTTCGTAATTAAAATGAAAACTTTATGTCTACAGAAACAGAATTATCTACAACTGATACTAACAACTTTTATAGGAAAAAAATTCCAATGAGGAGCACAGAATTAGATGCAGGCTTTCAATATTGATCTATATTCAGTGCTAAATCAAATTACTGATAAGGCATCAGTAGGCAAAAAAGCAACACAAACAAAAACACTTTAAGCATCAGTTGGCTTCAGTTTGTTTGCTAAATTACTCACTGAGGTTTAAATAAATAAGATCTTTAACTTAAAGATCAGTGTCAGAAAGAAGAGTGACATGTCTGAAAAGGTTCTCAGTCATCCAGGTCATCGTAGTCTAAAGAGCTTGGAAAGAAAAGCGTCTGGACTTCCTTAAGTTTCTTGAAGACGTTTCACCTCTCCTCCGAGAAGCTCCTTCAGTTCTAAGAGCAACTGCTTTTAGAACTGAGAAGATGAACCATTTTCTTTCCAAGCTCTTTAGACAAAGAAGAGGGACATTTCACAAAGAGAGTAACAACTGGTTCAACAGATGCTTAGAAGAGCTCACCAATAATGAACCGCCTTTTGTAGTGAACTCCTGATAGTCGAGCTATCAGCAGGTCAGGATGACACAGTACAGAAATATGAGTAATCCAAACAGTGCGCAGCGCCATGAAATCTGTGCCCCTCGTCTGACCCAGTGACCTGTTTCTTCACTTCTGGCTAAAGCATTTTTCTTTACATATGGATCCAAAATTCAAAAATCAGTGGAAAAGGTACCTGTGGATACAGCAGCATGGCTGCATTGTTTAAAGGCACTATAGAGATTACTAAATTGTAATCTCAAAAAAGAAAAAAAGAACTTCCTATTTTGTATTATATGCAAGGGATGACAAGAACACCCCGTTGCACATGAAAATCCTTCCGCTCTAATTTTCACAGTAGTACATTAAGGTCCAACACAGGGAAGCAAACAAATTTATAGCTGCATACAATGCGAACTCCCACACGATTTTATAAGACAGCATTGTGAAGTGACAATAAAGCTAAAACCCCTAATTACAGACTAAAGTACAGGAATAAACCTAAGAGAATAAACCCTGAGGTGGATCTGTCTGCTTGGTTCTCTTTTAAGTATTCAGGTGGAAAACATGAGTGATAAATGAGTGGAAAATATGCATTGCATTATCTGTCTGTGTCTCCCATCAGAAGTTTCTCACAGCTGTAAATATGGAGAACATCTGGCCCTCAAATGTAGATCAACAGCAAGGTGAACACAGGTTAGGGACATTTTTTCCCAGCACTTTGTCTTATGAGAAAGCATGGGCACAGCATATTTCCAATATATCACATGGTTAACTTTAGAACTAACCGGCCATTTCTCAGGACTTCTTGAACTTAAAATGACTTTTGACTTATTGCTTTTGGCTCACAAAAATTAAACCACAGATAGGTAAGCATGCAATTCCACACAGGCAAACAAACCTAGATAAACTGAGTAAAGTATAAGTTAGCACCAGGTGAACAGGCACTTCTGAAGGGTTAAAATAAACTATCTGCTTCAAAAGTAAGCAAACAAGAGTTGTTAATGATCACATCTGGCAAAATTATGGACAAAGGGAGTTACTGAACTTTTGAAAAACTGAGGAAAAATTAAAGCACCATTAAGTAAAGTCATACCAGTGCTATGGATGGAATCATAACATTTACTGAGCTTTTATGTCATCAGACCCATCTCCAATGACAACTGAGCAAAACTGCCTCCCTAAACGGATTTTGTCAAACCACCCTGAAATCATTTTGGGAACAGCTTTCAAAACTACGATCTGTGGTGGATGCATGCAACTGTGCCCAGCTGTGTACTAACCGCAATCAGATAATTGGTTGACAAAATGCAGAGGACAATTTACCAGTAAGCTAAACTTGTGACGTCCACTAAAATTCAACAAAACAGGCAAAAATGGCTTGACTAATCCACAAGACTCAGATAAATTACCTAACTAAACATTTAGATGCCAGTACGTCTTAACATCAACATAATTCTTATATCAACTTTCAGCCTAGTTTGACCTAGTTTGTGGCAAGGCTGTACTGGTTTTTTACAGCAAAACCCTCATTTTTTATAATGTATTCTGTATGCAAAGGCCTGTTACACGAATCGGAGAATTGAAATACTACTAGAGTATGTGTTCATCATTAATGCATTATATACATTTACATTCCGATAAGATATATATCACTATTTCAATCTACAACCTGACACCTGTGGTGGAAAGTAAGATAAAGATCCAGTCTATTGATTCAGCATGTCTTGTTTTTGAATTTCTGCTTTGTCCCATCAAGTAAAACAAAATGTACAGAAGTACTAATGTTGAGCAAGCACGCCCTGACTGATGAAGTGTGTCTTCAAACTCTGCAGATCACTGTACTTCAGCCAGATAATGGCTATGAACCAAGCTTTCCACTTTCAAGCTGGGAAATCTGAATGTATCATTGTGCTCCAAAGTTTCGCTGAATTGAGTTACAAAAGTGGACATGCAGATTTAAAACATGTGCCTTGAGTTGACAACACAGTCAACAAATCTTAAGAGATGTTCAGCAAAGGTTGTGATATTATAACACAGAATCTATATTTTAGATTTTATTTTTTATAAGTATTCTCGGTTTGGATATTTTCAAAGGAATGCGTTGCTTTATTAAAAAGGTACTAGATATGTTGTTAGTCACTAAAAGCATGCTGGTATAAAGCAGCACTGTAATGGTAATTCAAAGTAAACACATATCTTTTCTGTTTTTCTTTGGTGCAACTCCCCACATTCCATGAATTGTTCTCTTCTAGATTGATGGCAGGCCAGGCAAAGAAAACAAACAGCTTTAAATCCTTTATGTGGATAACTTTTAATAATTCATAGATCACAGAACAACCCCTGCAGCAGATTGGCAACCTGTGTAGGCTGTACTCTGCATCTCGATCTGTGATAACTTTGATAAGCTCTGGCCCAACCATTAGCAAAAGAAGATGGATGGATGGCAGCACAAACTAAATCTTTCAGTAATTTTGTAATTGAAAGCAGCTTTGAGTCACAGGTAAGTGAAGATATCACAGGTCACATGATTTTTCATTACTGAGGCATTTTGACTGGTTATAAAACTGTGAGTGATGTAACTTAGCATTAAACGATTCATTCTCTATGCTATCAAGTACAGAGCTCACAGTGTCTATGATCTGAATATTCCTGCATGCATATGCACCTATGCCCTGGCTCCAAGGATTGGATTCTGTAGGGTTTTATCCTAGTCAAACAAGTGCAGGATCAGGAAGTTCTAGTTTCAGAGTTTTTCTGACTTATGATCACTTCAATGGGAGAAGGTTGCCCCAATAATAAAACTGGATGAAGTGCCATTATAGTAATTCCAGTCTCCAGTGTGATACTAGAATCCAGAATGAACACTTAGCTGTATCAGACATGAAAATGTGGCTACCGGAAGCAAAGATAAAAAAAACAAATGACAAAAGATCCTGTAGCAATCTGTCTTGATGTGTTATATTGTGTACAGCAATCAAGCAGCTTGGAAACCAGCTTGTTTGCTTTTGCTTATTTAGGTCTGATGGCTGCAGTGTTTTGGTTCCCTGCTGTGTGTAGTCTTTCGTTGGCTCATTTTCATTCATCTTCAGTCCTGAAAGTCCCTGAACCTAACCACCAGAGGAATGTTTTTTCTTTGTTTGTTAAGCAACTTAACACAGGCCTATGAATCATTTAAGCAAAGAAATACCAAACTCCCAAACTCAAGGGATGAACCAGTGTTGTATCTACACATCACAGATAATTTAACCGGAACCAGTTTTAAACTTTGCTACCAGTCACAAAACATGTCACAAAACACATATTTTCTTCCCATGTCTTTAGTTTAAAGACTAACAGACTAACTCCTATTGTGTAACAGTGAGTGACACAACAAGAATGGACAAGTGGAGAACAAATCAGGTGGCAGGCCTAAAAAAACAGTAGATGAACAATATCTTAAAGTTATGTCCTCAAGACATTGGAACAATTCAACTAGATTTGACAAGTCAAAACCTTACATATGACCCGAGAGATGTATCTGGCCCTTCAGTTGTCTACTGTTTGCCAAAAACTCAGATGGTCTCAATGTGGATGAGTTACGCCAACTTACAAAAGAACTGGACTGAAAATCAGTGGCAAAAGGTCTTGTGGAACGATAAATCCAATATTTTTATGGGGGCTTTTTAGCCTTTATTGTGATAGGAAAGTGCAGAAAAGACAGGAAAGCTGGGTGAAAGACTAGGGGAAGCATGCATAAAATGGCCTTGGGGCAGATTTGAAACCAGACCTCTGCATTAGCCTTATAATATACAGGTGGCTTGCTGAACTTACTGAGCTAAACTGGCACCCCGATGAATTGTTATGCTATGTATGAAGGAGGTAAAGAGAGTGGTACAACCATCTGTAAGACACAGAAGGCTCTGCCATGGCTTGGGGCTGGATTTCAGCCAGTAGCATTAGGGATATTGTCAAAACTGACGGAATTATGGATGTAGAAAATTACCATCAATGGAACACTTTCAGTCATGGATAGGCCTCCCCAGAGCTTGGACCTCGACATTATTGAAGCAATTTGCGTCCATCTTTACAGAGAAAGGAATCAAAGGCAGCCAAAATCCAAAGAAGAAGAGCTTTGGATGCTTTTAAGAAGCCTGGAGCACTATTCCTGAAGACTACATAAAGAGGAGTTCAAGATGTGTTGAAGAATAATGATTGTCATACCAAAAATTGACTTTCAATCACTGGAATTATAGAATCTGTACTTTTGCCTTGCATGAATTCACGTTTCATAAAAATGCTGCACCTATTTCTTATTTTCATAGCATAATGTAAAGAAATGAGCAGTACCTCAAGATTTTTGTATAGTATTGTAGATATCACACTATAAACTGCATGGTTACATAGGCTACCTTGCTCACTAACCTAGCTAGGGTTAGCTCCCTACAAAAAAAAGGTGAATATTGCTAAAATGTTAAACTCAGTTCAATCCACAAACTGATGGGTGACATCAAGTCAAGCATTTGTCACAAATTAAAGTATTGTGTTGACTATACTACCCAGTGAGTACAGACAAAGACACCTTAATAAGTCGTGGCATGTGATGTTACCCAGAGGAGATCATTCAGTTTTCCTTGGAATATGAAGCAAAGATATTTTATCGAGGACGTCATTGCATATTTATCTATACACAAAGACAAACAGTAATCAGAGTCTTACCTGTGGTGTAGCAGGGTTGAAAGCCACATTAAGCACAGTGTCTGAGTGTTTTTGTAATCTGTGGAGATAGTTGCTGCTACGGATGTCATACACATAGGCCTGCAATTAAGGACACAATGAATGTATACAGAAGCTTAGTGTGTACTATTGTACATACAACACACAATTATGTTCTGACCGAGCATGATGATAATGCAGATCAACTTAAGTATCATTTCAGGTTCAAGGGTAAGTTTTTATCCTTTTTTGTACTTCCACACACAAAGGACATTTAATATACAGTACAGTATGTAGTAAAATGTCCAGCCAAGATTGATTGCTAGGGGTAAATGTCCAAAGTCCAAATTTCTTGTAAACAGGAGTATTAAAGTGATTAAAGTTTTGGAGTTTGTCCAGAAATCAGACATGTAGCAGACACTAAAAATCATGCCAAAGTCAATCATCCTCTGTGCTGGACTAATCTCAAAATAACTGAAGTTCAACAGAGTAAATAAGCACTGATTTTAGCAATTTTTCGGTAATTAACAAAATGGGTAATTTATTTGTTTGCATTCTTTTTATGTCCTATGCTTCTTCTTATATTTACTGAGTAGATTCCTGATTCCTGAGTGCTCAGATAACCTGTGATATAAATAATGGTAAACAGTGATGAGGAAGGTCACTTTAAACACCTGAGTGTTGGATGCTGATTTTCAGCTTTAAAAACTGTTTAAGTGCAAATTACTCATACTGAAGTTTGTTGCACAAGCAGATCTCAAAATAGTGAGCATTTCAAAATCAAGCTGCCATTACCAATTATAACAAAGCCTTGCAGATACTGTGTGTTTCTAGTGTATTTTGCTTTGAGGTAGTTAGGAATTGTTAATCACCCCTGTGGGAGTTGTGGATTTTATACTTACTCTTGGGTTGATTTAAAAAAGAAAACCCCAAAAATCGTTAGCGTATTGAGTGTCTCGATCTGTTTCATTTGAGACATTAGAACAGAAAGTTTGTTATTGTATGCTTTTTCTAAATATAATCAGTAAGTTTTTAGAAAAATGTATTAACCTCAGTGCCATAAGGACAGATAAAAACAGATGTGGGGATGTCTGCTACAAGATGAAGACTCATCAAATTCCTGCAGCTGTTTTGTATCATGTTTCCCCGAAAACCCCCCCCCCAAAAAAACGCTTCAATTGAATCCTGTCAAAAGAGTGACTCCTGTCTAAGGCTTATGAAGTGTGTGATGCCTGAAAGGGATTTAGGTATATGGAAGAAAAAAGTTCTCTTAGGAATGTTTTAATATCACATGGATCACATGATGTATCAGTTTATGTCAACAGTAACTGAAGCGGAGCAGAGACCAGGGTCAGGAGGGTTTGCAATATATCACTGAGCATATATTCTGTCACAGAATATATGCTTATCACAGTTTCATGATAAGAAATAATACATATTTCAGCTGTATATAGAAAAGCTTAATATCAGCCATGCTAAAATGATATTCCACTTCGGTTACTTTTGGGCTAAGTTTTTTGGAAAATGTGTAATATGATCTAGGGAGTCTTTTTTAGACTATTCAGGTTCCTTTTTTTTTTTCCATGATTGCTTTTTGATATATTAAGACAAGTACAAATGTGTCTGGCTCATATAAGTCTCAAGGCAGCTACAAATAAATACGATGTAGCTCACTACCGTATACTCTCCCAGTTTCCAAGAAACGTTGGAAATGACCGATCTCAACAGAGATGCAAAAGTCTGCGCTGTGCTGAGTCCCCATAATTAATAAGAATCAGCAGCATGCATATATTATTCCACTGCTTTCAACAAGCACGTATATGAGAAGAACAGAGAGATGGATAAGGAAAAGGGAGGCTGTCTTCTGAAAACGTCTTGAAAGTAAGGCAAGCTCTGGAAAAGCAATTAAACAGTTGTGCTTCAACATGAATGTTGACTTCTTTGGAAAAAGGCTTGAATCCAAATAAAAATCTCTGAGTCAAGCACAAACAGTCCTTTCCTTAAATGGAGGTAAAACTGATAAAGATATTAATCATTTTTGCTGCTATTTTTACCTTCCTAAGGTCAGTTATGTTGTCGTTTTAACTTGGGTGACAACATTTATTAGCCAAACAGAAGGTAGAGAACTCTAAAACCGGGGTGCCACATGCGAGGCAGCTCTGACATCCATGCGAGCAAGTCTGAGACTGAAAGTGAATCTATAGGAAGGAGGATCAGGGGAGCAGGCGGTGAGGAGATACGGCATCTTGGGAGATATGAGAAGGTTAGGGTTTGGGAATGAATTTTTAAAGTTAATCTTGTAGGTCTCAGTGAGTTTGCAATGAGTAGAGGTGTTATATAATCAGTGGATTTAGAATCAGTCTTGTTGAAGCCATCACATTATACCAAACCAAGGCCATAGCTTTTTTTCTTTGTCCCGAACTGAAGTTTAACCACTTGGTTCTAAAGTGCAAAAGTCACGTGTTTGGTATGCTTTCCTTCTTAACACTAGTTTGAGTGATCTAACCTGTAGTGTCCTGTAATGGTACAGTTTAAATTTCCATTTCTACCAACTCCTCCAAAAACCATTCTGAATACCTGTGCCATGGGCATTTCACCATGCACGATCATGTAACATAAACGTTTTACAACCAGGACATGTATATCTATTTTATGTCTAATTTATGTCTAAAATACTTGGCCATCTCTCAGGTGCTTTGTCGGGTCTTTGCTGGAGTATTCCTGTTTCTTAAGGACACGAGATGCACTTGATCAGTGTGTCCGATGACATGAGAAAGCTAACTCTGCTCTAAGTGCTTTTTACGTTAGTTCTGCATAACCTTTGCAGACTTTATCGATCAATAAATCAATCAAACCAAACGTCTGACACTTTGACCTCACCCTCAACCAGGCTGCCCCTCCCTGAGCCTGGTTCTGCCAGACATTTCTTCCTGTTAAAAGGGAGCTTTTCCTTCCCGCTGTTGCCAAATGCATGCTTGTAGTGGGTTGTTTGACTTGTGGGGGTTTTCAGTTATTGTACAATCTTTACCTTACATTATAAAGCACCTTGAGGCAACTGTTGTTGGTTCTATATAAATAAAACTGAATTGAACTTTTATAGGAAAAACAAGATGAAGAACAGTCTAGATATTGCAAAAGGTCAAAACCTTTCTGTTTTACTTTATAATGTTTTAATCCCTACGGTGAACATAATTATTATCTGTTTGCAATGTATACAGGTGGCTTTGATGGACCCAACAGTGAGACTGCTTACACAGTTATCCTCAGAGCCTGTAGCAATGAAGCGTCCACATGGCGAGATGGCTGAAGAGCAGGGCTGGCAGCGATTTACATGGTTCTCATAACGTCGTACACACCTGGTGAGAAGAAGCACACAGTGTTAAGAAATCACTGATGTTAATAAATTCAAACAACTTTATGTGACGAACAGACTTGATGCTTGACCAGTGATCCTTTATATTAGTTTGTATGTTATAAGGCAATCTAAAAGGTTTTACTGGGTCTAGTAAACTTAAAATAAATGTTTGGGAACTGGGATATCTTTGGTATGCATGCTATTTCACAGTGCACCCATTACTATGGTGAAGCGTTGAGCTGAAGGTGCAAAATATATGGAACAGAAGGAGAACGGCACTCCATGGACTGCTTTACAAACAACCGAACCAGCTGAGCACAGGGAGTTGAGCATGACTCAAGGAAAACACAGGAAAGAGACTTCGTTAATGAAAAATGTTTCCCTCATGCAACTTCTGTGCTGTTTCATTTGGTTTGCAAAGGCATGTAATGTCTTTACAATGCCACTAACAGGTAACTAAGCTAGTGCCTCTATATGGGCTGGCATACTGGCAGGCCAGTGCTTTGACAGCATCTGATGAGAGCATGTCTTTGACATTCACATGCTAATGTCATTAAGTTGGGCTAAAAGTAGGGCATATTCATTGACCATAAGGAAATCTGATATACCCAGTACCAGAACTTCATGGAGCTTATAATGTTGAGTTGCTGCTAAGACTCTGCCAGAAAACTGTTGATTCAGTTTAATGGCATGCTTTCTTTTATTGTTTTTCTCTCATATTCAATGGGATTACTTAATTATCTATTTTTTTCAGGATGACGACATTGTCAGCTGACTATGACATTTGCTCATGTAGCCCTCAATAAAAAGGCCATATGACAGAACAGAAGCAACAAGATGGGACAGCCCATAGGTTTTGCTCTTCAGATTTTGGAAAGATTTCAAACAGTTATTTCATAAATAATGAACTTTTTTGTCACAAAAAAACTTATTTTCTTTTATAATACACAAACTTTCTGTCTGTGTTTGCTTCATTTTTCATCAACTCCTCCTACAAGATCAGGAGTTTAGCAGCCAGACTTGACACGCAGGTACATTTTAGGCCCATGAAGGTTCTTATCTATATCAGCAATGGGGTAAAATGACCCTAGAGTTACAGGTGAGTCTTCACCGTATAAAAGTGTTTTATCAATTTAAATTTACGACGATAAAGTCTTATTTATATCCACCAAAGCTAAATTTAAACTCATACACTATAACTATATAGTGTTGCCTAGCAACAACCTAGCAACAAAACCAATTTTTTGGACTTTAATCTCAGAATTCTGACTTTTTTAAAAGAATTCTGACTTTAATCCCAGAATTGTTTTTTCTCAGAATTCTGACTTTAATCTCAGAATTCTGACTTTTTCCTCTGAATTATTTTTTCTCAGAATTCTGACTTTTTTCTCAGAATTCTGACTTTAATCTCAGAATTCTGACTTTTTCCTCAGAATTCTGGAAAAGAAGAAAAAAAAGACTTGCCCACTTTTTTTTCCAGGTGGCCCTAATCCTCTTTTGTAGAAAATACCTCATAGAAACATCATCTGAATTTCACAGCCAACAGCACAAACAGGCCAAACAATACTGTAGCACATACAAGTTATTTAGATGAACAGCGAGATAAATGGGAATTACCTGTTCTGTTTTCTAGGGCACCATTACTACATCTTAACATTTCTGCACTGCAACAGTGCTTACACAAACTGTCACTATTGCACTTTAAAAAACACTTTAGCAGTTCACAGTAAGCACTCATCTGGTTTTCTAGGCCAGAGTGTGGAGCTAATGTTTTGACTGAAGAAGGAGAGATGAGTTACACACATACACACTCTATGTTGTGTTTTACTGATGACTACACCAGAGGGTCTGATACTCTTGAGTGACAGCCGATACAGTTATTGAATCCACTTGGGTATTCGGTGTCAGTCATCAAGGTGATCAGCAGGGTAATCCTAGCTCATTATATGCTGCCAATACATTTCAGAATATTTAACTGCCCCAGAGCATATCAGATCAGAGCTGGCTTTTTCTTAATATTACTTCATGCAAATACATTGTTTATGTATTTCTTCACATGGATTTGGACTGATCAAATTATGGAAAGAGAAGCAGATCACCATCTGTTCTCTATTTTTAGAACCAGCATGTCAGTGATTTTGAACGATGCTTAATGCTGGTGTGTACACCCTTCAGCTGGAACATTGCATACATATCAAAATACAAGTGGTGACTGAAAGGTTATGGCTTTAAAAGTACTTTAACCAATATATTCGATCTATACAGTATATTAAACTAATTTTTTGACAAAGTGGTCATGGTCATCAGCACGCTATGACCATGACCACTTTGTGCTGATGGACAACAGCGGTCCTGACAATCCTGCAGCTTTCAAACGAAACATGACCACTTATTTAATCAGCACCTTCTAAGAAAATGCCTGGTCTGATTGAGTTCCTGAGTAATCTTATTCTCTGCTTGTCAGCACAAATTCAGTGCATCATTGTATAAAATTTTTCGATGAAAAGACATTTCCATTTTAACTATTATGCATTTTCTTTGAAATAATTTAATGCCATTACAATTATCATGGGATAGAGACAACACTTGCGTCACATATCTGAAACGTCCTGGTACATATAAGGGTCAGTTCATCAAACTTACACACACACACACACGCACACAGTCGTGTTTTCATATCCTTGTGCGGACATCTAATTGACAAAATGCTTTCCCTAGCCACTTACCCTAACCATCAAAAGTGAATGCAAAGCCCTAACCCTTACCCTGTCCCTAACCCATAACCTAATTGTAACCCTGACACTAAAACCACATTTTGAGTCTCAAAAATGCCTTCAAACTTATGTGGAGATTTCGTCCCTATAAGGGACTTGTTGGTCCCCACAAGTTTAGTAAACTTTGAATTTTGGGTCCCCACAAAGATATTTGATAAACAGTTTTAACACTGATTTGATTACTTTGATTAGCAGTAAAGAAGACTGAAATATTTATTTAGTGGCCTGGTGCCATGTTTTGTGGTTAGTAGTGGTTAATTGTTTTCATCCATGCGTATGTTTCACCTCCAAAGAACTCTGCGTACTGAGGGATGTTTGATAAAACCTCTTAAAATGAGGGGTTGACCTAGAAACGAGCCACAAATATTTATCAGATAGCATTAAGATTTGATGGAGGAACGGAAGAGGAGTTACACATGGAAGCAGCTTCAGACATGAAAGAATGAAATGCTCAATAATGCCGTTCAACTCAGCCAAAAAAAAAGAAAGGAAAAAAAAAAAATCCAAAACAGAGATCCAAAAGGGCCTTTTTGAATCGCCTTCCTTAAAAGATTATCTTCTACTATGGCCTAAATAGAAATATTCTTCTTTTTCTTTACTTTGTCAATTGAACAACTGCTAATGTGTCTATCACTGGGGAATGTTTGTGTAAGAAAATGTTGAAGTTAGTCGAATATAAGGTAATCTTTAAAGTCTCAACAAAAGAAGTGTAATAAAAATGATTTCTTCCCTAACGTTCTTGGACTTACAAGAATCTGGAGGATTTGGTGAAATAACACTAGACTCAGAAGCCAACCTTTATCCAGGCTTGTCAACAGGTGATAAAGGTTGAACGGGAATGTTACAAATTTTGGCAAAATAATTTCATAATGAGAAAGAAGTTTTCAGAATTTCCAAGCATATTGGTCACTATTACTTCTTTCAATGTATAGTATTAGGAGAAAATCTTGAGCTAGCCCTCATTTCCTTATATTTTGCTAACAAGGAGACATTCTAATCCTTTCTTAAAGTAGTCTTGTGCAAGAGTTATCCAGGCTTCAGTCCAATGCTTGTACCTGACTGTCTTCAGAGGAATGTTTTTTTTGTTTGTTTGTTTGTTAAACCACTTAACTCTGACCTATGAATCATTTAAGCATAAAAAAGCCACTAAATCAAGGGATGACCAGGAGTGTCCTCATCTTCATCTTTTGGCACTTTGTTACTAGCAGCCAGTTGCAAAGACACACATTTTCTTTCCATTTCTTTATTTGGCTTTATCAAAATGCTAAAGATAAAAGAGTTTTGCAGATATAAAATAGTATTTTTGCACTAACAAGGTGATTCCAACAGAGCTATTAGCTGAAAACTTGGCATGTCTCTACATGTTGTGCAGTATGCCCTTAAAAAATCAGTGGAAACTAGCCAAGTGCAGCACAAAAGATGAAGAGGCATCCAAAAAAATTCTTTCATACTGATGACTCAAAATTTGACATTTTTAGTTCAAATTGTTGTCAATATGTACAGAGTAGGTACAACAACAAGACCATTAGCTACTGATACAACAGATTGTGATCCACCCGTGAAATACCATCTAGAACAGGGGTCCCCAATCTCAGTCCACGAGGGCCGGTGTCCCTGCAGGTTTTAGATCTCACCCTGGGTCAACACACCTGAATCACATGATTAGTTCATTACCAGGCCTCTGGAGAACTTCAAGACATGTTGAGAAGGTAATTTATCCATTTAAATCAGCTGTGTTGGATCAAGGACACATCTAAAACCTGCAGGGACACCGGCCCTCGTGGACTGAGATTGGGGACCCCTGATCTAGAAAGTCGGCTAGAGTGCTTACCAATTTAAAAAATTAAAATGTTAAAAAAAAAAAAAAAAAAACTTCAACAGAAGTCGACAAACTGATGTGTGACATCAGGGTGACTTGATCTTTTATATACTTTGCTCAAAACATTTGCAAAAAGAAATCTTGTGTAGTAAATGCATTAGCTACTGATACAATAGTGCTTATAGGTTTTGAACATGATTTCCCTTTAAGAAGCAAGAGACTACAGTAGACTACAGTAGATTATAAAGCACCATTTTTCTTGCCTTATGATCACATTAAGAGTGCATTCAGTACAAATCGCACAGAATATGTTATAATAATACAAACCTAAGTGTTCGAAGGTCCCAAATCTTCATACCATCAGTGACAGCACTGGTCAGGAAGAGGTTGTATGAATCTGGAGCCTGTGAGCTAAACGCTGATCCCTTTAATGATACACAATGAACAAACAGCTTAGTCAGCACAAGCTTTAACTGAAAATGGATATAAATCTTCTTTTTTTTCCTAAATTTTTTATTATTATACTATTACTATAATGTATACTACTTCAAAACAGAAGGTGATATTTTAAAAAAATCATGCTGGGCTGTAAAAACAAAAAACGGAAGCAAAAGTGAGGTTAGGTTGGAGTGTCTTTGTGTCATCACTGTTTTTTAGTTAAATAGAAAAGCAAAGAACTTCTACTACAAATCTATCCATCCATTCCACACAGCACTTTCAGACCAACTTATTGAATGCTATAGGTAAATGTGTAAGAGAGAAAAGCTTAGGGAGAGGCGGAGAGAAAAAGAGTTAGAGAGAGAAAGAAGCGGTGGGGGGGATTGTTTAGATTTCCACTGAAAGTGTGAGAACGGCAGCCTGAGAGGGCATTTCCAGTTCTTTTTTTTCCGAGAAGTCCTGTGCTGTGATGAGTTCCAGGTGAATTTTGTCAAAAAGGCGATGGAAATTTCAAGTAAGAAAAGCTGCTTCTCAAAATGCAGTTCCTGATGTTTGGTGAGCCTCAGGAGGAAAAACCAATAGTGAAGGGAAAAAAATGTGTGTAGACTCCAAGCAGGAGCAATGCTACTAATCCTACGGCACCCAAAGGCCCCTTAGGCCCCCAGGCGGAGAATCCCATAGTGACATCAATAGCCAAGCTAAAAACAACACACCACAGGCTTTCCACAATGCAATGCACACAATAGCTGGCGTGACAAAGAACAGGCACCTCTGGGCTGAAGGAATAAAGTCAGCTGTGTGCAAGAGTGAATTGCAGTTGAATGCTTTAATGCACTTCATCCATACCACAAGGTGCAGTGTATCCAGCTAATCCAGGCTGGCCCGAGTGTAAAGCAAGTTGAGGTAAATGTGACCAAAGTCAGTATCTAAGGGTCAGTGGGTACAAGCCTCCTTCACACCAAAACATATACTTTTCTGTATCTAGCAAGTTACATGAGCATCTGTACAATAGGTAATTATTTATATATATTTTTTTTATAATAAAAGTTAATGAGTTTGTTGCTGTTACAAAGCTGGCAAGCATTCTTATGACTCTTGTATGTAGAGATACCAGTCCCTCCATATCACTGTAAAACGTGAGGCAATAAAAATGCTAACTATATGCTGAATAAATAAATGAGACTTGAATAAATGAATTTTATAGTTTCACTGCGAGTGATGCAATAACTTTCATAGCACTATAATACATGTGGACGCCGGCCCAAGCTGTCTACTTATTAGACACCAACAAATTGAGTCCAGATTGGTTCAAGACAGTGATGTGGAAGTAAGGCCACATAAACCCAGACTGCATCATGGAACAGCTTTACTCCAAGGCCATCATCCAGCATGGAATCTCCTCCTGCCATCCCCTATGGCAGTCTTAATCCTCCTGCGCTACAGAGTAACATTCAAGATGAATGATACTGATGATGGCATGTCCTGTCTGTCTGTCACGGAAATGTTTGTATAACCATGATTTTTGCTTTTAACCATGACCTTTTTCATTCACACCACAAACTTAACACTTTTATTGCCTTAAAAACGATCCGTGTCTTGTGTCTTACGTAACTTGCGAAACACTCATAGATGCCTTATGTAAGACTATTACATCTGCCAAATAGTAGCCCCTTCAAGGGTAAAATGGAAGATGAGGCTCACACCAGTAATCGGTTCCAAGTCAAGCAAATTCTTCGCTTTGTGGGTTAGATCTCAACGTCATCCAATCTGCGTATGGACTGAGGAGACGTCTCTGCCTCTATCAAAGATTGGAGGTTAAGGCTAGGTTTAGTCAGACTATGAATGAGAAAAGACGTGAAAAAGATTTGACAACACTCAGCAACATAAAAACTTAAATATGTGCTTTTAAAAAAATAGCATTTGTATTAAAGAATACTATCATTATCAGAATAAGTGCAATGTTTATGGTGAAAAATCTTTTTTAGTAAAGAGTTCTGTCCCTTTAGGCCACGCAATAATTCAATTCAGTTTTATTTATATAGTGCCAAATCACCACAACAGTTATCTCAAGGTACTTTATATTGTAAGCTAAAGACCCTAAAATGCAAGAGAGAAAACCTCAACATCAAACAACCACCTGTGAGCAAAAACTTTGCGACAGTGGAAAGAAGAAAACTCCGTCAGAATCAAGTTCAAGCAGGGGGAACCATCTGCTGCGACAGGTTGGGGGTGAGGGGAGGAAGACGGGACAAAAGACATAGTGTGGAAGAGAGCCAGAAATGAATAACTAACGATTAAATGCAGAGAGGTGTGTAAGCACTAAGGGAGAATTTAGGGTCACCTTATCCAGCCCTAACTATATGCTTTATCAAAAAAGAACGTTTTAAGTCTAATCATAAAAGTAGAGACAGTGTCTGTCTTACAAATCCAAATTAGGAGCTGGTTCCACAGAAGAGGAGACTGAAAGTAAGCCTGCTCTATTGGGATGATACATTACCATGAGGTCCTTAAGATAAGATGGGGCCTGATTATTCAACACCCCGTATGTGAGGAGAAGGGACTGAAATTTGATTCTGAGAAAAGCCAGGATGGAAGTAAAATGCTGTCTCTTTCTAATCTCTGTCAGTACTCTTGCTGCAGAATTTTGGATCAACTGAAGGCTTTTCTTAGGGAGTTTTAAGGACACCCTGATAACAATGAAGTAATAAATGCATCGACTATTTTTCAGCATCACTCTAAGACAGGATGTTTCTAATTTTAGATATATTGTGTGAATGTAGTCGTACATATTTATTTAACATACACGCTGAAGGACAAAAATGGTCAAAAATGACTCCAGAATTCCTCACAGTGTTACTGGGGGCCAAGGTAATGCCATCAAGAATAAGTATCTGGTTCAACCCAGTATCATGGCAAAACATGTAATAAACACGCCAGTCCACCATTTCACGCTCTGGCTAGGCAACGCGTGAAATGGACACGCATGAAGAAGTTGCATTACCAGCAGGGGGAGATGCTTCCCCGTGATTATTTTCATGTTTGCTTGGAATAAAATATCTCCCTCTGCTGTCACTGCACCTCACTGCAACTTACTGCAACGTCGGCATGCGTTCATGTGTGAAATGGAGATGGTAAACAGTCTGTTACACACTTTGCTGTGATATCATGCTCAATCATCTAAGGCAGTGGTTCCCAAACTTTTTTTGCTGGGCCCTCCTTGTTTAACAAGAAAAATGTTCGCGCCCCCCCACCCCCGCACGCGCGCACGCACACGCACAAACACATCCTTCAACCACACACACCCATATTTTGCTCCATTGCGGTTTATTTCACACCTCAAACATTTATTAAACAATTAAGCAAATACAAATAATCTGCAATAAATTACAGGTAGTAAGAAAATAAACTACCAACTCTTTTACGCTCAGTCCGCACCTACACGGGTATTTTTGAACGCGCAGCTGTGTATCGAATCACCGAGAACGGAGATTTTTTAAAACTCCTTTTTTTTGCGTTTACGTGTGGACAAGGAATACAGAGTTTGTCACGCAATGTCAAAGGTATGTGCCTTTTTCACGTCACACTGTGCGCCACGTTATTGTTTACATGAGATGAATTGCAGAATGGCAGATAGAGACAAAATACTGTTAATCTGACTCTGCAGGTTTTACACGCTTACATATACAGGCCATTACTGTCCCTGCATTTAGAAAGGCAGAGGCATCACGGTGTAATTATTTTACATGTAGTTGTTTTTTTCCTGTGTAATAATGTTCAACATTGCTATCAATACATTTTCAAAAAAACCCTCTACAAAATGGGTTCAAAAACATAAACAACTGTGGGATACTGTTTGTCCGTGATTTGAACAGCCCAGCGCTGCTCCCGATGCAGGGAAAACTAATTCTGCAGGGAGACCTACCTCAGCACTTGTGCAGGTGAAACCAAAGGGAAGATATGCTTCACCATATTTTCTAGTCTTTGGCTTAGAATGAAGTTGGTTTGGAAACATATTCAGCTATGCTTCATCTCCTGCTTTGCGTTTGTGTGGGCGCCCCGTGCTAGCAGTGTCCAAGCGTTGTTTTTGTTTTTGTTTTTTTTCCCTTTTCATGCCGCGCCCCCCCTGCAATAGCTCTGCGCCCCCCTAGGGGGCGGGCCCCACACTTTGGGAACCACTGATCTAAGGTAAGGAAATCCCAAAAAGAACGCTGGTTTGAGTGGGGAGTCAAGGAGGCCATTTATGTGATCAATGGTCATGACAATTTGCAGTCAGCCCATTGTTAGTCAGTTGTGCTAGAGTCAATGATTATGCAAATGTACTGTTTATAAGGTTGGGGAAACCTCACCTGACACTGTGGAAGTCACTTGGATGAGTGACGAAATATTTCTCCAACTGGAAAAGTTACGTCCACATGAACAGAGTGAACCTTTTTTTGGATTGGGTTGTCTGGTTAGACATTTTTAAACACTTAAATTTACACAACACTTAAACCTAAAGCTGTTTCTCTTAAATTATCTTACATTATCTGCTAAAATGAGAAGCAATTGGAAATAAATTGTTTAAGCACTTGAAGACCATTCACCCATTTTCTTAAAAAGTGAGCCATTTAGAGCCTGGAGTGTTTCCCAGCTGTCGCAGGGCGAGAGGTGGGGTACACCCTAGAAGACATACCAGTACACCACAAGGAGACAGACATTAGCATGCATGTCTTTGGACTGTGGGAGGAAGTTGGAGTTCCTGGACGGGATCCATGCATTCACGGGGACAACATACAAACTCCACACTTAAAGGCTCTAGTGGGTATCAAAAAGTCCTTTCATACTGTAAGTCGCTTATATACACTGTGATGACTGACATTACAACGTAACCAATTACAATCCATCATGCATAAAGGCTGAAATCATCATACATGAAGTTATAAAGCTGGGTTCACATCTACTTCTTTAAATTGAATTTTCAAATATACCGCATACCCAAATGGAAATATTTCGACAGCATTCCAAATACATATAAGAGATTTGATTTAAAAAGCAACATCTTCCAGTTTATGAAACAATTCTGGTTTAGCATGTGGACAAAATATAACTTTACCGCTAAGTGGTTCACTGGTGAGCTGGTGGATATTAAGTGATTAACAAGATGATATATAATAGTATTAGACAAAGATACAATCGAATGGAATTACTATTACACAAGACAAATACATGCATATATGTAACAATGGTAGTTTTTGTCACATGAACAGTCGAATCGCCTCACCTTGTTCTGTGTGATGCAGTGGATGGCTCTGCTGTGGGCATCAGGCACCTCTGAGGCAACTGTGCCTTTGTTCATGTCAAATACTTGAATAGACCGATCTGACCCACACACCAAAACAATGTCTGAAACAGCTTGTTAAGTAATGTTTTAACGTTTATCTCAGAGGACCAGCATCTCAAACAAAAATAACATAAATTTAATCAACTATTTTCTATCATTTACAAGCTTGGTAGCTTTTTAGGGACATGTGATGTATTCAGTCAAAAACTGAATACAATGGTTTGCCTTCCTGTAGACTCCTTAATTCATTCCATGCTGTTTTATGTAAGTAGACAGAAATGAAAAGAAGGCCTTGTAAGGCCTTATTATGCTGTACACGGACACTCCTACTAAAGCACAGTATTAAAAAATCATGAGATATTTTAATAGTTTTAAAAATCCTAAATGTTTCATACACAATTTGACCTATGAAGGCTGCCATTATTTTATGTGACCAATCAATTTTATGATGTAAACCTGTTGCATCCCACAGCTATCATTACAAAGTCGCTATTTCTGACAGACTTGACAGTTTCCAGAAGAACTTAAAATTACTCTGTCTATGCAACGGATCCATTTCTCTAAGAAAAACTGCTCACAAATGTTGTTGGTTATACGTGACAATTTTCACTTATGAGTCTAAATGCTCTCCGACAGCAAATGAAACTTCAGTGTTTCGGTTTTTCTTACCCTTCCCAATTCAAGTGCATAATCCTTGCTAAAGTGGCCACTTCAGGACAAATAGCCCTGGCTACCATTCATCTGCAATGAGTGTTGGCTGTCAGTTCACTGTTTACCTCAGCTGTCAATATGTGTCCATGTCTATTTACTATAGAGGAAGCAGTAAAACTCTGTGAAAAGAGTCTGATAAGAGTTGTTGAGGATATCCTGAACTTTTCTGTTAATAAATCCTGCTGTTAGTGAAACTTTCTTTAAAATGGATCAAACACTTTTAGACACTAAGTGAATAAACTCTCAGACGAATGTAAGCAAACTGTTCAGAGGGAAACTGTGAGTTTTAGGACACTCAAGCCTAATGTTTGCTGGCATAATGCTGTAACAACCAGCTGTTGTTGTTGTTTAGCCGGCTTGTCAGCTGTGCTGAGACGGGAAGGTCGCATGTCTAATCTGCTGACAATAACTAATTGCACAAATACTGGGAATAAAAAAGCACGTTTATGCATCTTTGCATGAGTTAGATCCCTGACTTCGGTTCAAGAGATAAGGTGAGGTGAGGAGGAAGAGGATGAGGTGAAAATGAGGGAGAAGAGAGAGCAATGGTGGAGAACAAGGAAGACATAATTAGAAAGAGACGATGCAAATGCACATGTACAAATGCTAAATGGTCGTATATAGTTTGAAAAAACCTACTGGATCCTACTTGTACGTATTATTAATAGACTGATTCTAAGTTGATGAGAAGGAATACATTTAGTGTAAGACATACATTATCAATGCAAATTTATGAGTACAATACTTTTTTACTTTTCTTAAATTAACTAAAATAAATAAACTAAACTAAACATTTTGATTGAATTCCAATTAAAATGCATAAAGAATAATTTATGCATTTTGTTGCTGTATGGTGTTCCTCACTCTAATTATATATGCTTTTAATGTTGCATGCATTCTGAAAAGATTTTAAATACATGTATATCTGCATATTAACATATATCATAACCCTATATGCATATTCTTTTTGTTCTGTACATCGTAGGGCAAAGCAGAACTACTCCTGAGAGGACCTCTTATTAGTGGATTTATTGGAAAATAAATGCATTGTAAACCCTCATATTCCTCACATTCCTAAATAAACTACAGAAAACCTCATTCATTTACAGGTAGAATCCACAATGGAAGCCCTGCGGCAACATCTAAAGACACCATAGACGCTGTTGTGGATGACATGGGAAATGTCTGTATATGTGCAGTCTGAACTGAAACACCTCTGCTGTGCGAACAGTAACAACAGGAGAAAGGATACGCGAAAAAAAATCATTGATCGCAGACAAGGCAGTGATGTCTGTTGCTGATGTTGTCGTAAAGCATCCAGCCAATTTGCTGACACTCCGTTGATGATATCTAAGGAGAAAAGACAGCTTGAATTTGTCTCACTTTCTTCACAATACATCCATGTGTATACAGCTTCATGACAAAAAAGACTATATAGGAATTCAGCTGAAGACCAATGAAGAAAATACATACATAAACCAACAGTTTACGTAGCATTTATAAGGTTGACATGGTAAACTGTTGTGTATCTATTTACATGTATAAATCACTTGCAATTACCTTTTTATGTCATCGCGCGTGATGTCCAGGTTATACAGGTACAGGTACAGAGAGGGCCCGGATGCCAGAAGTACAAATTTGTCGAGATAATAAAACTGAGCACCTCTAATGGGTTTGGAGAACATTTTGTCACCCTAGCGGAGACAAAAATCAGCCTTAATAGTATTTTTTTAATTATTGAAACATTTGCAAGACTTCAGTTTTACTTACTTGTATACCAGACCACATCTCATAAACACAGACTCACAATTTGGAGTGGTTAACCAACTTTTTCTCACAACTGCAACTCTCAGAAGCCGTTTGTGATCCTGGCTCACCTAGACATAGCCCTTGTCCCTGAAACGACTTGTATTCATTGCCAAGCTGTTTCACAAAAATACCAAGCAGTCAAAGGCTGTAGACCCAGCCAAACTGTCTAACTGAGTGAAAAAAAGCAGGGATGATAAGCATCAGCTATAGAGAGACCTTGGAGCTTAAGGACAGACCCTTGTTTTTACTTGGCATGACAGAGCAACTGAGTGTCCCATTAAATATGATACCCAGTGAGGTAAGGAGGGTCTGCATACGATCAGAGTTTTGGATGCTCCAACTTCAGTTGAGGCTTTGATAGCAAAAGTGCTATCACTGCGCCAAGAAACACATTATTTCATAATTGCATTAATTTGGCTTTTTGTGTTGGCCTCCTTGTTTTTAAATTCCATTACTTTTCTAATTAGCAGTGGAAACAGTGAATTGAGCAAGTTCTGTACAAACATGTCCAAGATACAATCTGATCGTTACATAGAAATTGTCCTATTATAAAGGTGTGCTATGACTGAATTTTATGAACCACAGATGGAAATGGAAAAAGTTTGAGCATTTTACCTAACCATTAACACATTGGAATGACAGAAGGAGATCTGTAGGGGACTGAAATCCTTCCAACAATCACACTGATCTTTGAAAACACAAGAAAAATGTGTGGAGCTATCTATTAGTTATCTGTAGTCATTTTATTGAACTTCTACATCTATTTTAATTTTTTTTAGACCTTTGGAGAGAGGACATTTTTGCAATATGAGGTCACTCTGGCTGGTCTTTATTACACTGGTTTTTATGGTTAGAACTTGGACTTCCAAGGAATGAGGGAAATTTCATAAAGGCTTAAAGTAGGCCATGTAGTTGTGATGGGAGATTAAGGTGACAGGGAGTGAAAGTAAGATAAAAAAAAAGAGAAGAAGAAAAATAAGACACCGGTATAAGTATATGTGCATTCACTGGGGAGTTACCATGATAATGGCAGGCTCTGAGTTACAGTGAGTCCAGATTTGGAGTGACAGGTCTTCTGATGCACTCAGCCACCACCGTCTGCTAAGGCTCCAGCTCAAACTGCTTATTGGCTTGTCATGCCCTAGATAAAAGAAGGCACGACTTTACTAACCTGGTAATACAGAGTGTGGCTACAACATCTACTTTTATGGTACTGCTAAGAGAGCCAGGCAGACAGAAGAGAATAGGCTTGTGGTGACCTACGTGTCACCTCAGCTTCTCTCCATTTATCTCTGCTGCCCCCTTGTGGAGACCTGTGATCCAGCTGCACTTCAGCCATCGAGTGATGCCTGACATGCACGGGGATTCTTTCTTTGTCTGTCAGTGTTAATTTTACTGCCCGGGACCACTCGTCTCAGAAATGCTTTAATCTTTCACACTGTATATAATAGCGACATATGCTTAGTTTAAACCTAAAAGGTCTCAGAAGAGAATGTGAGCCTTTCAACAATTATTGCTCTGGAACATAAGCAAACCACACTATTCTGGTAACAGAGAGCTCAGTGTTTAGTTTTTGACAGTGATAGCTTAGTGAGTTAACTAGAATTTTCTTTAAAACTCTCATGTCAAGCCACACATCCATTTCAGAGTAGGTCCAGGTTATTCAGAAGAGCCCAAATGAGTTATCCAAGCCGAGAGCAGACTTATTATTATTAACATCCTTCTTATCTCTGTGAGGTGCCAACTCTTAAACCTTAGCATCATTTGAATCAGTTAAGGAAGTTGTATGTCAAACATAAAAAAACCCTCTTTTGATTAGAAACACAAAAAATATCAAACAAAAGTATGGGTACTCATCTCTGCATCGCACACCTATATAGACAGCTGGAGCGCCAGTAAGGCAGGACTTGTACAGTAACAGTGTGCTGTCTCCAAGACCACACAGGATTTGTTTTCCATCACCTTGGGAGGGACAAGGAAACACAGGATTGTTTTATTAGGATTTTTCAGTCCACAGTTGATTTATTATAGCCAAAAATAGTAAAGCAGCCTTTAAGACACAACTGTGAAATGTTGTGTTTGAAAGAGGAACATTCATCTTGAGAAAACAGCAACAGTGAAACTGTTTCTAATATACTGCCAGCTATTTTTCATAAATTATTGTTACCTTACTTCACCCTTACAGCACAGGATGGACAATACTATATGCAGTCGGCAGTTATTAGATCTACTAATGGTTCGACATTGGCAGGTGTTTCAAATATAATCCCAAATCTGTTCACTCGTGATCTTTATCTTTATTTAACCTGATTAATAACCTCAACCTTTAGCATTTCAACTGTTTAAATAATCGTTAAAAAAGACATAATAATAATAGACAAAAAGACAAAATTACTCATATTGACCTACCTGAATACTGAAGGCATGAGACATGCTTCTTCACGCTCACACCAGCACACGGGACAGCCGGTGCCGCACCGTCTGGTGGGTAATCTTTAAGGAGGGAACCTCTAAATGGCAAAAGTATGTTCACTATTCACATTTTATTAACACTGTCTTTTAAATGAAATTAGCATAGGTCGCTTACGTATTTCCATCAGCCTTTTTTCTAGAGGAAGAATTTTTTTGAACGTTTGTTTTGGGTGAAAACATGATCGTCCTGAAAAGAGGATAAACTGAATTAAAAAAAAAAAATATACAAACAACAAAACCAAATTTTGCTCTGTTGTATAGCAACTATATTTTTACCTAACAAAAAGGAAATAAGAGATTAAAAAATAATTAAGCGAATAAGTGCTTTAAACTTTGGACAGTCCAGTAAACTGTAATCTGATTATCTATCTGGCAAAAAGTTATTCTGTGATCATACCTCGGGGCACTAGTATATCCAGATGACTTCACTTTACAGTGGAAAACCAGAGGCTGGTCCTTTACACCTCCTTCATTAAAAGATAAGATGCTCATTAGGACACCAGGGAAGAAGTGTGTATTATAAGGAGTATATATGTCTGCATTTCTAAAACACGAATCAATAGATGGTGCTGTGGCAGGATGAGGTAAGACTCTTTAATATCGCTAAAATTACAATATAGCTACCAGTATAGTGAAGCAGTTTCATATTTTAAAAGGAGGATTCAAGATTTCTGGGTGACCACTCCATGCTGTAAGCATTAAGTGTATCAGCCATGAATGGTGATGGTTCACTATGAGCTCACTTTTTCCACAGCCATTAAAATTTGTGAGCACTTCCAAAAACTGTTCTTCTGTCAAACAAAGGGGAAGTAGGAAAAGGTCATATAGTCTCCAGGGCCAGGCATATATATACGTACACACTCTCTGGTCACGTTAGGTACACCTTTCTGATACTGGATTGAACCCTCTTTTGCCTTCAGAACTGCCTTAATGTTTGATTATATAGATTCAACAAGGTTCTCTTTAGAGATTTTTATTCATTTTGACATGACAGCATCATACAGTTGCTGCAGATTTGTGCATTGCACATCCTTAAAGCGAATCTCCCACCCCACCACATCCCAAAGGTGCTCTATTCGATTGAGATCTGGTGGCTGTGGAGTTGATTTGAGTACAGTGGGCTCACTTTTATGTTCCAAGCTTATCCCGCTGGAAGCATCCATCTAAAAATGTGCAAACTGTAGCATTTAAATGATGCTCAGTTGGTACAAAGGTGCCCAAAGTGTGCCAAGAATTCATGCCAGTGATGAGAGGATGGAAACTTCTGTATGTTTAAACGTGCTTCAGTGTACAAAACCTGAATTGCATAATTCACCTGGTATTACAACAGTTACATAGTATTTAAATGTTAGGCAAAGTATTAGTCCTTTTAAGTTCTGTGAGACTGGTGGCTTACATGCAAAACCACCCTCCACTCCTCCAGTGTGTTGTGAGACAGCATACTAAGTAGCTTTTGCTGCTCCAGAACAGATTACATGTTGAAAAGTAAGCATTTTAGGCCAATTAAATGGAGACGCAATCACTTGGCGTTGCTTAATGGCCCTATTGATCTCCTGCTGATGTATAATGGTGTTTTAGTTTTATGGGGCAGTAAAAATCCCATAATTTACGCTGACTTTACAGTAGACAGTTATTTGAAGCAAAGTGAGAGTTTCAGACAAATTTCCAAGGAAAGTCATATGTGCGTAAAATCACAGCAGTTTGCTGTGCGCTTGTTTTACGGCATTCATTACGAATTAGCCTAATGACAAAAATTATTCAAAGATGTTTGTTAATATTCAAATCCTTTAGTCTGGTTCAGCACATCAGGATGTTCATTGTCTAATGGAACAGCTACAACGCCCCAAATCTTTCTGCTCACAAAGTGAGACAGCTGTATGCTCTCCTCAGGTGTTTACCTGTTTACCTCCTGAGTTACTAAATAGGACATTATTCAAATATTCAAACACTGAGGTCAGCATATGTGTATGTCAGGAATCCCTATGATCCAGATTTCAGGCTGTAAACACTCAGAATCTGATAGTTGTTCCACTCTTGTCTCTGTTTATCCCTAATATGGTCATTTGTGGCACAGATCTCTGCCCCACCCACCAACCAACCTGTTGTTAATGAAGGGAAGCCAAATACAAACAAAATTACTTAAAGGGAGCCAAAATGGCTTGCTACAGATAAAAGCTATTCTAGCTGAGCTTACAAAAAGCACATAGGAGAGCCCATTTGAAATGTCCAGTACTTTGTTTGTTTATTTGTTTTATAAGAATTAGCTAACCAAGTCTTGTTCTCAGTCAGTCAACTCAGACCTCATTTTACATTAGCTGTGTCACAGCTTTACTGACCTGTGACGAGAAGAGCAGACAGTAGCAGACAGCAATGCGAGTAGAACTAAAAGTGTCAGAGGCACCTTAGTAAAGAGTGACAGAACTACATTACAAACATGAAGCTAAAGTAAGGCCACAGTGTGTGGTCTGCATCAAGGTAACTGCTCTTTTTTATTTATACCTTGTAAAACTACGTGCCCACATATTTAGGTATAGACCAAGGTGACGTTGAGAACCTCGGTTTCTCTCTCTCTCTTTGATCTGGTTTCACAGAAGATTTTTTTTCTGCCATCCAAGATTTTACATCTTCAATACAGTGGAGGCAATTAATATTCCTTGGATCACAATGTTTTAGTGGGAGATACAACTCATACAGTGGGTCCAATCATTTTCAGTTCATTGTCTGCACTTTATTTTCTGTTCATTCTGTGAGAGAAGATCCTGTAGATCACAGCAGTTTAGTGGGACTTGTAGGGTCCAACGGCTTTTAGTGCTTCAAGGAGTAGGCATGACGTGAAAAGGAAAGGAAACTCTATTGTGCTCCACATCGTCTGCTTTTCATTGTTTCTTTATTTCATTTTATTCTTAATAAATTGTGACAGCTCAGTTCAAACAGTAAAGCTGTCTATTCTCCCTGACAGAGAAATCTAAATGAATCAGATTCACATCTCCAGTATTTTCATGCTGACTGATAGGACTGATCTGATCACTCTCTATGGAAAATGTGTGTTGTGCATTGCTCGCAATTTATTCAGTCCTTCTGTTTTACTAGTTCCCTGAAATCCTTTCTATAAAATGACTTAATTCAAGCAACAGCACTCTGGGGTTATAGTACACATCATGCAAAAAGTAACAGCAGCTGATTATAATCATCTCAAAAAGCCAGGAGTCCGGGTTCAGTGCATGATTCTGTTACACAGACCTCTACTGTACACTTACAGCTCTTTTTTAAAGGCACCTTCAGCGGTCTCGCACACATGCAATGGAAGAACAATTCTATTTCCACGGATCTTGGAGGTTTATTGCATAATTTGTATACAATTGTGTCGATAACTTTAAGAATACAGAGGTGCATGGAGAGCAGCATGCTGGGTTAGTGTGTAAACGTTTGTGGTTTTTGGTCTGACAGTGCAGCCGCACGGCACTTCCAGACTCTTCAGTACACCCCCTGCACAGTCTGGCACTGGCAAATTCCTCAACTCCAGCTGTGAGGAGACAGCTAATACTGCCTCTCAGCACTACCTCTCTGTATGATGTATGTATGTAAATGTCAGTATTTAGTAGGTCGCTCCAGGAGAACAGTTGCAAGTTGCCAGATCCCAATCATAAACTTTATCTGTGATCCTAATGGTCCACCAGAGAAACACAAACAGGCTCACTTTACCTATGAATCCACAACAGGAAGAAGCAGCCAGTCAAAAAAATGGGTTAATATAAAAGAAACCATCAGTCTGCATGTGCTGCTCTAACTGAAGTACCTGTTTATGAAAACAGACAGTCGTATAAAACCCCAACAAAATGAGGGGAAGGAATCTTTAAATTGTGAATGTTTGCAGTTAATGAAGATGTTCTCAGTAACTCCTGAAATTGCCAAGCAGACTTTTATTAACCCAACAGTAAAATTGAAGAGGAACAAATCCCCCGAGATTGCATCAGAAAAGACCTCCAGTGTTAAATAAAATCAAATAAAAAATTGCCAAATCAAGCATGCGGAGCTACCTGCTGTGGCAACCCCATGTGAATAAGGGAGCTGTTGAAAGTAGCTTTTATATGTGGTCAAGCAAAAAAAACAGATAATGAGCCAGTCGTGAAATAAACTACAAAAAGGGTCACATTTTTAAAGCTCAAAGTCATCAGATAGTAGTAGTTTTCTTTTTATTCTGTGTGTATGAGTATAAGTGAGAGGTGAGTGTCTGGGGATGCTGACCTTTCTTTTTAGGATGGCTGGGTTCCTTCCTCTTTAGCTCAGTATTGAGGGGAGAATTGGGCAGCGGAGGAGAACTGAAAACAAGAGAGGGGTGAAATGGAGGGGAGGGCTGGGGGAGTTACTGGAAATGAAGGAGCACAGCATTTTCCACTCTTATGGATTATTAGCCCCTCTGATTTCCAATGCCATGATATTGTCGACTCATGAAAAACCAGATGGCATGAATGTTTGTAATAGAGGAAGTTAATATGGAAATGTCAGAGTCAGAGGGCATTAGAGGCAGGAGGCCAACTTTACAAACAGTCCACAATCATATATAATACTGCCGGTAAGCTCAAATGACCAGACTAACAAAACTGTATAAAGGCATTGTTTTTGCAAGTTGTAACTATCCCAAATGATTGTGCTTTGGCTGAAAAATAGCAAATTTGTTAAAGCAGACAAAAAACACATTAAGTTGATGAAATTAGCCCTTATTGGTGCTGCTGGACTTTGCTAGGTAATCATTTATGGAGTTACGGGTAATGGCTGAATGAATGTTCCTTCTTTCTCAGAGGACAATTTAAAATCTTTGGCATTTAAAAAGTAATCTTATTGTGACTGTTAGCTTACGTATGCAAATTTAAAAGTATAAAGTGCAATCACTCACTAGCCAGAGCAGTTTTGTGCTTGGTTCAAATAGCTGAAAAACACTTATTTTGTCTGTCATTTGTAGACTTTTTCATCTTTTTTATCTTATTTTTTACAAAACAAGTAGTTGAAATGCTTACTATTATACTAACCATAAAAATAAAAAGCAAAACACAGTTTCAGACCTCAAGTAGCTTCACTACAAGGGCACAGTGTCCCCCATCAAGTTCTATTAATAAACTTGAATTTTGGTTTGATCAGTAAGATGAAGTGAGTAAGAAAAAGGGTTTTGTCACTGTAGATCATCAAAATATTTAATCGCTACCTAATATTTTTAAGTTAACGCCAGCTTTACCTTGGGAACACTGAAAATCCTTCGCCACAAGCCAAGGGCCTTCTTAGGTCACATAGACGCACCTCCAACATGACCACACATGGGGTAAACAAAGAGCTGACTAACATCAGCATCTGTGTGGGAAATAAATTCAATCAATTAAAATTTTAATAAAAGAAAAAACAGTATTCTTTTAGTGATAATATATACATAAACATGTGTTTTAAGCTGTTAATGAATGTTTTGTGTGTATGTGTGTGTTTTACATTGCCCTAGACTGTGAGAACATTAAATACTTACTACTGTTTTACATAAAAGTTAGCCATAGGTGAACCATAAACTCGGTTATTTAGTAGAAGTTTTAAGAAAAGAACAAAGCAAAGCTGTTTAGGGATTGGTTTTAATGCTGCAGCTATTTTCAAAAATATTGTATGTTTACATACCAGATATAGTACCAGACATGGGGACAGGTGGTGGGTGCATTTACACTCCAACAATCATAAAAGTTAATTTGTTAATATTCTAATGCTGGGAATATGTATAACTGTTTACATTTATTTCCTACAGAGTTTATTATATTTGGCAATTATCCAAAAGCCTATGGAAAACCACTTTTTTCTATAATGTTGTTCTGGCTTGCCTACAAATAGACTGCTGCACTTTATTTTAATTTCTACTTAGAACCTTCAAAGGTTCAGTGACTGCATGTTGCATGGTTGTGACACCAATGAAATTGGTTTGCAGACAAACACACATTAAAAACATTATATCGCACTATCATAACTAGTAAATCCTTTATACTAAAAACAATACCAGCAACACTGTATTAATGATAGAAGTCAAGCTGAAAAGGTTAGTGGAAATACTCACAGAGTTATCACACCCTGGAGAGATGGTCCATGACCCAGCCATGGCGATGCTCAGCTTAGGGTAATCTACAAGAATGAAAATCATATTCATCATCATGTGGTATCACATTTAAAAAAAGAAATGAAAGCAACTATTAAATTGATCTTTTAATGTCTCACCAGTGGAATCTCTCAGGGGAAACCACATGTTTTATTGGAGACATACCTGAGTTTCTTAAAGAAAGACAGAATGATCGGAGAAGCCACATCCCCAGCAGCCTACCTTTGAAATATAGCGCCGTTACCAGTTCAGACGTAGCCAGATCGACCACATACAGACCATCAGAGCTTCCAATACAAAACCAGCTGTTGTCACTGCAGGGCCCCCAAACAGAAACATATGGAAAAACCATGTTAAAGGATTTTCTCGCAAAAGAATTTTTCATTTGGGGTCAGACAAACGACACAAAAGATCAACATACTGATGTGATGAAGTGGCAAGACATGTACACCATAAAAGTATAGGCTTTGATTCAAGTTACCTTTGACTTCATGTAGTCTAAACTATATACATTCAGCACACTGGAAACTAATACCACAGAGAAGAAAGGAGCTCTGCTCTTTTATCCACTTCCTGCTCTGGGCTGCATGCTGAGGTTTTGAGTTTGCGGGCAATTTATGTTTGGAAGGTTTGACATTTTTGTGCATCATTATTTTCATACTACTATGTGGAATCTTACTTGAGCAAAGCCCGTGTGCTACTTTAGTTTGGCACATCAAGCTGCAGTGTGAGAAACACACATAACATGCTTTAGTTCCCTAGTGTCATATGCCACAAATACTCCCAATGTATTTATATATTTAAGCTTTCCTTTTCACTCTGACACGTCAGCATCACTGCTGCTTCAACCCGTCCACCACCACAACATCCACAAGTCTCCAGAGCAAGATTTATTTATCAGTACCCAAATTTATAGAAACATACTCGCAGGGAATGATGAGCTGGAAGTCCAAACTGTACTGCTGTAATAAATCAATTATTTCAAATGTGTGCTGTCTGAATAGTGTCTAAACATTGATGCTAACAGTGACTGTAAATGATTACTTTGTCTTATACATTGAATATGTGGCTTGCAAAGAAACTTCAACAGCTTCAATGATCACACACTGACTCTGCTTCCACTTGTTCTATATTTCACTCTAACAGTAAAGTGTGAAGTCAGTAAGTCGCTGAGCTCTGCACTGAGATCACAAGCTTTCCTTACAGCAATTAGGAATCATACAAATCTAGTCATGTCTAGGTGTTTTTCAAGTGCCTGCCTCCTGTCACAGCAACAATATGTTTCAACGGTCTGAAACTTTATGCTTCGAGACAGCAGTTTCCCGCGACGTGTGAAGTTTCCTTCAGGTTTCCTGTGAGTGTGTGAACACGTGCAGCAATTAGTCCATACGGATGTGGCATGTCGTTAAGGACTTTTTTTCCCAGGAGCTCGTGACACTGTGTTAATGGCAAAAATATGCAGCTATTTTTTTTTTTATTTGACATATGTGTTATAAGTCATTTTGCTAATATTTTCCTGGATGACATACAATTTGCACTTTGTGGAATAATGAACAAAATAGAACCCTTGAGAATACATATAGCTGACAGTCATGCTTTATTAAGATTCCCTGTCAAAAATGAAGAGAACCAGATCTTTCTTGTGCTAAAATCAAACAATATGATCCACTGAGAGGGAGGAAGGGAGTGAATGAAAGGCTTGGATCTTTTTTTTTCTTGTGACTGATGAATGAAGTAAACTACATCTACAACTCTACAACTAATCCAGCCATCCACACTGTTTAGTTCATGTAGTTTTACCAGTTTAAAGGAAGTTGCAATAAGGGTCAAGACACCTATTCCAGCTAAGCTGTACTTACTTTTCTTGGTCACCATTGATGTCTGAAAGAGGCCTACATAAAGCCATTTTGAGAACAGGTTTTGAAGTCTCCACTTTATCAGCAGATGATTTTCCAACACACCCTGGAAGAAAACATTCAAAAGTAGGTTCAAAGTAACTGAGTGAACTTTTCCAACTAGTTTAAAGAACTATCTGTTTCATGTCGCGTCACCTGCTTGATGGCTCACACTCTCTTGGTGCATTTGATGTCTTTTTTCCATCTTCTCAAGGTCCATTTTGGTCACTAGGTGACACTTGTGGTCGTCACTGAGAGAAAAGCACCACACCTAAAACAGACAGTTGTCTTTCAGCTTGTGGAATTTCAGTGTCTGAGCCTTTTGAGCTGCGGCGTGCTTCAGTCACCAACCTGTCCATCAGTTGAACCGGTGATAAGATGCCTGTGCTCTTCCAAGAAGAATGCAGTGAGCAGTGGAGAGGCTAAAGGATTAAAGAAGTTCAATATTTTCAAACCTTCAAATTGAAACCTACGGTTGAATAATCATAACTAATTTACTTTATGCTAATGGGGCGGCTTCTATCACAGGAACCCTGGGTACAGAAGAGAGAAAACCCCAGAAAGAGATACCAATCCTTAACCAACAACCTAATCTGACATCCCAGTTTTTCCAGTCCTATTTTAAAATAGAGTTATCATTTCTACTGTACAAAGTGAATAAGAGTATTGCAGGCTAAAGGGGCCAAGCTCAAAAGAATGAGTGTTTACCACTTCACCAACATGATTTAAAATATTTACATCATACCTGAAAGCACAAACGACTGGAAGAAAACAGCTTCAGTTTTTAAATCCCACACCTGACGAGACAAAAGTAAAAAGCTAAAAGTCCAAGTAAGGTGTGCACAATTTGTTTTTCTAAACCATTACACATCACTGTGCCTAAATAAAAAGTGTAAAATTTAAAGTAATACCCTAAAGGTACGGTCTTCTGATGTGGTGACGAGGATATCGTTATTCCAGGGACAGAACTCTGCTGATGTTACAGGTCCCAGGTGGCCCGTCAAGGTACGGATCGTTTCTGGTCTCTGATGTGGAAAACAACAGTAAAACTTGAGTAAGAACAAGTGGTGATTACTGTCTTGTAGTAAATGTTTTTTAAAAAGTCAATGAGCTGACTGTAGCTCAGCAGGCAGTGCAGGTCATCTACTAATCTTAAGGTCAGGTTTAATCCCTGGCTGCTGCAGCTTGCATACAAAATATCCTTGCACAAGATCTTAACCTCAAGTTGCTCTCTGCGTTCATCGGAGTGTAAATGTGTATGAATTTTAGACAGAGCATAGAAAAAACTGCTTGTATGAATGTGAATTGGTGAATGAGGCACAAGTTTTAAAAGTGCTTTGAGTGATCAGGTAGAGTAGAAAGTGTAAGAACAAGTCCATTTACAACCCTTTAGCTTAAATGCATTGACCAAGTGGAAGACGTGCAGCATGATCATCTGGTACCTTTAAGCTGAGAATACATGCAGTTGCTCCCGTGCATGCAGCCACTCGTGCATCAGAGAAACAAAATGAAAGATGAACAACCTCCCCCAGCAATGTCCCGATAACTGTTCCAGCTGCAACTTTACCTGCAAACCAAAAACTTTGTCTGCTTACATTTAAACTTAACTCAGGAAAATGATCATTTTCATTACATGACGTGATATGAAGCGTGCGGTAAAGTTGCTCTGCAACATTGCAAAACAGAGCTTTATAATGGGGAAAAATGTGTGTGATTTGGGATGGAGAAACTCTTTACTGCAGAGCACTGCTCACAGCACGCAACAATTCAGGGTCAAACACAAGGAACTATGTATCGTTACCTTCCTGTGTTCTCTTCTGGCACAATTCAATATCCCAGACAATGACGTAATCAGCAGAGGCGGAGCAGAGGATAACAGGACTGCTTCTTTTTCCAAAAGTCAGGGCACTGATGTCACCATGGTGACCAGTTAGCACGAGGGGCTATAAAAAAGAATTATAAAAAATACTTTAGTAAAGCATAAAGAATGGCCAATGGTCAAGAAGGTCAATGACATAGCAGCTCATGTATCTCACGATCCATTACAATTCACAGGTAATCGCCTGTAAAGTGACAAACATGACCTTGATCTCTAGCACAATTTTAAACGAAGATCTATTTAGTAGGTTCCCTACTGTCTGACAAAAACACCAGGCCATTTGTGATTGTGACAAAATGAAACATTAAAATATATAAAAGATGAGTGGATAGTGTAAGTTTGTTTGCCTGTTTGTTCATAAGATGCTAATGCAGTTTTACCATTTTTAAGTGTACTATGCTGGAATCCACATAATCTGGCCCAGGGCTAGTAAATGTGTAAGACAGAGAAGTTAAACAGCCACCTGCTGGCTTGTTTGGGTTAGTGACACAGTTTCTTCCAGATTAGTTCACCTTGAAACAAACTGGCTGGCAAAATGATGAAAATCCTTCATCTAAGAGGAAAAGCGATCTGCCCAGACGTGGCTTGTTCTCGCGATCATGGCACCAGTGAATTAAGTAGCGAAAAAGAAAGTTGTCTGAATGCAGCTGAACTGTTTGTTTAGTTTGCCATGATATGCTAAATCTAACGTGCAAATCTGGTAGATTTATTGTAAACTTTGCTGCAGCATTTCAGTAGGAATCCATCTCTGTAGGTCAAACATTCAAACATATACTTTTTAATGACATT
This sequence comes from Oreochromis aureus, assembly GCF_013358895.1. NCBI lineage: Eukaryota > Metazoa > Chordata > Actinopteri > Cichliformes > Cichlidae > Oreochromis > Oreochromis aureus. The sequence continues at coordinate 14,499,746 of NC_052954.1, read as the reverse complement.
TTTGTGTATATATGATTTTTTTTAGATATATTAAATTGTTCTGACGCTCTGTAGCCAGAGTGCGGACCATGGTGCAGACACTAACAAATTACTTAAAAACTAACAAACCTTCTGCTTTCCGTCTTTTGTGCTGTAAACGAGCACTTCCTTGCCGTGCCGTGGTATGCTAAAGTAAGAGTAACAGCATGCGAGCTGCCGGTGCGACAGGAGTCTGTCACAAGTCAAACTGAGCTTTTCAGTCAGCATCTTTGCCATCTGTCACAGGCTAACACCGTGACACGAACCTCCGCCTGCTGTGTTACGATCGTAACGCTAATTATCTCCTGGAAGAAGTAGGTGGAGCGTCATTATTAACTGTGTGTGCATACTCATACAGTTACTGTCGTTATTATTAACTGTCCGTGCTCGTCGACGCTTTAATCGCTTTACAAATGTTGATCGTTGCTATGACACCGAACAAATTTCCGTCACGACAGATCGTCTATGTAGCAGCGCTTCACTCAAGTCGCAATACTAATGCTAGGCACGCAAACACGCCCTGATTCCTGGTTTTGTTCTCTCACGTGCTTTAATCACGTTTGTTGTTTTTAAAATGTCTTCACGCAACATTTCGATCATCATAGCTGTACGCTTGGCCCAGTTTATCTAGCTTTTGCATCCAACTCCAGAAGTATTTGGAATTAGGGTTAGAGTGGAGCTTCTCTAATAAACCATCCGTACTTGTACTTCACCATTTGACCGCAAGATGGCAGTCCTCGTTAGATTGTGTGCTTCTTTCTCTTTAAAAAAAAATAGAGTGATTTGAGTAACAATCTAACATTCAAATTAAATATGAAAACTTAGGTGGCATTATTGATTACAAGTTTATTTTGAGCTTGTGTTTATATTGTTAATGTTGCTCATCATTATTAAGCTATAAATAATTTTATATTAAATATTTTATATTATTGTTAGTTGTGGTGCTAGTAGTAGTATGCGCACAAGTTTTTTTTCAGGATTTTATTTTATTATAATTTTTTTACAAGTTGCTGGGGACCCACAGAAAAGATGATTCCATCAGAGAGAGAAAAAGATGTTCAAGCTAATTGCATTAAAAAAAATAAAATACAATAAAAACACAGTCCGATTACATCTGTAAATAAGCTCGTTACAAATTTAATGATAAACTGATAAACAGGGACAATATACTCAGTGGCATATTCAGTCTGCTTACAGAAATTCACTTTAAGCATTTTTAAAGCAAAATAAAAGCATACATAATAATAACAATAATAATAATAATAATGATATCGCTTTTATTAATGCTTTTGTTGGACTTCACATTGCACCCTTGTGCCTAAAGCGTTCTGTAAAAAGAAAGTTCTTCATGGCGAAACGAAGAACCAATTTCTGCAGTAGAAGACATCAGAGGACAAGAAGTCTTAAGTGGATTTCGAGTCATCCTGTTTGCTAACGATTTATAAAAAGCACTAGCGGAAATGGGGGTTGCTGGGAATCGTAGTTCTCCCTTTGAGGTAGCGGATATGACGCATGTGTTGTGTAGCGGGTAGCTGGGTGTCGTCCGCAGTCTCCTTTGCTGTAGTTGGATGAATCAGTCGACGTTGACAGTCAATGGTATATGACAGTGCTTCTGTAGTAGAGCGCTAACTTTAGCTAGACCGTTAGCTGGCTGTCAGGTCTTTAGGAGTGCGTTAGCCGAAAGAGAGAATTTTCAGTGCCAAGGCATTTTTGAACAAAGTTGTACAATTCGTCAGCCTTAATATCTTTATAAGATGACGCTGATGATGTTTTCGGCTAAAGGAAGCTAATTTAACTTAAGCTAGATGGCTAGCTACCGTGTCATCAACTTGTGAATGTTATAACTTAGTCACTGTGCGGGCCATAATAACCTTATTCATTGGAGAGTGTAGCTAACTAGCCGTTGTATTAGCCGGGTAGCATTACAGCGTGAAGTGAGAATCGAAACGAAGTTAAAGTAGTGCTAGTGAAGCTAGCTAGTTTTAACTCGTAGAATGAAAAAGACACAGCCTGACACATTGGATTTTGTTCCTCAAAAAGACATCGTATACAACAAACTTCTGCCGTACGCGGACAGGCTAGACGCTGAATCCAATGATATTTTGAGTAAGATAAAAGGAAACTTGGGCCGAGCTGTTCAGCTTCGAGAGATATGGCCCGGTGTCCTGTTTTGGACGAGGAAACTTTCCACGTAAGTAACACTAATCTCTAATGTCCTAATGTAACAGTTGTTGCTCACTTGGTAATGTTTGCAACATTGAGCCTATTGAGAAGTAACGCAAAAAACAGATATTGTAACACTTTAACTCGTAAAGTGTAAAATGCGGTGTGTTTATTATATAATAAGCCGAAGTGTTTTGTAGGAACTGTGCGCACACTGATCAGTCAAACCGAAAACTTTGATTTGTTTTGCGTGTTTTACGAAACACGGTCGTTGCCTCGCGGCCTGCTGTGCTTAATGACTTATAAAACGCTACACAGCTTTGAATGCCCGGTAGCTACAGTCTGTCGGGCATCTGATTAGGGACGCTACGGGTTTCATAATCAGGCCAGTGTCAAATACACAACCTGACCCAGACAGGAGCGGCACAGTAGCGGGTCATTTTAATTGCTGTTCAACAGCTGACATTTTTATTTTGAAGCAGCGAGTCAGATGACGGCTCACCAGATATCGCAAAATTTTAATTTTATGGTTTCCTGTCAAGCTGCTTCAAAGGCGGCCTTTGTGCATAACCACCTTTTGATATGCATTATAATAGTTTCAGATCATGTTTCAGTGGTCCACATGGCTTTCTGTTGAATGTTTGTGCCAAGCTCTTCAGGTGAGGCCATATATGGTCTTGCTTAACTCAGTACAGTGCATAAACATGACATTTAACATTTAACCCCCTGATTGCACCAGCAAAAAATATTGTCAGTATGGATAGTTGATTACATTATGCTGTTTCATGTTGTTGTACGTGGTTGCGGGCCTGCTTTAATCCGTTTCAGTCCCAAAAGCTGGCTCATTGCACTGTTCAGAAGTGACTCACTGCCGCATCAGGCAAATGGAAAGTTGACTGTTAGGCTGACCCAGATTCTGTTTACCAGTATCTTTACACTTAAAGATTGATTGAAAAAAAAAAAAAAACCCATTCTCATTTTAAATTGTCTACAAGCTTTATTCAAGTGTAGTATTTATTTTAAATATGACTTTTCTTAAATTATATTGATTAAATTTTATTGATTACCAAGTTCATTACATTGTCTTATACATGTAAACACTTTTGAGCTCCATCCTGAAACTGGAGTAATTGTCCCACATTCTTTTCCTCTTAAGGTACATGAGACTGTATGGGCGCAAATTCAGCAAAGAAGACCATGTGCTGTTTATCAAGTTGCTCTACGAGCTAGTGACGATACCTAAGCTGGAGATCAGCATGATGCAGGGCCTTGCTCGGCTTCTTATTAACCTCCTCAAGTAAGAGTGGTTCCTGTCTGGTTTACTCAACAACTTGTACAGATGTGTTTTTGGTTTCTCCAAGAGTGAAGTTACATTTAAACATGCTGCAAGCTCACCAGTGATGATTTGTCTGGTGAAGACTGCATGATCAGGTAGCTTTTGCGTGTTTCTCAATTTCTATACATATGTCATCTTCATCTTAACAGGAAACGAGAACTCCTGTCAAGGGAGGACCTTGAGTTGCCATGGAGACCGCTGTATGAGCTATACGACAGGATTCTTTTCTCAAAGACGGAGCATCTCGGCCTCAACTGGTTTCCCAAGTATGCCTGTGGTTTTCAGTGAAGCCTGCTAATGTTGTTATTAAAAAATAAATAAATAAAAACAAATGAAAACTCTGCTTAAATTTAGAAATGAGGTATACTTTTTGGTTTAGCTGTTGAGTTAGATTTCACAAATTAGGTGGGATCTCTTTTTAAAAGCAGCAGATAATGTGTTTTAGGCAACATTTATTTCACAGTTAGTCTGAACTGCAAATGTGACAGTCAAATTGCACTGAACAGCTCCTCCACTTCTACATTGTTTTAAAATATGCAACACAATCATCTTTATTAATCCTTCTTTGTAACTTTAAAAAAAAAAAAAAAAGCAACTATTTCCTATTCACAACCTCTTTAACATGGCACTTGACCAGCTGTGTGGAGATTGGAGGAAGTCTGATTCCCTCCAACTCTCCTGCTATTCGTTAGTCAACTTTTTGTTGCAGTTTTTGTGTGCGCAGCCCTATGCAACGCTGTCTCAGAGAAAGAATGTCCTGAAATGTGCATTATCATATTTATTGTTTTAAAATGACTCATTTCTCATCTTTCTCTAAGTTTGCCAACTCTTCACTCTGCCTGCCAGTGCCATTGTCAAATGTTATCAAGAAGGATGTCTAAAAAAAAAAAAAAAAAAGCCTGCTCCGAGACATCATGACCTGGCCATTAGAAGTCAAATTTTTACTTTTTTCATTTCATAACTTCAGTAGACTGTTTTTCTGGTGTTAACATCCACTTATTTATTTTTCTCAATTCAAATTAAAAAGGATCCCTTGTGTTAGTTGCTGTTTAATTCAAATTATGGCCTGGTTATTTTCAAACAGACTCGGTTTGTTATACCTCAGGTGACAAGCTTGTCATGTTTCATGCCACGTAATGCTTGTTTTAATGAGGAACTATAGCCACTATGATTTTTAAAGTTTAGCATGTCTTCAGAATAGTTTTGTAGAGATGTTACAATGTTGGTCTGTCCTGTGCAACACCCATGAAGTTTAAGTTTCCTGTGAAGTTCTTAGCAAGCAGTGCGAGGTGCTCTTTTAGGGTGCTATGGGAACATTGCTAATTTGCTAGCAAAATGCTTTCATATTGAGCCAATGTAAGCAAGCTGCTTTGGTTGGTCAGCTAATCCTTGTCCAGCCCATATTAATGCACACGAAAAGATAATATGTTGTATAAGTTGCTGCACAAGTAATAGGCACTATCTTGTGTGCTGAATGTGTTTTTTATGCCTTTGTCTCCTTTTACATTTAGTTATCTACGGCCTCGTTCATCCTCTAAACACGTAATGATAAAATTGGTTCAGAGGTGGTAAGGATAAACATTTCTCTTTGTGTTTTTTGTTTTGTTTTGTTTTTTGTTTTTACTTTGAATTCATCCTTTGAGACACTATGTTGCATGTGAAAGTAAAAACTGGACACCCCATATGCAGCTTGTGAGAGAAGGAAAAAAAATCAGGAGTTAATCAATGTTAACATTTCACCCATATTGGAGACTGTCGCACTGCAGCTAACAAATTTTTGTATCATTTTCCTATTCCCGATAGCAACCATTAGCTCATATTAGTAGATGATTATTTTATTTAACACGTTTTATTAAATGCTTCTAATCTTTCATGTTATCTTATGACGGCATCGGATTTTGATGACCATATTAAGATGATGTACAGTTTACAGTATTTATGACACATTGTGAAGCATTCATTATGTTTTATGCTTGACTTTAGTTTCATTAACTCATAAGCTGTCTAGCTTTTTGTTGTTTTTCTTGTTACACATCCCCACTCTAACCTGCTTTGAAGTCCTTGGTTTACTGAGCAGCATTTACAAGAGTTTAGACGTTTAGGAGCCCAAGTTCTTATAATTTTTTTTTTTTTTTAAACTATAAACATTTTTTCCTAGTATTTGTAGGTTATATAGAGTGGTCCTTACCACAGAGTGCACTCACTCACATTTTTCTGCTGTTGGATTTGCATATTTTTGGGTTTAGCTGGTGTGTTGTGGGCTTACAGTGTAAACAGTAGATCAGTGCATTCAGTAGGTTGCCGTTTGGCTTGCCCAGCATCACCCATAATGCGGCTATCGATTAAGAATTAAATCTGTCGGCTACAGCTATGTAAAGACTCGAGTGATGCAAAGACGGATAACAAGCTGTTGAGTGGTATTTTTCAACCAGGCATGGTTTGACTTTGCATGTCAGTAGATAGATGGGATTGTAGAAAGGAGCCTAAGAACTGTGGTTATATCATTCCCTGTCATTCAGTCTTTATGTGAAGATAATCACGTCAGGAATTTTTAATTATTTCTTTTTAACTAGTGGAAAATTCGTAAACGACGCTAATGTATCATATTTGTAACACTGTTATGTAAGAGTTATGGTGGTGTCAGTTAGAAACAGATTAACATGTACATCTTTATTTTGGCTTGAACCCAGTTAGTAAGCTCAGACAGTACAGGTAACATTTACTCTGCTTGTATTATCACTATACACCAACCTGTAAACTTTCCTTTTTCACAGCACGTTAGTCAGATGTGTCAAGACGTTTCTGTGTGCATGCAATTAAACTGAGATTGCACTGATGTGAAAGCTGATTAACTGTAACCAACATCAGTCTTTTACTGACAGCCTAATAAAAAACTTTTCACTCCTTTTTTCATTACAGCTCTGTGGAAAGCGTGTTGAAAACACTTGTGAAAAGCTGTAGACCGTAAGTACACCTTAATATATCAATTCACGAATGTCCTCATTTTACCTTGTCTTTGGATTTAGGAGTTTAATAGTACTGCAGATGTTTGGTTTAGTAACTGTGTGTCAGTCAGAGAATCTCTTGTTTATATGCATATTGCGTTTCTTAACCCTTTGTTTAAAAGTTGGGCAAAGAAGCTCTATGTTGTGTCATTTTATTATTGCAAAGCTTCAGGTTCACCATAGTAGTACACTTGCAGGTATCTTAGGTGAGCACTAGGATTCGTCCTTAAGTTTGCACTTAGGCAGATAATCCTATTATCTTATCTAATTCTGTCTTGTGTGAGAGTTTCCTCTTAGTGTGAGAAGCAAGAATGATTTGTGGTTCGCTGCTGAGACGCTGTGGATCAGCAGTGAGGGAGAGAGGGAAGGACACTTGGTTTTGTTTTATTTATTTATTTTTCCCCAGGACCACCAGTGAATACAAAAACACAGAGATGGCTAGGTGACCTGAAATAACCTGATAGTGAAAATCCTCTCGGGTCTTTGACCCCTGTGGAACCGTAGGATTTATCCTAATAGCTAAAAATGTGCCAGGTGTATGACTTGTAATCTCCCATCTGTGGGACATTGTGCTCTAACACTGGAATTTCAGTAGCTGCTGCTTGTGGGTATTTCAGTCACTTGTCTGTAATGTGAACACAAACATGGCAGAGATGATCTCAACGAATAGATACTCAAATGAAGATAATGGTTTACAGTTGAATGCTTTTGCTCTGAAGCCATATAAAGTCTTATTCCGTACTCTAATGGTATTCTGAATAGTTAGAATAATGAGGAAATAAAATTTACATTGATTTGTTTTTCCCATGTAAGCATATTACTGTCATGTAAAGAAAAAAAATATTGAATGCAGGATTTTTTTTCCCTGGCAGTATTTTTACAACGTGATATTATCCGTTTTAATGAAGAAAAATACTTTGTGTGCTTCTACAAATGGCAGTATTACTACAGAAAACCCCCAGAAAACAAAACAAAGTAAGACGAGAGTTTGCCTGGATTTCCCAAATTACCAGTTCGTCCCCTGCACTCTTAAATTAGATTTTCTGATCGATAATTCAGAGAATACTTTGACCATTTCAGGCCGAACTTGTGATAAATGGTCACCCTTACATGCAAAAATGACTCCTTAAAGTTGCCATAATGTGCATTGTCAGTATCAAATCATGTGACCTGACCACACCTCTGAATGTTTCATTCTTTTCTCTGCTGTTCCCAAGAGTAGCCTGTGTATCTGTGTTTGTATGTTTATCATCAATCTGCTCCTGTCCTGTCTGGATTTGTATTAGCAAAAATGAATGAGAGGCAAATGTCTGAACCTTACTACAGATTAGAATTCTTTTCTTACATTAAAAAGTAATAAAATGTATTCAGTAATTAGAAATAAGAAATCGTATTCAGCATCAAGCAAACTGTTATTTATAATGTTGATAATTTCATAATAGATACATCTTAAGTCACTTAAGTAGAATCAGCAGTGTTGAAGGTTATTAATAGTCTAGTCTTAAGTAATTCTGACCCAGGCCTTGTTTCATTGCTGGTTTCAAGTACTCCTTAGAAGTTGTCAGTCTCCAGACCTGATGTACATATTCAGGTGCGTGAGCAAGTGATTTCTAAGAAGCTTGTCCATCTTTGAACCACACTTTAAGCTCCTTTGAAGGTTGAGATGTTTCAACTGTTCATGTACGGTGACTGGCCATTTTATTAGGTACAACTGTGACAGGCCAAAAACTGAAAATGTAAAAGTTTATTGGTTCTAGTTGAACTTGTTGTGTCTTTGGATTACATATTAAACATTTCTCCAATAAAGTGGATGGTAGTGTATTTTTATGAGCAATCATGTGAATGTTGGTGGTATTGTCACCATGTGTATATAAAAAAAACAAACAAACAAAAAAAGCAAAACTCTGATTTTGTTTCTCTCTACCTTCATACAGGTACTTTTCAGAGGCGGCTACTCAGGAGATGTTGGATGAGTGGAGACCACTCCTTTGTCCCTTTGATGTCACCATGCAACGAGCAATCAGCTACTTTGAGCTCTTTCTACCAACAACTCTGCCTCCAGAACTGCATCACAGGGGCTTCAAGTATAAACCCTCTTTTCTCCTCTTGCATGTACACTGCTATTCAAAGTTTGATGCGACATCAAAGGGAAAGTAATCAAAAATGAGCTATGATATTTAACAGTATGTCTACACAGGCCTACACAGTCATGTGTTCCAGTGGCAGATTGTGTTACGTAATTCAAGTTTATTAAAAAACTTCACCAGTTACGTTGGCGGTCCTTGAAACTGTGTTGATAAAGAAAGATTTGCTCTCTTCTTTCAACTTTGGCTGCTTGACTTTATGAAGAATCAGCCTTTGTATGTGAGGGGGGAAGCTTTTATTCTGAATAAAGAGGAGATGAATGGAAAGACAGAGTCAGCCTTCTGCAAAAGTAGAGGGTCCCGATACAGATGTCATGACTGCCACTCAGAACTGGCAGGCATAATGGAATAAGTGACTGTGATATGCGAGGGGCGTATCCCATAGTGAGACATAGAAACAAGTGCTATAAAAGAGAACAGAGGCACAGTGTTTTTTTTTCTATCCTAACCAACTGGAGTGAGACACATGTCGACTCTTTTTTAATACTCTGTATTTTTAATGCTTGTTTAAAAATGATTTTTTCCCATTTCATTCATTACTATATTAGCTGTATCCTGTCTTGCACGTGATCATTATTATTATTATTATTATTATTATCAGTATTATTATTATTATTAATAATAATGACAATAAATCCTTTATTTAAATTGGTAGTCTCATTGAGATTTAGAACTTCTTTGAGGCAGATGTGTACAAAAACAAACATTAATACAATAAAAGCGCACATTATAGACACATATAAACAAAAACATGTAAAAGAGTAGTTGCAGTTAGACAAACCTTTAAAATGTTTCAGTGAAATCAGAATCCAGTTTAATTAAAGAAGTGTAAAGAGATTTCTCCAGCAGTAACCATTACTGACTATTATCCTGACTGTTAACAATGTTTAAGAGTGCTGAGGAGATGCCATCTGTCCGTCTAAAGCATGCTGCACTTCTACCACGGCAGTAAAATAACCTTTAACATATCGTTTAACTAATTGCTCCATTTTAATCTCAGTAAATATTAATGTTTTAATTTATATTAGGAAACTTTATCATTCATGTACAGCATAAGTTTGGGCAGCCTGAAGCAAGATAACAATGCTAATGAGCTTTAGTAAAGCTTTAGCTTTAGCAAAGAAGACTAGCTACAACACCATAAAAGATGTCAACCTTCTGTTTTATGGGTACTGAGTAGCTTTTACTGCGTTATTGCACCTTATACACAGCATTAAACGCTGTTTGGTTCAGCAGTATTCTTTAGTACCCTTTTACTTGTAAAGCCTTGTTTTGTCTTAATTAAGGGAGGTTAAAGATTGTAATTGGTAATCTTTTTCCTGAAAAATTATTGGACTCATTTAAATGAAGAAATGTTGGTTATTGCTCATCTGCTAATCAGAGAGACAAAGTAGGACTGCAAATAGATCAGCAGAAATTGACTGTAATATTGTAACTAGTGGTGGGAGTGATCTCCTGGGGTTTGTGTGACAACCACAGATAAAAGGATGATGATCTACATGTTTGATTTGGCAAAGATTTTACACCAGACGCCCTTCCTGGTGCAACCCTCATCATTTATCCGGGCTTGGGAGCACTAGGAGTACTCCAGCACTAAGAGTACACCGATTTGTGGTGTTGGGTTTCCTAAAAGGAAAAACGGATTCCACTTAAGTTAGCTCCCTCTGAATGCAGATGTCAGTTGGTCAAGAGCTGAAAAACTGTCTGATACAACAGGGACAATGATTTAAAGAAGACCTAAAAATCCACCAGGAATTCTTGTCAGAGCCACATGTTAAAGCTTTTGGCCCTCACAGCCTCTCGACTTCAAAATATTTGAAACTGTGGGGTAGATCTCGAACTCGCTGTGTGCTTAAACTCTGACATCTTCAAAGATGAGTAGTTACTAAGTGCAAACTCGGTGGGTACTTCTAACTGCTACAATAATATTTTCGTACCAGTGCATTGAGAAAGGGTTAATTCATTCTGTCTTTGCCCGTCTGTGCCATGGGGGTTATGTTACTTTTGCTCTTTCCAACATTTGTGAATTGCACATAAATGTATATTTTTAAACCTAATCACATCTAGTTTGAACTACTGTGCAGGAGATTGACCCAAACATGGAAATGAGTTTTAAATTATTAATGCTCACCAAATTACAAAGTTCTTTATAGGAAAGTTATAAATAATTCAAGTTTATAGAGTTAGAAGATAAAACACTACCCTACATTTTTTTCTGCTTATAGTAAGGGATTCACATCATGTTTAAACAGTCCTCCTCTCCCTCTGCCTGAAGCATACTTTCATTTGTCAGTTAAATGTCACACGTGTGTTATGAACTTGAAAGATTTATTTCCTGACTTTGCTTCTCTGATAGGTTGTGGTTCGACGAGCTGGTCAGCTTATGGGTATCTGTGCAAAATCTTCCGAGCTGGGAAGTTGTAAGTGCATAAATGTATTTTTTTTTTTTTTTCATATGTACAACAGTCAGTATTTTTTTTACCTTTCTTATTTAACATGTCATCATACGTCTTTGCAGCATCTGGTTAATCTCTTTGCCCGCTTGGCCAATGACAACATTGGCTACATTGACTGGGACCCTTATATTCCTAAGGTTTGTTGCTCCTTTCCACTGCACATTACACAACTTAGCACTTGCTTGTTTTTTAGGATTTTGGCACATGCTCCTATGTCTTCTCTTGGTTTGTATGCCATGTCTATTGCTGGTTATCAAGCAAACAAACTATCAGGTTTCTTTGTTGAGCTTGCTTTCCTTCTTGCATCATGTTTGTGTATTTCCCCCAAGTGATACCAGTATCTGTCACAGATAAACATTAAAAAAAAAAACAGTCAATATCCAGATAAACACACAAACAATATCCCTACTAATTTTGTTTGTCACATTGCAGATTTTCACAAGAATTTTGAGGAGCTTGAATCTTCCTGTTGGGACCAGTCAGATGATCGTACCACGATACGTCACCAATGCCTACGACATCAGCCATGTGGTGCTTTGGGTGTCAGCCCTCCTGGTGAGCTCGTAGACCATAAATCATATTACAAAATAGCGTTTATTTTCAGATATACTGCATTTACTGTACAGTTTGCAATTAGGCGTATGTGATATTCTCAGTGATATTCACTGTACCAATTTCAGGGAGGACCCAGCAAGCAAGCTCAAGGTCAGCTCAGTGGCCTTTTCAACAGTATTACATCCTTCTTTCACCCGTCAAATCATGGCCGGTGGTTGGTGAGTCATTTCTTCATATTTTTGGATGACTGGAACTGAACAAACCATAAATGTGGACTAGCTTATTATATAAATGGCTCAAACTAGCTTATAAATAGAGAAAAAGTATATATTGAAATCCCCTAACTAAATAAACTACTTCTACAGTTAAAGTCCTTTTAGTAATGAAACAAAATTGAGGAACTCTCCTTCGTTAGAACTTAGTTCAGGTTAGTTTAGTATAAATAGCAACACAAAATAACCCCACAACATTGTGTCTTGGCTCAGATTTGTACATGCAAAAACACGACACCATGTTTTTATAACTGAAACCTTGCTACTGCAAATTACCTAGTGGCACACATGGACCACTAAATACAGAAATCTGTCCCAGTAAACAACCTAAGCTTGCAGAACTTTTGTGTTTACATTCTGCCACGCACTAAGTTAAATTATTAGTTAAATTCAGGGTCTGCAAACTCCATACTTTTTATGTTATTTTACTATTGATGGTAATGCAGGATGAGAAAAAATCCACATTTTTAATACAAACTGTCTGAAAATGTGTTGAACTGTTTGCAGTTGATGGTTAAAAAATGAAGACATTCTTTAACTTTCTGTCCTAATAAGTGAGATAAAGCTGTTATATAACATCATAAAAAAACTAAATCAAAAGAAATCTTGAGTCATGTTGTTTTTCTTTCAGTGAGTGTAATTGCATCACTCATCCAGCTTGGTCCAACTATAATTCCAGCATCAAATTAACAGGAACAGGGGGAATAGTTGCATATCTTTTTCCAGGAAGCCTCCTGAATCTTTTTATGGATTATGTCAGACTCTGGTTCAGAAATAACAGCAGGACACGTGAATGAGATAGCTGTGATGCTATTAAAGGTCACTGGCACCCGGGCCACATGCCTTTCTGTTTTGAGGATCCTGTCTTGAAACACGGCAGGTAGCAACATGTCCTGGTACACAAACCTTTGTTTTGATTAGGGCATGACTATGTGTATTTAAGGGTGCTGATTGGATAGATGTGAGATGTTGTTTTATTACATGTAAACATTGTTTTGCAATCAACTAAAAAAAGAGTTGCTGTGTGAATCAGCTGACGATCTGGTGGGATGGGAAACCGAGAGTTGAAAAGACAACCACATGACTGTACTTTGTTTTGTTGTTGTTTTTTTTGTGAAATTTCACTTACACTCTTCTGATTTTTATGGACCTGAGCTCATGTACAAACATATAAAAATATTTTTGTATTATATTGTATATAACATATAAGATGGAAAATCAGAATGGCAGCATTGCTGTGAGCCAAAAAGCTATCATGATCTCTAAATTCTCAGCTGGTATGTTCATGATGTCATCTTCATACAGCACCCTCCACCTTTCAATTTGTCCAGAGAACATGAAAGCCCCCCCAGTGTCATCTCTTTGTCATGCATCTGTCTTTCTCCCCCTCTGTTCACATGTGCAGATGAAGCTCATGAAACTGCTCCAACGTCTCCCAGCCAGTGTGGTTCGGCGGCTTCACCGAGAGCGCTACAAAAAGCCCACATGGCTTACACCAATACCAGACAGTCACAAGCTCACAGAGGAGGATATCACAGACTTTGTGGAGAGCATGATGCAGCCAGTTCTGCTGGCCATGTTCAGCAAGACGGGCAGTCTCGATGCAGCCCAGGCCCTGCAGAACCTGGCGTTAATGAGGCCCGAGTTGGTCATCCCTCCTGTGCTAGAGAAGTAAGTTTGTACTGAAGTAGAGAATCCAAAACAAAAATTTGGCCCTGATTGTGCTTCAGAGTAATCTATTTAAAAAAAAGTCTACATTTTGTGACGAAAACAAGACTGATTGTTCCCTCGCTCTGCCACAGAACATACCCTGCTTTAGAGACTCTAACAGAGCCCCACCAGCTGACTGCTACTCTGAGCTGCATGATTGGTGTGGCGCGGAGCCTAGTGTCAGGTGGGCAGCGCTTTCCTGAGGGCCCCACTCACATGCTACCCCTGCTCATGAGGGCTCTGCCTGGCGTCGACCCAAATGACTTCAGCAAGTGCATGGTGGGCACCACTGATGTTCATGTCTATGTTATTGCTGAACTTCCTAAAACTGACACAAACTTCATTCGTGTATCTATAGATCACATTTCAGTTTATTGCTACGTTTGTGACGCTTGTGCCTTTGGTGGACTGTTCGTCTGCCCTGCATGAAAGAACGGACTTGACAGAGGTGAATTTCGGTTTTGTCTTTTTTCTCCATCTTTCTGTATTTAAATCAAAAGTGTTACGTTATCCTTACGTATGACTTCTGTTCCTTTATTTTTTTTTAATGGCACCTTTAAGGTGGAGAGAGAGTTGTGCTCAGCCTCAGCTGAATTTGAAGACTTTGTGCTACAGTTCATGGACCGGTATGTGCAGCATTAATACAAAACTGTCTACATTAAAGGAGAGTAGCTGTTCAGCAGCAGCACAATTCTCCATTGTTGGGTGATAGTTCCCATTCGGTAGTCTTGTAGTCAAAATGTAGTTTCATATCATGGCAGAGGAAATTAAAATGAGTGTGGTAAAAATTTAGATAAAAGATTTTCCTCTTTTCTTAACAAATAACTAGATATACTTGCCCTTTATAACTGATTTATCTATATACACCAGGAGTATTTTCTATATTCAGTATGTATTTAAACATTTTTTTTCTTCTTTTTTCTCATTTCCCCCCTGCACAGATGCTTTGCCCTGATAGACAGCAGCACTCTGGAACAGACTCGAGAGGAAACAGAAACGGAGAAAATGACTCATCTGGAGAGCCTGGTAGAGCTCGGACTGTCTTCAACCTTTAGCACCATCCTCACACAGTGCTCCCTGGACATCTTCAAGGTTAAGACTCAGTCTTTTTCATTCTCTTACTTGTACATAAATAGTACTATAGAAAAGTCTAATATTGAACCAAATGCTTTCTAAATAATGACGTGTGAGTCTGAGAGCATGTTTTGGGTCATTGTCAAGTAGGATAATGGATTTTGGGCCATTGTTTGGTGAATAAGAATTCAGTTATTTATAGTGAATTAAGGTCTGTGTTTACCTCAACTGCAAGAAGGCAACTGGCCTTTGTTTTAAAAGCATATTTATATTTTTTAATTGAAGTTTCCTCTGATTTAAAACGATAATTGATCAAATTTCTGGAAGAAAGATGTCCCTAGATGTCCTATTAAAGTTGATGCATTATACTCAGCCCATCCTATAATGGTTTCAAATTAAATACCTTCTCTGATTTGAGTTCACAGGCATCCTTTGTTTGTTTGTTTTTCTTAGTTAGTTTAATTGAGCTTTTATTGTGAAACATTTGCAAGCTTACCATGTACAACAACATCTGGATGGGATTAAAGGATGACATAGTGAAGAGGATCTGAATGAATGAATTAAACAGCCCTATTTTGTCAGTTTGGCCCACTTAAATGTACCTGGCATGTTATTTGGAAGTATCTTAAACTATATAACAAAAATATAGCAATGCAAGTTTGTTTTGCTTTAAACAACCAACACATTTTTATCCAGGGGCTTCATTTTTTTGCTCCTTAGAAGGTAAGCCGAGGGCCAGCTGTCATATGTTATTGTTAACTTCACCCTAGACATCATCTGAGAGGTGGCTGATATCTGGCTTATTAACTGATTCTTGCTAATAAACAATGACAGTGACTGATGTTAGTGGGCAATAGCAAATCTTTGAAGCTTTGCTCAGGGCTGAATCTTCAAAGACTGTTTAATTATGGCTTTAAGTTTCGTTACTTTTATTTTCCTCAAAGGTGAGGGGAAGAAAAAAAAAAAAGAAACATCATTCAGCTAATGGAGGCATTGTTGTTTAGAACATTGATATCAGCCCCAGAAATTCACTATTGGTGCATCTCTGCTTCTAATTGACTGTTTTGTTTTTGTTTTTATTATTAATGAAAAATATGTTACGTGTCTTTACAGTATCTATACATATGAACACATTTGTCACTTTGTTTTAATAGGTGGCTCTAGAAAAGGTGTTCAACTTTGCAACCACGAACATCTTTGAGACTCGTGTAGCCGGCAGAATGGTTGCTGACATGTGTAGAGCTGCAGCCAAGGTAAATATCATCCACTCAAACTCCTCGTGGAACTCCTTCATTTATTTGTTTCATTTTCATTCTGCTTCTGTTTTCAGTGTCACCCTGCAGAGTCACTCAAGGTGTTTGTACCACACTGCTGCAATGCAATAAATCAAATTGCTGTCAGTAAGTAATGATCACACAGGAATAGTCATATGTAGTTGATATTTCCAAATACCTGAATCAGGTTTTCCCTCCCT
Source organism: Oreochromis aureus (assembly GCF_013358895.1). Taxonomy (NCBI): domain Eukaryota; kingdom Metazoa; phylum Chordata; class Actinopteri; order Cichliformes; family Cichlidae; genus Oreochromis; species Oreochromis aureus. The sequence goes on along the minus strand of NC_052954.1, from coordinate 14,483,539 downwards.
GAATTGATATTATTTACCTGACTCCCTTTTTTTGAACAGATGAGGAAGTGTTGAATGAGGAGGAGCTTGACAAGGAATTTTTGTGGAATCTCCAGCTGCTCTCTGAGGTGAATTCACTTCTTTATAATTCCAGTTAACATCTCTGTTTGCTAACTCCTTACTTAAATAATTCTGTGCCTTAATATTTATTTTACCCTCTTGCTATTTGTACCTGCAGGTGTCTCGTGTGGATGGTGATAAGATCCTGCCCTATCGCTCTGAGCTGGTTCAGATCTTGCAGTTGACACTCCACCTCAAGTGTAAACAGGGCTACACTCTGGCTTGCAACCTGCTGCACCACATCCTTCGCTCAACAGCCCTCATCTACCCCACAGAGTACTGCAGTGTGCCAGGAGGTTTCCATCAACCAACTGGTGACTACCTACCCATTAAGGTACAAATACCACACGCTTTATATATAATACACGTTAGTCTTGCTGTCAAGTGTGTTTACTCTCAGAAACTGGCTTCAAAGACTACGACTATACTGAACTGGTGAGTCAAGGTCAAAATCAGGCACTAGCAATTAGAGACATTTGTCCTTTAACCAGATAAGTCTTAGTGAAGCAATGACCTGGTTTGATTAATTGTCTACTACTTTGTTTAGTCCTTTGATCTCATTAAGTCTCTTCCTCGGTAGAGGCAGGGGTAGTAGTTTGGCTGGATTAGTGTCTTGGACCATAGAGAAAATGAGATGACTCTTATGTGGTTACCAAGTTAAGTGCAGTTGTCAAGTGAAATGTGCTGTGTGCATCTGTTTTAACCAGTAATAAAGAAATCACATACTGATGTCAGCTTTTCTGTTTATCCACTAAACACAATTAGGGATATCAGTTTTTGGGTCAGTCAGTCTTCTAATGATTTGATTTTTTTTTTTTAACTATTAGTAGTGAAGATCCAAGAAATAAAAGAAGATTTAATGTATGTAAAATGCATAAAATCTTCAATCATGCAAGTTTTTTTTTTTTTCTTGAAAAAATCTTTTGTCTTTAGACCAAAGTTGCATTTGCAAATAGCAGCTTAAATTGTTGTATCTACACATGTGCCTGTGGCCCAAACCAGAATAGAAAATATCAAATTCCTGTGATTTCTCTTTCTTAATATAATGATGGTAGTGTATGCATGTATATATGTCTCTATGTACCTCATGTCCTCCTTTACAGGTGTGCCAATCTTAAATGACCATCATCACATATAGAGCAAATATTAAATTCGATATTTTGACTTTTTTTGTTCATCATTCCCCTGCTGATGCATGTTGACCCTGCGTAACTTAAATGTCATCAACATTTGTATCTACAGCAGAATTTTCTTGATAAAGCACTGCAGGGCCGTAGGGCAGGTTTTTGTTAGATTAAATAACTTGTTTGATGTTAATGTCATGCAGGACTGGGGTCGACCTGGGGACTTGTGGAATTTGGAAATCCAGTGGCATGTACCCAGTGTTGAGGAGATCTCGTTTGCGTTTTATTTACTGGACCTTATTCTTCAGCCTGAACTTCAACGCCTTAAGAGATTTGCAGAAGGCGAACAGGACATGAGCAGGTAAGGAACTGCTCTGCTACCAGAGGTCACTAGCTGTACACTGCATTTTTCTTTATTTTTGTGGATTTTAGAACCCCTGTGTTCTGTTTGTGATAGATTTGTGTTTGTAATTTTGTACTTTCAGAGATGATGTCCTAAAGAGCCTCACCATTGTTCAGCACTGTCTCCTAGGAGCCGGGGGTCTGATGCCTCCACTGAAAGGAGAGCGTATCCCTGAGCTGTTAGTAATTGCTTTGATACAATCAAAAAAACCAGATAAACACATCAGTGATAGTCAATAACATACAGGGGATACAGGGATCAGAGAAATCCCCACTTTATATCTGCTTAATTTTAAATGTTAAACAGTTCTGTTTTTTGTTTTTGTTTTGTTTTCTCCCAGAGTTCATAGCATGGTGAATCTAGATGAGACCACCCTCTATACAGGAATGAAGTATGGTGTGTTAATCTCTTCTTAAGACCTATTGGAAGAAGTTTTTTTTTTTTTTTTTTCCCCTCACATTAGATATAAATTATAGGGTTTGTTGAAATATAAACTTACACTGTATTATTATCTCCACCCACAGATGAGTCCAGAGAGAACTACAGAGATGCTATCTGTAGTGTGATGAGACAGCTGCTACGTACGTTTTCACCCACTTATACCCCCTCGTAGGCTTGTGATCCCTCTTTATTCTACAGCTACATCCATAACATCATTGTTCCACCATCTGACTTCTGTTTTTGTCTTCTTGCAGAATATATCCTGGAGCACTCAGAGGATGACACAAAGTCTCTTTTCTCCATCATCAAGGTGGGCAGCCAGTAAAGTAACAGCCAAATAGAAAATGATTGCATTATATCTGTTTGGAAAGCCACAATGGAGAATGTCTGAGTTGTTAGGTGTGGGATAATGTGTGGGCATCGGCTATCATGGTTCCTGTCTCGCCGAACACAAATCAGTATTTTTGTCTGTGACGTTTTAGATTATCAGCGACCTTTTACACTTCAAAGGTTCTCACAAGCACGAGTTTGACTCCCGCTGGAAGAGTTTCAACCTTGTGAAGAAATCAATGGAGAACAGAGTGAGACCTTTTTTTTTTTTTTTTTTACTGCTCTTGTATATTTGTACTGCTGTTGTCCTGGAAGAAATTATTAAAAAAAAAAAAAAAGCACACACATTTTCAAAAGTTACAGAAAATGCACTAATGACTGTAGTGACCTCACCTTTGTATTTACAGCTTCATGGCAGAAAGCAGCACATCAGAGCTCTTTTAATAGACAGGGTCATGCTTCAGCATGAGGTAAGTCATTCATAGAGTAACGGTATTGTAAGTTAGCTTTGGCATTTTTGCATTTCTGACTTTGATTTTGTCCTTATCAGCTGCGAAAGCTGACGGTGGAAGGATGTCAGTACAGGAGCATTCACCAGCAACTGATGAGAGATCTGTTAAGGCTTTCCACAAGCACCTACAGTCAAGTGAGTTCTGCATGGCACCCTTCAGGAAAAGCATAGTTTACATCTTGTTTATACATTGCCAGTGTGATTTACTAGCTTACTGAGATTTGAGTAGTGTTTTTTAAATTATTAATAATTTAGACTTGTTGCCTTCTAGGTACGCAGCAAAGCTCAGAATGTGTTGTTCACTGCATTGGGAACCTACAACTTCTGCTGCAGAGACCTCATCCCCCATGTCCTCGAGTTTCTCAACCCAGACAACAGCGCTGTTACTCAGCAGCAATTCAAAGTATGGCAGTCAGCTTTGCACCACAGAAATTCTTGAACGGTTATTTATATTTATAGATTTATTTTTAATATTATATCTGTATCTCTCCAGGGTGCCTTGTACTGTCTTCTGGGGAATCACAGTGGCGTGTGCCTGGCCAATCTGCATGACTGGGAGTGTATTGCTCTGACGTGGCCTGCCATTGTACGGTCTGGCCTCAGCTCAGCCATGTCTCTGGAGAAGCCCTCAATTGTGCGGCTCTTTGACGATCTTGCAGACAAAATCCATCGGCAGTATGAGACCATCGGCATTGACTTCTCTGTGAGTTCAGCGTTAAGAACGCTTTCAGAAATGAGTCATGAAATGAGGCATTTGCCTTCCTATAGTGGTAAAAGCACAATAACTTCAAAGTTCCCATCTTGAACTCAGATCTGCTCTTTTACAAAAACGTATTCTATGTATATGTTTGAAAAAATGCAAAAGGTTAAGAGTTATATCATTAATATAGGCTTAACGTGCTGACTCTTAGATGTTGGGGAACTGAACAAAACATTGAGGAATTCCATCCTTTTTTAAACACTTGTATTTTCAGGGCTCAAATTTAATTGGACAAATTAACATACTGATGACATTTTTAAATCTTGTGAAGAATCTTTGTGGGCAGTGACTTCCTGATATGTGACACAAGGGTGCCACTAAAAAAAAGAGGCTCTTCTTCCTTTTTATGCTTTGCCAGGCCTTTCACTTCATTTCAGTTCAGCATGTGAAATGCACTTCAGTTGCACTGAGATCAGGTGACTGACTCGAATGTTGCAGAACATGCCACGTCTTTACCTTCAAAAGTCCTCAGTTGCTTTTGCAGCATGCTTTGGATCTATTTGCACCGTAAGGCACCGTCCAATCAACTTTGCTGCATTTGGCTGAATCTAAGCACAATTTATATATCTCAGTCTGTTTGTCTTTTTTCACATAATTATTAATTGGAAGTTATACATGTCGTACCCTTCCCGTGATGAGCTATTCCAAGTCTTCTCCATACGGTCTTGTTGTTATAGTTCCGGTTGAGCTTAGGTTTCTCTTTTCAAAGAATGCTGTTCCAGAGCTGGTCTAGCCTTTTTAAGCTGTTTCTAATCTATCTAATCTGCCCTTTGTGTTCTTGAGACTGATTGCTCCATGTGAGAAGAAGGAACCTTTCAATTTGCTCTAATGAAGTCTTCATTCTTGGACTGTATATCCTGACAAGAATTTTCTTTATCATGGGAATAATCTGGCAGACATCAAAAACAGTGATGATCTGTGGTCATCGGAGTCTTTTTACGCCGCCAAGTGTACTGGTTCCCACTTATATATCTGGTGGATTTGTTTTGTATTTGATGTAGCATGGTGCACTTGAATTTGGTTGTACGTTTTGGGTTCACAGCAACAATTTTCCAATGCAGATGCCAATCTTAGCCTCAGAACTGTCCATAAAACTTTTAACTTAATTGTTTAATCCCATGTAATTCCTCAACAGTTACTGCTAAGGCTTTGTTCAACCCCATTGGAAGCTGCACTTTAATGACACAATAACTTTAACATGGTTTGGTAGTCGAAGGAATTAGAAGTTTTATTGTAACAAACAGTAAAAGACACTGAAGCTTTCATGATGAGGTCTAATTGAACTAGATCAGAAGGCAAAAACAAAAGCACAACTCTGAAATAAACACACATGTTGAATTTGTCCATGTATTGGAGGAGTTTTGAACTACACTGACCTTACAAAGGTCTCACTTAAACTTAAAAACTTGTCTGTTAAAACAATTGTGATAATAATGAATTACTTACTGTCTGCCATCATAATGAGGCTGACTCCAACACAGTCATTATGCATATCAAAGACAAGAGCTTTTATCTGCTGTTAGTCTGAGTTTACGGATTACTCCCTCCTTATGGGGCTTTACATGTTTGGACAAAATATTTTTACTATAAATTGTGTTTTATCGTTTTCCATCCTGTTAGATCCCCAGTGAGTGCTGTGATTTGGCGAAACAGATTATGACTACTGGGAATCCTTTACCTGAGGAACTTGTTCCCTCTGAGGAAGAAGTAGCAGAAGGTCTAAAGAGACAGGAGCTCAAGAACTCTGAGTCTGTCGGGTAAGTTTTACATCTACAAAAAGATGAAGATGAAAATACCAGCATCCTTGCAGCTGAACACTTGAGCAGCAACATCAACTTCTGAACACTGGTGTAACCGTTCTATTAAAATGCTGTTTTAATCTGCACTCACCCTTACTGTAAGCATCATAGGTTTGACAACAAAATGCATGTAAATAATAATATTCTACATTTTTGCAGGAAATACAAGCAGCTCATTGGCGATCTTCTGGACTCCCTCAGCAACGGGAACTTGTGGGTTTTTTTAATGCACATGCCATATATTTGTGCTAATGTTTACTTATGACTGCCTCTCACTGTAGTTTTGTTTCTCATTCCAGACCTTGGAAGTTTGAACACATTGCAATAGGCTTCCTTTCTTTGCTACTGAGAGATGACAACCAACTCCCTCCAGCTGCTGTTTTGTTCTTTGTGAAAAGCCTCAACCATGAATCTCTCTATGTCCGTAAGGTGCGGCATACACAATGAATGAGACGCACAGAGCTGTGATTTCTTTTCTTTTCCCAGCAGTATAAGGATGTAGTACAGCCATTGCTGTAAGGAGTTTGCTTGAAGTGTCACATTTTGTCCTTTAGGTGGCGATATCAGCTGTGGCTGGCATCATGAAACAAATAAAGAGACCGCATAAGAAAGTCCCTGTGAGCCCCTTGGAGCTTTGTAAGCATATGTTTTTGTTTATCCCCCACTACTGTTTTTGTGTATTCTTACTGTTTCTAAAGGTCATCTCAAAATCTGGATTTTATCTTTGATAGGTGACTTGAAAGAGCTTAGTGGCACTGTAGCAGGGGATCGCAAAGACAACCAGTGGCTTCAGTATAACAGCAGTACCCTTCCACGCACACAGAAGGACTGGGATCAGTGTGTGTTTGTGGAGAAAACCCACTGGGGATACTACTGCTGGCCAAGGTTATGATTTTATAATGCCTGCATTTCTTTGTGTTTTCCTTATGTGACTCTTTAGCTTTCATTCATTCATTTCTTTTGCTATCTGCTGCTTAGCAAGAGATTCTCTTCCATACTTCTTCTTTTCTAACTTTGTAATTGTTCTCCAGAAACCTGATGATGTATGCGCCACAGGAGGAGCAGCCCACGCAAAACCTGGCCAGAGAGGAAATGACAGAGGTGCATACAAACAAGCCTGGGAAAAATATAACACACACAGTGCTGTAAAATCATGGTAACTGCAAGTGCAAAACTTTTATTTTCCGCTCTTCTTCACAGTGGGAGCAGATCATCTTTGACCATTTCTCAGACCCAGTGTTCATTAACCAGTTCATCGAGTTTCTCTCACTTGAAGACCGTAAGGGCAAAGACAAGTTCAGCCCACGCAGATTCTGCTTGTTTAAGGTGAGGTAGTAGATTCAAAAACAAGAAAAAAACAGCTGAAGTGAATACGTGCAACTAATTTGCCTTCTGTTTTTCGCCCAGGGATTGTTCCGTAATTTTTCCGATGACTTTTTGCCTCTGTTTCGGCCACATATGGAACGTCTAGTGGCAGAGTCCCACGAGAGCAAGCAGCGTTGTGTTGCGGAGATAATCTCTGGACTGATCAGAGGCAGCAAGCACTGGAGCTTCTCAAAGGTACAGCTCCAAAACAGATACAGTGATTAAGATGATCCTCATCATTCAGGTCTACAGACTTTCTGTATTTATCAAACTATAACTTTGGAGAAATCCACATGTGGAGATTTTTTTTTTTTAATTGGCATTAAACTACGTGTGGAGGCCATTTAAGTGATCGCACCACCACTCTTACTGTGGTTGTTTAGGTTAGTTACACTGTGTTAACATTGTCCTTGGACAATCCCTTTCTTCAACAGGTCGAGAGCCTTTGGGAGCTGCTGTGCCCATTGCTCCGCACTGCCCTGTCAAACATCACAATAGAAACATATGCAGACTGGGGTACATGCATCGCTACAGCCTGTGTAAGCCTTGTGTTCATTATTTTCTATCCTTCCACCTCCGTCAGTCATCGTACCATCCAAGTGACTGTTGTTTCTCACGCTGACAGGAGAGCAGAGATCCACGCAAGCTTCACTGGTTGTTTGAGATGCTAATGGAGTCCCCAGTCAATGGAGAGGGAGGCTCTTTTGTCGATGCCTGGTGAGTAAAACGTTACATCTTTGAGGAGATGCTGATGCTGTTGTCGGTGGGACTTAACAATCTGACACTTGTAATGGTTTTTCTTTCCAGTCGTCTATACGTGCTCCAGGGTGGTCTAGCTCAGCAGGAGTGGAGGGTACCTGAGCTACTCCACAGGTTGCTGCAATACCTGGAGCCCAAGCTCACCCAGGTTTACAAGAATGTACGCGAGCGCATTGGCAGGTGAGGCGCATTTCGGACCCAGATTAAGCTTAAATGTGTTATCAGGTTATTATAAATTTGTTTGTATATCTTTTTTCTTTCATCCTCCCTCTCTACTTTTCTATCCTTCCAGCGTGCTCACGTATATCTTCATGATTGATGTCAACTTGCCATACACTCAGCCCACCACCTCCCCACGCATCTCGGACTTCACGGAGAGAATTCTGTTGCAGCTGAAACCTTTAAATGAGGGCGATGAGGAAATCCAGAACCACGTGATTGAGGAGAATGAGGTGGGAGTGCAGGATGAGAGGACTCAAGCAATCAAGTTACTCAAAACAGGTGGGTGGTTGATCTGTTGTCACTAACCAAATCAGTTTGTTTGCGAGACACACCCGACTGAAGCATTTATGAAATGATTCGTCCTGTGAATTTCTGCAGTGCTAAAGTGGCTGATTGCGAGTGCTGGTCGCTCCTTCTCCACTGCTGTCTCAGAACAGCTGCAGCTGCTTCCCCTGCTCTTCAAGGTGAAATACTCACATTCAATCTTAGCTTAGCTACCTTCGTCACTACCACCTTCATGTTTCCTTTTTTATTGTGTTGTATACACTATAACGTTTAACCCGTTGCTGTCCTGTTTCAGATTGCGCCGGTTGAAAATGATGACAGTTATGATGAATTGAAGAGGGATGCAAAGACCTGCCTGTCTCTGATGTCTCAGGGACTCCTCTACACAGAGCAAATCCCCATGGTCCTCAGTGTCCTACAGGAGGTAGGTCACCTGGCCAATGTGGCTGTCGCTCAGCTTTTTACCTGCATCACATAACACTGGGGTTTTTACCGATCATCACTGATCACAAAAGAAAGGTTTAATGGGAAAGATAAAAGAATCAAAGGCATCTGATTATACTTAAATTTCTTTATGACATTATGTAATCTCGATCTGTCCATGCCTGGTATACTGTATTTATCATTGCTCCAATAAAAGGATTGGAAAGACAAACATGATTATTGTGTACACCTGAAGCATGTTGCTGTGTGTTACAGATTGCTGGCAGCAGCTCCTGGCACGCTCGCTACACGGTGCTCACATACCTCCAGATAATGGTTTTTTACAACCTGTTCACATTCATGAGTGACCAGAAGGCAGTGAATGATGTGCGGGCGCTGGTGATAAAGCTGCTGGAGGACGAGCAGCTTGAGGTAACTCGAAATGTGAAGACGAATGCAGAAACATGTACCTGGAGTGGCATAAACAGGAGCTGGAACTTAGCTTGAAGATAAAAGAAACATGTGACTCTCGGATTATGTAACACTCGCCAAGCAACTGGCCACTATGTGCTTGTTTATGCTAGCAGGCACTCGCACTGTCTTTCAGCTTCACTGTAGTGATTCAGCGCGCTCCTCGTGGCTCTCTACTCTCTTCCCCCTTCCAGTCCTCTAGCTGTTGCCATGGAAACCACAGGCTGCAGTAATCTGTTGCTATGGAGATAATGTTTCGGATTGAAGGAGAGTGAAAGGGAGAAGGATGGAGTAGAGACAAAGAAGAAGTGGGGGATGGAATTTTTGTTTGGCCACTTAAAGTCCCCTGAGCCTAATTTATCGGCCTTAGTGATGCAATACGTTTGTCTTGTTGTATTTAAAAAAACCTGACCACTGAAAAACACCGCTCTAAGATTTGCACAGTATCCATTTCTTGCTGAGAACTCCATTCAGAATAGAGCTAAAATAACATGCTACGAAGCATTTGGCTCCCATTATAGAAAAGCACTGAGTCCCCAGCTGGCTGTTTCAGTCCAGGTAGCCAGTGAATTTGCTAATGGGCCACCCTGCTTCTGACCCCGATACTGCAGCTATGGCATGTCTGGTACCGTACAGCAGTCATCGAGGTGCCAGAGCTCATGTGTCAGTATGTAACTTTACTTATGCTGTTCCTCTTGCGGCATCGTTTTGGGTGGAAATATGAATTTGAAACAGTGTTGTTTGAATATGAACTTCTTAAAAAGCGTTCATTCTTTGATGGAGTCACATGCCTCTGGGAGCACCAGTAATGATTAACACACAGGGGTCCAGGCATTATCATAATTGGATGATGAGTCTTAAGCCTTTTAAATGCATCAGTTGGTGGCCAGTTACCAGATGTAATCCTAACCCATTACCTATGAGCAAACGTCAGCTTTTTAATCTGTTACCTCAGTTGGATTGTTTTGTGTCTTGTAATTGGTATTACGTCCATCTCATTTTTGGCCTTTGTTTTCTAGGTAAGAGAAATGGCCGCCACTACACTCAGTGGCTTCCTTCAGTGCAATTTTCTGTCCATGGATGCCCCAATGCAGGCACATTTTGAGGCTCTCTGCAAGACTCGCTTGCCTAAGAAGAGGAAGAGAGATCTTGGCTCTATAGTGGACACCATCCCATCGGCTGGTAAGGAACTTACCAATAGTTACCTACAAACCAAAGATTGTGTTTTTTCAATGTCATTTGAATGGAATCGCTACTCTTGTGTGTTTGCAGACCTGGTGCGCCGCCATGCTGGTGTTCTTGGGTTGAGTGCTTGCATTCTTTCTAGCCCATATGACGTCCCCACCTGGATGCCCCAGCTGTTGATGGACCTGAGTGCTCACCTCAATGACACACAACCCATTGAAGTATGTTGGGTCAGTGATTAATCGCCGTGTATTATGGCATGTCCAAAAGCTAACTATCACTTCTGTGGCGTCTCCTTTTAGATGACTGTAAAGAAAACTCTGTCAAACTTCCGACGGACGCACCACGACAACTGGCAGCAGCATAAGCAGCAGTTCACAGATGACCAGCTGCTCGTCCTCACTGACCTGCTGGTCTCTCCCTGTTATTATGCCTAAAACCTGGTAAAGAATTATTTTACACTGTTGCCAAGTCATTACTGTCCCTGACTGTATTGTCTTCATTTTAACTAACTTTTTACATTTAATCTTTGTTTGTGTTTTATTGGAAACAGTTTGGAACAGCTCCAGTCTGTGCAGACATCAGCCTACATTGGGGAGAGGACCTGAGTGATTGACTGAGATAATACACAACATCCCAGCAGCGTCAGATGAAGAGTGGCACTCAGAAGGATTAAAATGTTGTGTATTTATGTATTTAGCTCATTTGCATTTCTACTATACTTAATATTTAAGGATCCATCATAGCAGGGATGAATGGCCTGCAGTTTGTAACATTACTGTACAGATTTTTTGTTTTCTTTTTCTTTTGTGGTTTGCGTGCATGTCCACGTGTGTGTGTGTGTGTGTGTGTGTGTGTGTGCGTGCGTGTGCGTGTGCGTGTGTGTGAAGGTTGATGGATGCTTGAAGACATCAGCCGGTGTCCCACACATTTCTCAGGATTATATCCCAAGTATCAGCTCTGAGCCAACACATTGTCCAGTGTAGGACATACTCTATCTTCCAGCAGTGAAGTGTTTGGTGCAAGCCAGAGAGAACTGAACAATGGTCTCTTTAGATTAGACTTACAACTTGCAACACACAATGTTTGTGTGGTTGTTTGATCTATATATGGTTATATGCATCATGTATGTGTATATCATGGTATAGCAAATATGCACAAACATTTATTTATTTTCTTTTTTTTTTTTTTTTTGAAGTGCTAAGTTTTCATTATTGTATTTTTTCTTTTCATAGAGAGTATATCTGAAATTAAGTAGATGGCTGAGCTGTGGGCAGCGGAGCCTGTTGTCAACTACTCCTGCAAAGATAGGGAGAGCACAAACTCCCCACTGCTGTGCTGTGTGATTCGATTGCTGTGCGGATTCGAGCACAGTGAGATCACCGTTTCACGTGTCTCCGTGCATGAAAAAGAAAAACTGCCTGTCTATAATTGTAACCCTTTCCTTTTTATCACAGGTACTATTTACTTTTTAACAAAAAGTAATGACTTTGGTTTGCAGTATGGTTTCCCCTGATGACTTAAAATCAGTCTAAGCATTGAAGCATTTAGTACCTCACTAACTAGTGTAGTGCCAAAACTGCAGTGAGTTTTCTTTCCCTTCTTTTTTTTTTTTTTCTTTTTTCTTCTTCCTTTTTTTAGATATACTGTTTGCTTAATTAAAGACAATAAAATGAAAATAAAATGTTTTTAACAAAAATCTGCATATGAGCGTTTTCTTTTTTGTCACATTTTTATCGGGATATTATATCAGATACTGAACCAAAAAAATATCAAAGTGTGCAGCATTAGCTTCAGTGCTGATATTTTTAGAACTTGTTTATTCCAACATGCAGAACACTTGATACCTGCTCACAGTGTTTCAGCTCTTTACAGGGGGATTTGTGACCGTGCTTAAAGTATTGTCTGTGAAAAACGGGATAAATAATAATTAATGCTCATATTTTTATTAATCATATTGATAATGCTGAATGACACCTTTAAAAATTATGTACATTTTTGTGATAAATTTCTAAAATTTCATCATTTTTAGTTGAAATCAGTCTAAATTGATACAAGATAAATAGTAGTTAATAGTTATATACATATAGATATATAGATATGTGTGTGTATGTGTATAATTTTATTATCTTTTTTTTCCCGTCCTTGGCAGAGACTGTTTAAATAGGGGGCCGCCATTTTTCGCATAAACTATAATACGTTACCATGGTGAAAGCAAAAAAAAAAAAAAAAAAATTGCTGCGGTAATATATTTGACATGTCGGATAATGGCGCTTCTGTCAAATTTCAAATGTGTGAAATAAATCCCGCAAATTCTCCTTTCTTACTCCGCCAGTTGATTCCCAGTGAGGGAAGCGTTTCTATAGACGACTACTTGAATGCAGTGGTTATGCTCATGCCCGGATACGTAGACAGTGACTTCATACTCATTTTTCAGTGCACGTCCAGTGGCCGTCGCTCCTCTATTTGAATGGATTTATCGTAAAGAAAACAAACAAGCTGCCATCTATGTGTTCGCGCTGATTTACAGACATGTAAGGAAACGTGAAGATTATCGATTCTTTCCGACGGACTGTTGCGTTTAGGTGAGCTGCTAAAATACATTTTTCCTTCTTTGTTTCCGAAGCAGCGGTGCGTTCACTATCGCACTGCCTTAAAAATGATGAAGATGGGCTGTATGAAATAATGAGGATCGCACGATCTAGTACAGGTAGTATGCTATATTTTCTAAGCATTAGTGAAACCTGGATTGTGCAGCCCATTAAAGCCTTAAAACCAACATTCGTTTTGATATTCAGAGATTTTTCTTTCTTTTTTTTTTTTTTGATTAAGCAGACGCTGCTATATATGTGTGTGTGTGTGAGTTAAGGGGGATGATGGGGAGGTAAGGTAATTGGCCAAATGCAGTGGTGCATAGCCTATTATAGCCCATGTCTAACGTTTGTGATCAAAGTGTAAGTTATCCATCCAGTTCTCCTCATTATCATTATAACTGTATTGAAGACGAGCCCATAGAGCTGATTGTATTTATATTCTTTGTCGTTTTCTACCAAGGTGGCAGCAATGGTGGAAGCATGTGCTCCTTCCTCTTAGAGGAATAATGCTGAAATTGATGAATGTGGAGTCGCTCTAAATCATCAGAATACAATGAACACCACTCTTACACCCTCGGACCTGGTGGATGTGCCAAGACTGCAGACCTTCAATGGCACCCTGGGTAACCAGACCCCCTCGGGCTGGGCCGTGATCCACACTGCTACCTTGACTTTTTGTTCTCTCCTCCTCATCTTTATCTTCTTCCTGGGCTCTTACGGCAATCTTGTGGTGTTCCTGTCTTTTTTCGACCCGGCGTTTCGCAAGTTCCGCACCAACTTTGACTTCATGATCCTCAACCTGTCCTTCTGCGACTTGTTCATTTGTTGCGTGACCGCTCCCATGTTTGCGCTGGTGCTCTTCCTGGATGCAGGCGGAGGGGACGGCGTGTCAAAGAGTTTCTGCTTCGCCTTCCACTTGACCAGTTCGGGCTTCATCATCATGTCCCTGGAGACGGTGGCTGTCATTGCTTTGCACAGACTCCGCATGGTTTTGGGACAGCAGCCCAACCGCACTGCTTCCTTCCCCTGCACGCTGGCCCTGACCGCCCTGCTGTGGACATCCAGCTTCACAATCGCTGCTCTCCTCACCATGCGTGCATACCCACGCAAAGATGGACCCTGCTTGCCCCACTTTGGCCTGGGGAGTGGGCAGGCCAGGGTTGTGTTGTACGTCTACCTGGCAGATTTTGCCTTTTGTGTTGCTGTGGTGTCTGTGTCGTATCTGATGATTGCTCAGACCCTGAGGAAGAACGCGCAAGTAAGGAAATGCCCAATCATCACTGTAGATGCCACCTGCCCTCCACCCCCACCACCTCTCATTGCAGCAGGCTTTGAGAGCATGCAGTGTGCCGTTCAAGGCCCCTCTCTGTACCGTAACCAGACTTACAACAAACTGCAGAATGTACAAACGCACGCCTATGCCAACAGGACCAACCAGCCGGCAGTTCCAGGGGCCGCCCAAGGAGCCACCTGCTGTCAGCTGGTCTCCACAGTCAACTTAGCCACAGCCAAAGACTCCAAGGCAGTTGTCACCTGTGTAGTTATAGTGTTCTCTGTGTTACTCTGCTGCCTACCGATGGGAGTTTCACTGGCGCAGGATGTTTTGTCACCAGAAAGCAGCTTTGCACATTACCAGTTCGAACTGTGTGGCTTTGTGCTCATTTTTCTCAAATCAGGCATCAATCCGTTTGTGTACTCGCGCAACAGTGCAGGCCTCCGCCGCCGCGTGCTGTGCTGCATTCAGTGGGCCGCGCTTGGATTTCTGTGCTGCAAGCAAAAGACACGCCTGCACGCAATGGGGAAGGGGAGCCTGGAAGTCAATCGCAATAAATCCTCCCATCACGAGACCAACTCGGCCTACGTGCTGTCACCTAAGCCTCAGAAGAGGCTGGTAGACCAGGCTTGTGGACCCAGTCATTCCCGGGATTGCGCTGGCAGTCCCAGGGCGACCGGTACACGCAAACCTCGCCTCCCGAGCACCTCTACACCCATCAACACCCGGATTGAGCCCTACTACAGTATATACAACAGCAGTCCCTCAGCAGGGCCCAGCTCCCCCACCAGCCTACAGCCTGTCAGCTCTCAGACATTTGCCTTTGCCAAGTCCTATGTAGCCATGCACTACCACACTCACCAAGATGCTCTGCAGGACTTTGAAAGCACCTCAGTGCACCAGATTCCTGTGCCCTCGGTATAATCAAAGAACAGAAAGCTTTGGACAATCTCTCCATGACTTTAAATCCAATGTGAATCAAAGGAGGAACATGTAAACAGGCCATTTTTATGTCTTTGGACTCGGTATTAACATTTTTGTTCTCTCCTACAGTAGAAAGATGTTGCAATTTTGTGACTGGAGAAATGACAAGAACCAGAATTACAGTATAAACTTTGCCTTGGAAACTGAAACGAGAAAGAGATTTAGAATAAAAGTTGATGTTCCAGCAAGTTATTTATTGATATCGAATTGATTTATTGAGGTTTTCACTGAAGCCAGAGGCGCCAGTTGCTAGTTTCAATCGCAGTTCCTCTCTGGCTGGAGTTAGGAGTGAAACCAGCTTCTGCAGCATCAGGCCACTATGAAACCCCATATGGCTGTGAGTGGCACGTGGTTGCACCTGGATGGACTCTCTTTTCAAGAAGAAAAAAAGAGTCTGAGCCTCATACACTTTTTTTTAAACACAATAAATAACCGGCAAGTACAAATGTAATGTCTGTGAGATCTACACCTGTTACTGTGCTGATGTCACTACACACACACATAGCATCAGCGCCCTCTGGTGGCCTATTAAATAAAACACAATTCTACACTTAACTTACTTGATCAGGGGTGTCAAACCTCAGGCCCAGGGGCTGGAATCAGCCTGCTAAAGACTCCAATCCAGCCCCACTGGACAGCTTTGAAAAAATGTAGAGAAAGGCATAAGTTTGGGGGCTTTTAGCTGTTTTTTTCACAAGTTTAACAGCTTCAGTTTTACTGATTAAAAACCTCCCATATAACCATTCAAGCTATACCAAACAAATTAGGTTATTAAAAAATAAATGACAAAACTTCCTGTGTTTTCATTATCTACTATAATAATGTGTTATACACAGGGTACATTGCATATCCATTGCTCACATGGATGAACTTCTGTAGTTGAACACATTTATGCACAAGCCATTCATTTACTACAGCAGAATTTATTTATCAAGTAGAAAAAACTGACACTTTCTGTTGAAGTTGCACTTTATTTTTATATTTAGATACCTTGAGGATTGAATGTGGTCTTGAACTGGTCCAACCCACTTAAAATCAAAGCGGGCAGTTTGAGTTTGATATCCCCGAACTATATATTTCCCTAATGTCTTAAATCTATTCTTTTCAGTGGTAATGCAAAACTAAAATAGGGTTTCATGTTTTGATTTTTTTAATTCTTTGCTGTAAATGCATTGGTTTTTATTCCAGAGATACAGCAGTAGTCGGATCCCAGTGTGCATCTTCACAAAACCACAAAACGAACCTTTTAAATGAACCTGCACACATTCTGTACATCCTACAACCTTACACTCACTTTTATTGTTATTCCACAGCAATCTCTAATGCATAAGTTACACTCACACAGCACACAGTCTCCCTGCTGTGAAGCATTTTCAGATGTTTTTTTTCCCCTCTCATATCTACAAGTAAAAAAGTGCCACAGTCAAGCAGCTAATCACTCCATATCACACACACACAAACAATAAAACCACTATGAATATTGTTAATTCCCCTGATGATTCGTCACTCCTTTGCTTGCAATCAATCATCACAAAAAGAAGCATAGATATGAAGTTCAAGCAATAACTCCACTGCCTGAATTTGATTTAAGTTAGAGTCGGGCTGATGTAGCGTCACCCATCGCACAGGTCATGGGAGTGTGGGCTGGGCCTGTGCTCCTGGGCTACATGAGGTCCAGCCTCAGGATCGAGTTTATTCTCAGTTTTGGCTTGTAGCGCAGTCTTAAGGGCGTCTTGTTTACTAAGTGTCCTCGTTCTTTATGTCCTCCGTGTGCCGCTGCCGTTTAAAGATCTCCACCAGTTTAACTGGAGAGTGACAGAAGTCCGTATTCATCAGCAGTGTCAAGAATCCTGCATATGACCGGTGACTCAACCTAAAGGGAAAAAAAAAAAAAAGTCATCCTGAATATGGTGCCTGTCATTTAGGATGATATGCCTGCACAACGCCAGTATACTTAGATAATTAGATCAGTGTCATTCCCTTTGTCAAATCTACAGGAAGTACTGCAAATATTTGCAGTACTTGGCATGTTTATAATAATTCCTAATTAAAGAAACCAGAAGTTATATATATTTTAATGTGTTATAGAGAAAGAGCACAAGGGGAACAAAATAACATCAAGATTGGCTCATTTACATCACATTTATCCATGCAGTTAGACAATCTGCTGCTTCTGCTTTATAATTATTCCTAAAACTGATGCAAATGTGTTTTACAAAGGACTAAACCTTCACATAAGATTCATAATGTTACTAAGCAAATTTTACTGTTTTCTTTTTTTGCACTGAGTGCCACTCTGGAGAGAAACATAAACTTACCCCAAGGACATACTGACAAGTCTGAGGCTCCAGCATATAGACAGTGACAGCATGGGGAGACTCAGACTCCTTACATCTGACAGAGAGAAGAGAAATGATATGAGTGAATCAAAATGGGAAACACTGACAATTTAGTCTTCCTCCTCCGTGGACTCGGGCTGATGTGCTCCCCCCTTCATCCCGTAGTTCTAGGTAACTGTTCACTCACTTGAGCTTGACAATGACCTGTCTGGGCTTCCCTGTCAGGTCACACACATCACCGTGGCCATAGAAGTGGGAAACCAACCTATTGTGGAGTAAAGGGGAAAAGAAAAAGTAGTGGGTGGATATTTTTGTATCCGTTTACAGCGATTAGTGTTCAAAAATCTGAAAGGCCTACTTGACTTTCTGCACTCCGTCCTCTCTGAGCTGGAGGGATCGGGCGACGTTCTTCTTGGCCCAGTCGAGGTGTTCATCTGCATTCCAGTTCCCCACCACTACAATGTTCTTCCCTTGCTCTTTATCCTGCAACACAAAGAAAAGATAATCTGGCTGATACAGAAAATACTTTTGCTTACTGCTTTATAGCCAGGGTACAATCTAAAAAGGTACTAGAAGTGCATTTGATTATTTACTTTTTCCACGTTTGAATACACTCGCTTACCTCGTGGTACTGATGGACGTGCCTTCCGTAACAGAATTCATATTTCCACCATCCTACCCCCTGAAACGCACATGTTGAGATGATTAGTGGTCACTGAGCAGTTTATGTATCAGTGCTCAGCTTCCAACACATAAACACGCCTCACCCCGTGCAGACAGTACGAGCCACTCAGGAACTCCTTAATTAGCTGCTCGTCTGTCAGGCGAGAGATGTGCGTGGTACCAACAGTGACCTGAGACTGCCCTCCGACGGTCATGGGTTTGTGGGTGGAGGTGAAGGCTTCTTCTCTCACTGCTGACGTCTCCTCCTGTGATATATCACAAATGTAAATAAGCCACGTTTCGTGTGTTCAGGTGATCACCGTCTTTGCACGTCTTACCTCTCTGGGCTCAGAGGTGGCACCAAAAGGTGGTTTAAGCTGCTCTTCTTGTTCTTTGTCCAACTGGGCGAGCCGCTGAGGCCGCAGAGGGGAGCCCGCCAGAGCCTGGCAGAAGATGGCGTTCACCGGGGAGGATTTGAACCTGTGAACAAGTGGTGAATTTTATAGCATTTATTGAGAAATATGAAAAATAAAAAGTCTCAGTTTGAGTTTTTCCTTTAAAATGTTGTCTTTATACTACTTTCAGTTAAATATAAGGTTAAAAGACAAGCTACACCTTACTGTTCTACAGCAGCCAAAAACAGGCTTTAACTAAACAGCTCAGTGCCTCCATAGTTAACACATTCACCTAAACTGCTAAACATCTGCAGTTAAAGACTGAGAGGAGACACAAATCCCGGGGGACGCTGCATCAGAACATCATCTGTTGCAAGAATTTTGCATGATATTTAAAACATGCGGATCCATCAGCAGAAACAAAACAGCTTTTCTTTTGTGTTTTGTGTGCTATTAAAGCATTTTTCTATTTGCTGGTGCTTTCTTAAGTTGCTCGAGTTTGACCTCTCAGGGCCACCGTGTAAATATAATGAGACAAACTAACAAACAAACTAAATACAGTTGTAGCGCTCTATTAAAGTGTAACCATCTTGACAGATCTTACCTGTATTTTGGGTGTGCGCAAAGCAGAGGCGTCAGCACCACCACCTCATATTCGCAGGTGGTGACCTCAGCGACAGACAAGATCTCGTGCTTGGCCTCCGGATGGCAGACGTACAGCACGGCTGTGGAACGAGGCTGGTCCTGTTTCAGCAAACACGGAGTCCCGTTTCCCATCTCCACTGAGTAGTAGGGAGTCAGCTGACCTTCAAGGTTCTTAGTGGGCACCTAATGTTAGAAAAGGGGAAGGCAACAGGAAAGAAATGTGAGACATGAAAAACTAGACTGGCAGATTTGCTTGGTTACTCAGTAGAATACTTGCTTTGGTTTCGGACGGTTTGACACTGTCTGTCTTCTCAGCTTGATCTGAAAAAAGAAAAAGAAAGGACAAATATGATTAACGTTCAATTTAAAAAAAAAAAAAAAAAGCACTGTAAGATATACATATATATAGAAACTTACCTGTCTCTGCTGAATGGCTCTTCTGAGCCATATTTCCCAAGAAGTACTCTTGTACACTTATCTTCTGTGGAAACATGCAAGCTTAGCGAACCGTAATGAGTGCACATTTTCCATTCCAGCCATCTAAAAATATTTCAAATAACTCAAAGCACTGACCTGAGAAGTCTCCTTCTCTTCATGGTACTGCCTTACATGTTTTCCATGGCATACTTCATACGTCCAGTACGACTCAATCTGCATTGGTATAAATATACGCTCAGCAATACACTCGAACAACATGATTTTTGTCATGCTCTGCTAATATAGTGTGACTCTGACTTTAAACTGCACGCAGTTTCAGTCTCTGTGTGGAGGGATATGAGATGAAAACAGAAAAGTCTCACCCTGTAGGAGCAGCTGCTTCGTTTGAATAGCGGCTCGAGCAGTTCACCTGGACTGGGCCCGCCGTACTCCTTTTCATCATCCTGCGGCACCAAACAAATGCAACAAGAGTGATGAGAGACGAGATAACACATGCTTTTTTTAACTCTAGGAAAGGAGGGAAACTGAAACTTTTTTTTTATTTCAATAACTTACTTTTATTAAAGGCTTATTTAGCATTTTGTAACTGATGTTTTAGCATACCTTCCTATTAGGTTGTATTGGTCTTCATTCAAGTCAGAATTACAGACACAACAACCTTCAGCAACCTTTTATTGCTTAACACAGCTCTATAGTGCTTCTTCTATGAGGGTTGCTGTGTCATGGCACAGTTACATAGTCTCTGGTTTAGAATATAAAAAAATAAAAACAGTCAGTGCTTTTCACATAAACCCCTTAGAATCAGATGATTTTTTGGCACAATGCTTTTAGTATGTTTAGTGAAACCACGCAAAATTTTGCCTTCACACCATGAAGATTTCCTGCGTCACAGACTCTCAAGATACAAAGGGGTCGGTGGAAAAGCTGCACTTTTTATTGCCTTTTCCCCCCCCTTCAAGTTTTTTGAGCCCTTATTTCTGAGTAAGTACCACAGTGAGTTCTTTTCATTCAGGACAAACTTTCCCATAGGCAGCAGTGAGAATCGGTAACACAGGATAAGTCACAGTTTTTGTCGTTTGCACCAACGTGACAACAATGACGCAGAGTAACAGAAGCAAGCTCTCGCACCTTGGATGTTTTGTCTGTTTTTTTGATAATTTACTAGAGATAAATATATATATGTATATATATATATATATATATATATTTAAAAAAATCTATTAGCAAACATTGCTGTTCACATGTTGTATGTAACAGTTTGGACATATCACATTGATCAAACAACTTTAGGTCCTGAAGAATTTGGCGATTTTCTGTGGAATGACTCACACTTTTAAATGCAACTGTATCACAATTGATCTTTTTTCCTGACATCTGCAGGTAGGTTATAATCACTTGTGCAGAAACAACACAAAATTGCTCCCTCCCTAGCTCTGCTAGTGCAAACTAGTTCAGTGACAAGCTCTCATAACTCTTTAGATAAACAGCTGTGCCATTCCCAGAAAGTGTTAGGAGTGCTCACCTCCTCTCCAGCCGTCAGTGAAGGGAGGAGACATTTGTACTTCTCCTTCTCTGTTGTGGTCATGATGACGAAGTCTTCCTCACTGTAAAGTGCACCTGAAGTTGGCTGCGGGCGGGAGACAAACATCTGTTACTTTAACTCTGAGGTCTTGTGTGACAGAAAGAGAAAGAAGTCTAAAACAAATGCACGATAAAGTGACATTTACGTCTCCTGACCCTGTTACAGCAGATTAGTTCCTTTAGTGGCACTAAAAGATGAGACATACCAGCGTAAATTCAGCGCCAGGCCAGGTGATTTTGAAAGGGATTTCGTCTGTGAATGAGGGATAGCCTCCTCTGTTGGCTGAAACGCCGCTGCAGACCTCCAGCAGCCCCCCGAGTAACGCCAACAGCAGCCCCGCCATCATCTCTCCTTCCCCGGCTGCTGAGCTCCTACAGCCCGCTCTTCATGTACGGAGGAAATGGATTAAAAGCTGCTACAAAGGCTTAACAGACCTAAGATATAACACAACCGTGCAAGACGGATGTCAATACGGTTAAAAAAAAAATACACAGGAAGTAAATTGCCACGTCGTGTTCCGGCTGCGCTTTGGGCTGAAAAAGAAGCAGCGCCACCTGGCTGCGATACTTGGCATGGACACACAGCTGGATCCAAATGACAGCAGAGATGTTCATTTCTGTCTTTCTTATTCAACAGAGAGTAGCACTTTATAATAGAGCAACAATCCAACTGTTTTTAATTATTATTATTATTATTGTTGTTGTTATTATTATTATTATTATTATATCTTTTCAAGAAAGGAGACACAAATAATACTGTAATTAATTTTAAGTAGTTCATAAGTCAGTGTAAATACTGCGTGCTTACACTAGGAAAACGCTATTCTTTAGATTAAAATACCCGAAGTTTCACACTACTTCAAATTACACAGTTACTACTACTTATGTATTACTTAAAATTACTTACAATGTAATTTGTGTAATTTTGCATGTAAAATACCCAGAAACTATTCACTACTTAAAATTACTTGGACTATAATTATTTTTTCACTCTTGCAAAAACCTTAATTGTTACTACCATATTCTAACATATCAACAGGGAAGCTCTTGTAGGTAAACGTAATTACAATGTAATTTCAGGTAAAAGTACATTGAAATTACACCCTTAGTCATGTGTCATATTATAAAGTGCTACTCAACAGTTATATTAGGCTTTTGTTTTTAATGATCCCACTTTCTATCCCAAGACCATAACAAAACTTCAAATATAATTAAGCCCTGATAAAATATTTCCATATCCCAGTCTATTATGCACACTAAAATGAAAGTCAAGTCAAGTTTAATGGCAAACATTTGTAACCAGGCTATAACAACTGCAATAATGTCTCTAAACTCTTTTCATTAGTGAGGTTGTGTAAATTAATCTTCCACTTGAGGTGAAACAAGGCTTATATAGTGACTACATAGTCACTGTAAAAGATAACGTTATGCTGTGTAGTCAAACAGCATGAGCCCAAACACATTTTAGTTGTAATGTTATTGAAGATTACAAATTCTCACCAATACTTTGTAGCTTTGTAGTAATCACATGATTTTTTGCTGAACCTTAAAGCAAAAATAATATAAATGGATGATAAGGCATTTATGAACAGTAAAGCATATAATCTGAATCTGGTCTTTCACAAGAAGATGAAGTGGCTTCATGCAAGTCATTTTATTAACCATTAGGATGGATGATGTATATCTGCAGTACTGTGAAAAAGTATTTGTGTTCTTCCTGATTTCTTTCTCTTTTTTGTGGAATATTTGTCACACTTACATGTTCCAGATCATCAAACTACTTTTGATATTGGACAAAGATAATCAGAGTAAATACAAAATTCTGTTTTTCGATATATGTAAGTATGGCAAATGCGCAAAAGAAGGGAGCAAATATACTTTTTTGCAGCACTGTAGATATGTTTCCAAGGTTATGATGCGGATTTATGCTGGTGAACATGAGCAGGGCTTTTATCTTCAAACAGATATCCATCCATGCCCAGTGCATCTCATTTACAAGCTGAAAATAAAAGCATCCAGATTTTGCGCAGTAATACTTTAAATATGTCACCCTGTCCTTCAAATTTGCCTGTGTTGTGAGAGACCACAGATCACCACAAGATAAACTTTCTTTGCCTCACTGCTGCCTCCCGGTGGAAGATTTGGGAAATTTAATTTGCGTTTGTAAGGTCTCTCAATTATTTTTAATTGCGGCTCTACGCAGGACTGAAGATGAAAGCCAATATGGAGATACCCACTGAAGAGTCAAATGTCGAGAAGCTCATTTACCGAGCCTTCCGCATATAGCATTTCAGTTCACTTATGGAAGCAATGACTGAAGCAGCTCTGTCCCAAAGTGCCCCATAATCCTCTGACGCTGTTGAGTCGGCATTGCTGCGTGTTGAACGACTATAAATAGTCTTCCTCCACTTGAACAGCGCCTAAAAAAAATGTCACAGTTCACAGGGAATTTAAAACATAGACCCTGAAAATGTGTGGCTGCTGCAATTCAGAGTCGGCCTGTAAATGCACATCGAGTTGGACAGTGTTCATTTGAGATTGGCATGTTTTCACCTGTTGGTGGAGCTGTTGATGTGAGAATGCGCAGTGTGTGAGCCAGGAGAAAGGGACCAGATTATAACAGAGATTTCCAGACAAAGAGGCAGAGGATTAGGATATAGAGGAACAGGGAAGGATACACGCAAGAAAAACATGCCAGTGGATCATCCAGCTTCTGAAACCACGTTCCTCTGCTTGTATATATAGAGCTTATACTCTCACCTGTATATGAGTATAAGCCTCCTGTGTCCATACAGTATCCGTATGGAAATATTTATGAGCCTGCCTTCATAGATACATATAGAGAGTCTTCTTCACCATTTCTTCCTTGATAGTCAACACTAACAGACTTTGCAGGAGCCTGACTGATGGGAACTTAGCTGAACTCCCCACTTTGAAATGAGCATTTTCATTTATTTCACTGTCGTCTGTGGGGTGAACACGATTTGCATAGATCCCTTCCTTACACCCTCACCTTTTGCATAATTGATACAACTGTCATCTCCCCAACCATAATAACATCATTCCAAAGGGAGCAGAGAGAAATGAATCTTGGCATTTGAAGGTCTCGAGCAAAGATTAAGATATCTCCTGAGCCGTCACCTAAAAATATACATAGAATATGTCAGGAATCAAATCAATACTGGCACTTTTGCTTGATTTTCCTAATGAAATTCAGTATTGATTTGCGTAAAGCGCGCATGTTGAATTTCTTTGTAAGTTACCAATGCAGCGAGTGCTGCCATGGAAGCTTGAACAAAGGCATGCGTCAAAGTCTATGGAGTTTTTTTTTTCTTAACTGAAATGGTGAAATGAAGTCACACACAATCATGACCTCATCTGTAACATGATGTTTCCTAGCAACATGTGTCTACAGACCAGTATGCACCTGTCCATGTTTAGATGATTTCTATCAACCTCTATCAACGTTACGAGAACGACTGAGGGAAAAATGCAGACACATCTTATGACCCGAGCGATAAATTCCACAAATCCCATCACGATAAAAATTTTTTCCATTTGGATCATAGAAGAAACTTCACATCCAATTTGGTCTCGGTGTAGCTGCTTTGCCTGACAGATACTCTTATAAAACAATTATTATACCAAATATATTGAAATATGCCAATTCTGATGTGTTCACACTCAAAGCCTTAAGCCTTTAATATGAAAGTTGGGACAGTTTTTAGATCATAAGTCACGACGTATAGCTGTGGTATGTCTACTGCTACCTGCAAGTTTGCAACCAACATGCTGACTTCTTTAAATTAGCTCTGACTCAGAAAGCACTAAGTAAATATTAATGATAAACACTAAACTGTTTTACAGATAGTTTGGTCTTTCTTTACCAGAAACAATCAATTTATCCTGTGAAGTTTTTGGTAGTGTAGTTTAGTGTTTTAATCCTTACTAAGTTAAGAATTGCTATTGATAATTTGGTAGGATTTGACCAGACGGAGCTTACACTCCTGCTGTTTGGGCAGTTTTTATTTCATGTGCTTTGCTCTCTGTTTCACCATGTTTTTATAAGCTCCTCCCCTAAAACACAGAGTGGAGCAGAGCAGAGTTGATTTATCAGCGAGATGGTATGTTTACCATTGATTGTGGTATTCATTAATCAATACCGTTTCTTTGGACTTTGTGGAGAATTTTTAAATGATGATAAACACTGTAAGTGTCAAAATTATCAGTTTGAAGACTCTGCAGTAAACTGGCAGGCCTGTTTACCGGTGTCAGGATTGTAGCGTCAGAACTCTTGATATTCACCCCAAAGCTGATGATTGAGGAAACTCTCCTAATTCTGTCAAATCTGCATGGACCTACCCATCACTCATGCACCTGTTGTACTTCCATCAAACTAAAACACTGTGTAATAGGCTAAAGAAATCTTGTAAGGGGTTACTACTCAAATTCTGGAGAGGCAAAACAACAAGTCAGTGACACATGAAAGAGATGGATTTAAGCATGCCAGTGGATCAGAGTGCCGCTCTGCACCTCCCTGCAGAGAAGGTAATGAGAGAGTATTTTTGTTTGGATGGGTCTGGATGGGATCCAGATACTGACAGAGCTGGTCCGCGCTTATTTGTCTGAGACGGAGGATCAAATCCTACACGAGAAAAGGGAAAGAGCCCAGGATTGAAATGCAGGCAGTATAAACCAATAACGACAGGACGCATATTTGTGTTACTGGGTTGACCCAGTCCTTATGAGAATATAAACTTGGGCTTTGTTCTTTATTTTGACGTTATATTTTGTATTTACAGGCTTTTCTTTCTCCCCAGCCTGGGAAAACCTCCAGAAGCGGCTTCATCATAACTAAAACACCCTATGCACCATGGCCATTCTCAAAAGGTGACCATGGATTTTTATGTTAATACCATTATAATACCTCATTGTCTGAGACTTTAAGCTGTTCGAGAGAGTCTTGCAATGCCACACTTGAATACAAAAGTCAGTGAAACCCCAGAAGTGTCCCTTTTGTCTACAAGCAAGAGCAGAAAGTGGGTTAGCTGCTTGAAAATGCATCCTAAGCAGTGCGCATAAGCTAGAAGAGCTTAGTGAAGCTAGGAAGACTTTGAGAGTGAAAGTCATTTGGTGTCTCTTCAGAGTTTGACAGGGAACAGCACAAAAACGGAGAGGTGTGGAACAGAGCTCTCGACTGACTGGATGGAGAGCAGAAACCGAGATTACATGGCTATTTGATCAATATCAGCACATCAGCTGCTAGGAATAATGTGCAATGAGAGCCGTATTAGTAAGTGAGCATATGCTTAACAAGAGGAATAGCAGCTATGACTTTAAACTGCATTTATTAAAATATCCTTAACACACATGCTGACAAAACTTTGTTGGCTCCAAGCAAATAACACTTGTGAAATACTGGATGGCAGATTCTGTATACTTTATTGATTCCTCTATATTAGCATATCTGGGAAAGATCACTTTAACAGTCCACAGCAACCCACATAAGCTATTTACAGAGCAAATAAATACGTTGCTTTCCTAACACAGTTCTTTATCCCCGCCGAAGTACAGTACGCACTGCATTCACCAAGTCATTTATATTCACCCGGCTCTTGTGTAATTGATTCAAGCAAACGCCACACAATCCATCATCATTTGAATGCAGTCACAAGATTTCATTGGCACCAATTTGGACTGCAGATAGGTTTAATTGGCTGAGATATGTGAGAGATGATGGCTTCTTCCATATTATGTATGAGTTCACTACAGTCTACTGGCTTGGCTCAGACAACTAAGAGAAAACAAGCAAAGGCAGCAATTTAATGCAAAGAATTGGACCGGTAGCTTTACACTTATATAAGATAACAAGGTCCTGAAAAAAGGCTCCAAAAGTAATAGATATTTATATTACAACAGTTTGCATACTTGGTCCTTGGTTAAAAAAACGTCCGTATGTAATATTGAGCACATGAGGCCACTTCAAGAAATATGCAGACATTCCTCTTTCTTACTCTTTAGTTAAGAGAATGCTAGCCACACTTAATGACATGCATTTTCCAAATGATGCAGGCATCAAGTAATTATTGCACTTAGTATGCAGAGCATTTTCCTCCACTACACTTAATGCTCATAGTCTTTCCATCTACTACCCCTGCAAATTAACTGGCTCACTATCTGATCCTAAACTGACATTTCTATTCTGCCAAATGAGAAGCGGAGAGTCAAGAATTTCCACAACGCATGTCATCATGTACAATTGTTATCCTATTAATTTTGGTGTACTAGCTGTTGCGAAAGGGCACTCTCGGAGTCTTGTAGTGTTTGCAAGTTATTCATCGTCTTCTCCAAATGCTTTTAAATGTTTTGGCTTTTTTCTGAAGTTCTTGTCACTTGAATTTGAAAACACAAAAACTATGTCTTCCAGGTTTTTTTCCCCCCTGCTCTGTGTACACAACTGTCGCAGCCGCGGTGCTATTTTCAGTTCATTTTCATTCAAGAGCACGCGCCTTCCTTTTTCAGCCCCTTCAAAAGTTTTTCCCAACTTTATTCCAAACCTCAGTTTGCCAGCAGTCATGCAGCCACAGTAAACTATTCAGTAAACAATGTATGGTGTTAACGCTGAGATGAAAAAGACGTGCTGGAATTATATTGGCAGGTTGGTATCACACTGCCTCTTTTCTAAATGGCACAGAGAATCTGACCTTCTCACGATCTCAGCGCTGTCAAAAGATGACCTTTGTGCACAGCATCACGTAGTCAATGTCTTCGTCTTTAGACAAGGCAAGCTTTGCCTTTTAAAAAAATCACTTGTCAGTAGCAACACTGTAAGCAAAATAGAGGGGAAAACAGCAGTTTTATTTTGCATGTAGCCTGGTTTAGCTGACAATAATCTGGTGCTTAAGGACTCTGGGTTAGAATAACAGTGGGAAAAAAAGCAGAGTGATTCAGAGGCTAATTTACTCACAGTCCAGTCTCTCCAGAGAATAAAAGAAAATTCACTTCAAACACCCACGTAAAATCTGTTAATGTTTTTTTTTTCAGGACATTCTCACACCTCTTTTTTGGGGGACTTGTGAAACTTGGTAAATCAATAAACTTGTGTTATACTTCTCGGGCTGTGGGTGTAACCTGAGGGAATTGCAGGAGGAGGAGGAGGAGGCGGAGAACGGCCAGCTTGGCTTCCCTGGTGGGTCAAGGTGAGTCTGTTAGCCTGATGGCTTGTTCACTCTGCAGATGTCACCTGGTCATTATCCTGAGGCAGCCATCTGCCAGTTTGTCCTGCAGGGCCTGGCCACTCAGTCTTCTGGGCCCTTTGTGACTGGCAGGATCTATGCCGCTTTCTCTTCTTACTCTGACCTGCTACTCCACCTGCCTCCAGTGTCCAAAAGGCCAAGCTGGTCAGGGCCAGAGGGAAGAGAAAAGACACATATAGGAGATCCAAAAAAAGAAAAGAAAAAAAGAAGCAAGCTTTGAACTATCTGCCACAATGTAAACTGGGATAAATTAATGATGCAACCTCAGTTTTTACCTGGGCTAGCCTCACTGCCAACTGCTTGGCTTCTCACCCTCGGTGCCGGTGGGATGCACAGATATGCTGCCAAAATAAACTCCAGCCTCCCTCACCGTCTCACTGATTTCACTCGTTTCACTTGATTTTACTTAGAAAGTGCTTGACATGATTATTCCATTTCTTAAAAGTATCTATTGAGAAAATCCTCCGATACTAAAGCTAATGAAGGCTGTGTTACATCACCAAAGTTAATTGCCAGGCCTTAAATCTTCCCGAAAGTGTCTCACAGCGGGTAATTTTGTAGGAAAATTAGAGCCTTACTTTTGGACACGCTTAATCATGCCCTCCTTCAAGGTGCAGGATTTGGCTGTGGCTGTTACTTTTAAGATGTAATTTTGACTTTATGGGGTTTTAGCTTGGCTGGCTGACTACAATGAGATTTAATTCCTGAAGTGAGGAAAGGAATATTTTCTGGTATTGCTGCAAAACAGAATAGATTCTTCGGCGCGCACATATTCACTTTCTAAGTAATTTTATTCGCTGCAAGCCCTACCACACTGATGAATGTGCCTACGTGAATTTATTGAATTTGAGTTAGCGTAGACAGTTAGTTAATAGTTTAAAATTGCCCTCCAATGCTGATGTGAGGCAAAATAGCAACGTGAACAACAGAAGACCTGGTAGATTAGCTTAGCATAAACAAAAGAAAGCCAAGCTAAATGCGGCAGGGAAAAGAAAATATATCAGTGTCAGTGATTTTTGTATCTTATGCTTAGCAATCAGAGCTATAGAGGCTTTGCAGACACGTGACTGCTTACCACTTTTTGCCCATTTTGGACCTGTAATAATCCTGAAACATAGAGAAAAACCTTATGGAGATGAGATAAACTATGGCTACTATGAGTAAACAAACAAGTGTAGAAACTATAAAACAGTGGTCGAAGGGTGTTTTTCACATCTTTTAATTTGACTTCAGAAAAAATGAAAATTTTTCATTTATCAGCTGTTATAAATACTTACTGATGTATCAGCAAATAGCAAATATCAGCCGATATATCAGTAGCACCAATCTATCAATTGGCCTCTACTTTAAAGTGCATATTGTATTTTTACTCAGTTGTATATAGCATTTGTATTCTATTTTTATCTTATTGTATATTTTATTCTATTTTATTCTACTGTATATAGTATTTTATTTTATTCTATTCTGTACAGTTGTGTACTGTATTTATTCTTATTTTATTTTATTCTAATTTTTCCTTCATAACTTTTGCACTGTCCACTTCCTGCTGTGACAAAACAAATTTCCCACGTGTGGGATTAATAAAGGTTATCTTATCTTATCTTATCTTATCTTATCTTATCTTATCTTATCTTATCTTATCTTATATTTAAACACTAGAACCAAGAAAGCTGTAGTATTACATTTAAGAGTTTATGAATAATAGATGTGTGAATAAGTGGATATTTTTTTCCTACATTAGTAAAAAACAACAACAACATGTTGTTAACTGCTAAATGTCACTTCCTTGTCAGAGCAGTGGGAAAAAGAAAATCAGTGACTTTTTTAATTATCTGATAAAAATGACCTGTGCAAACTTTGTTTAGAACAAAAGAACACCATACACTTTTTTCCATTCTGCCCTGTGGTCTCACACATGCTGACAGCAGGAAATAGTTAAGGGCAGAGCCACAGATAACCAATCACGCAAAACCCATAAATGTGCTCATCTTCTGCCTGCGAGTAATATCCAGGTGGCTTAGAATTTTTTTTTTTTTATCATCTCACACTTTTATCATTTTTACTGACCACAAAATACCATTACTGGCTAATAAGCACACACACACTTGCGCACACCTTTGATCTTGGATGCCCAGTGATTCTGATATTTCATCCTTGACCCAGTTTGAACTCAGAACCTGCAATAATGTGCTGGACATGAATGGCTGCGTGGGTAATCTGCTCCTCCTTTCCTTCTGTTGTTTTTTTGGATCCGTTATGCTGTTGTTCTGGAGGAAGGCTCACCACAACTTGAGGCTTGGCTGTGTTTCCAGCCCCTGATATAGAAAGGAGAACCATGATTGTGGGAGGCCCACCCTCTAACCTGCCTGTGCCCCTGGCAGCCAGAACGGGCCAGCTGGTACTGTCAGGAACCTTGACAGATGACCTGCTGAGCAGATACTTTTAGTTCATGATTCACCCATCATTATACAAACATACAGATTAATGTGATGCACTGAAATTGTAGCAGGTCTTGCCTGATAACATTTACTTTAGAGCATCTTAAACTGCCGCTTACGGATCTGTTTTGTTGTAGGTCACTAGATTTTTGCAGAGTGTAGGTAAACATCTGCAGAGTGTATTTTAAAGTTGGATGAATATGAAAATAAATGTGCTCTATGATCTGTTTGAGGACGTGGATGAAAGAGAAGAATGTTTGTAATTGTCAAAAAAATTGGCTCAAATGTTCAGGAGTCTCACAAGATTCCTTCATTTGCCAAAAACAGTAAATTATACGCTATGTTTCATTTTCTGCTTGATTTCCAAGCCCAGTTGCACTTCCTACTGCAAACAGTCTTGCTCTCTTGCTCTGTTATAGCGTGTTTGTGCAATCTCTCTTACAACTCCAACCCACACAGATAACCTATGGCTGGATGCCATGTACTGTAGTTTGTGACCATACTGGAGGCTGTCAAAAGGCATTATGGGGGAAAAGTAGTGTAATTCCAGTAATGCAAGTAAATAAAAAATAATACCGGTAGTAAAAAAAACCCGCCACAGACCACAGCAGTGTATATCAATTTAATATTAATAGCTATCATCCCGTTGCTTAGAGAAAAAAAATAGATTGGTCTCCAAGAGCAAAATTTGTTTTAGATACATAGGACTCTGCAAAATATGTTTTGATAGGTAAATGGAAATAGATTTAGCAATTCATTGAGACATGCAAACGTAAATTAAATGTATAAGCAAAAAAAGAGTGTGTACAATTCTCCTTTATTTTTCAACATAGTCTGAACCCTGAACTTAGAGTTTCCTGTGTTTTCTTGAAGTAGTCTTCAGGAATAGTTCTTCAGGCTTTTGTTTTGTTCGCTGTCAAGATGATCCCACACTGCTTCAGCAGTGTTGAGGTCTGCACTCTCGAGAGGCCAATTCAAAGAGGACTAATGGTGCTCAGTGGACACACTGCACACGATGCCAAGATATGCCAAGTTTTCGATTAATAGCTCTTTTTTTGTAGATTTTTTGTAGAAAGAAATGGGAACAAATGATGTGTTTTTGAGGCATGCTGCTTGTAACAAAGTGGCTAAAGATGCAATTTTAAACTGGTTCTTTGCTAAGTTGTCTGTTATGTTTGAACATAACACTGGTTAGGTGCCTTTTTATGCTTGAATGAGTCATAGATCAGTTAAGTGGCTAAGTACTGTTCTTTAACTTCTGTTTAATTATTTGACCATGATGACACCTTTGATGAAACTTGATCTCATCATCTGCCTTTGACTTGACCAATTTAATTTCTTAAATTAGTCTCAGTGTTCTCATATTGCAGGTATCCTGTCCTCTGCATGTGTGTAGTGGCTGTAAAATGTATTAAATATGCTGTCTGCTATTATGATACTAAGTGATGTGACACTTTAATCAAAATAAATAGAGATCAGCGTGAGCATAGCATGAATCTAAAGTGCATAAAAATGAATTTATTGAGCTTACATGGAGTGGCTGACAGAGTTTTTTTATTGTGGTTTTTTTATGCAGCAATTTAGATCTGAAAGCAAATACTTCAAACTGCAAGCGACAATTATTGAAATTAACCAGCTTACAGTTCATTTCCCTATTCATATTCATATTTTATAATTCAGACCGAGCTTGAAGCGCCAGAACATCTGGAAGGAACTTTTGTTCCCTGAGTGACTGGGAGACAGCTGCCTCCTCCAAGGTTGGTAACAGTGGTGTGACACTCTTCACGTAGCCGACTGTAAGCCATGTGGCACGGTGCCCTCCGCATGTCCTCAGCCAATGAACAAGTCGTCTTTGCACTTGTTGAAAGGGAAGCAGATTGCATCTTATAGCTGAAAAATACTTTGGTGAACAGGGCACCCTCATGGAGGGCATACAAAACAACATCTTTCCAGCTTGCACGTGCACAATTTGCTTTTTCTTCCATCTTTGAATAGCAAGCTACAGCCAGGCTGGAGTGTACACACAGACACGATTGCAGGTTAAACAAGAAAAAAATAGCACCAGAAGTTTCAGCCTCTGCAGTATTGCAGATTTGAATGGAGTTGTAAATATATTATTTACATAGCATATATTTATTATCTATTTATTGTTAATTTAGTTAATTAAATTATGTTATATTTATATATTTAAAGCTCTTATGATAATTTTTTATTTTTGTTTAATGAAAGGGCATCAGACAAAATCAGTGGGGGAAGATTAATAAGACACACGGGCACATTACGTTTTACTAAATAACACTAATTATTTGTTTGACGGCTAAATAGTCAGAAATTAATAGCTGAAATCAAAGTGATGCTGAAAGATGAAGGGAGCTGGTCTCACTCTGTCAACTATATTCTGTGACTGAGGAGTTTCATTTCTTTATAATAGCCTGCTGATGTCAGAGGAATGCAAAGCGACTACAGGGGATGTAACACAAGACAAAAACATTCCCGTCTTTAAAGTTTTATCTTGCTATTCAACAGAGGATCTAAATGCAACCAAAACAGACAGATAAGCGGAATTAAATTACTGGATGATAACAGAGGTGATGCTGACATGAAAGCAGCTTGTCGAAGATAAATTGCTGCTTAATTCTGAAAAGTTCTTCAAGGCCAAATCTGGTATTGTGAAATATTTTAACATTTAAGAATTTTAAGAATTTTCTTCATAGTTCCTCTACTTTTATTTATTTATTTTTTAATGGTTACATAATTATTCTCCTAAGGTTACCATCAGCGGTGATTCTAGAGTCTATCGGGGCTCTGGTCAAAGATTCACAGCCCCCTCCCCCCAAACATCATTCATACCATTATGTAATAAATAACCTGACAACAACAATATAAAACTGCAGGTTAAAAATTGCTTTACAAATGCCAGACACATGTTTATTGGAGTAACGATGCCTAAGACCTTTAACCAGATGGCTTGTTATCTTGTGTTAATACAAACAAGGTAAGTCTACCAGGTCGACTGCTGGTGTTCTGACTGGCTGCAGTCAGCTTTGTCAGAAATATCATTACCTGCAGGGGCGTAATTTCCAGGGGGGTTAGGGGGGTTATGACCCCCCCCCAATAGTCAGACCCAACCAATATAACCTCCCTCAATAAAATTATGAATTATCTTGCATAAACAGGCTGTTGATTTTCTTTGCTCATTTCAGGTATTACCAGCAAAATAGTTGCATGTTTAATTATCTGGGAATGTACCCAGACTTATTTATTTATTTAGACAGAGACCTTGACCCCCCCCAATGTGCAGCACAAAGTTATGCCGATGATTATCTGAGTAGTGTAACATCCACTAGCTAGTGGAAGCTAGCTTATTCAAGTGTTTCTACACCTTAGTCACGGCTAGACTAGTAGCATCTAGTTATTTAGCATATTCCCCACTTGGGGACGACCGCTTCATATTATCCATAATATTGTACTGTTTGTATAAGTGTTTAAATACCATAAATTCCCAGTAAAATTGACTATTTTAATCATACATAGAATAGAATAGAATAGAATAGAATAGCTTTTTATTGTCACTGTTACAAGAACAGTGAAAGGCAGTTTGGCATCTCTCCATGTGTGTGAAGTACACAATAGCGTAAGTATTTACACAATGACAAATTTACATTTACACAAGAAAGATATGTACAAGTTATACATACACCTGCAAACATACACGCACATACATACATATATGTATATATACATATTTGCATCCGTACATGCATACACACACATATTTCCACATACACGCTTACATCTATATACATACACATACATGCCATCATACATGTATATGAGCCTACCCTGTACATATATATAAATATATACACATACAAGATTCCAATACACAAAGATAAAGAGGTAATTTGGTACATCTGTCATAATGGGACCAAGACTATTTGTTTTATCTTGGGCTTCTAGCCAAACATTTTATTAGAATGTCTCTACAAATGACCTTTACATGAAACAATTTGTTTCACAGGTGTGAGATAACTCGGCATAAGCAATGTGGCATACTTATTTTCTGGCATATTCAAAGAGGCTTTCTTTTAATCCCCCACCCCCTCCAAAATAAAAGAAAAAAATCCAGAAGCTGTCATTTAATTATATATTAATACCAAATGAATGTTTTTTGATGTGAACGGAGCAGCTGGGTTCTATCGGTTAAAAAATTTATGAACAGAAACTCTGACCTCAGTGTGAGGACTCCTGAAACCCTCTCTGCAGCAAGAGCTGCAGGCATTAACCGTGAAGATGTTGACAAGTGGTTTAGGCATTGCGGTGGTTTAGGCTCTCCACCACGACCCGCAGATCACCAAGTGCATCTGTTATTGTGATAAATCTGGACTGCAACACCAGTTCTCCTCTAGGCAGTTAGGCTACATTAACAAATTAATGAAACAAGCAGTAAAACCAGTACAAAAAAACCAAGCATGAAACAAAACTGGTGTTGGTTTATTGTTCTGCATCCTTGTTAACCACCACTGGCTGATGCATTTTACCTTACCTGCAAATCTCATCTGAGTGAAGGTTTCTCAATGTGTCGAAAGTCCAAAGCTGCTAAAGTATTTAACCAACAACAGTAAAAAACAAAGATATAGGAGAAATCCATAATGTCTTTAATTTACCCAAAAACTTAGCACAAGAATAGAGTAGACTCGGATTTATTTTAGTTATATAAAGTTTTCCATGTGTGCAAGTATTAGCCAAAAAGGTATAATGAGTAATAAGGGGCAGTCTGGCTTTACTTAGTTTATCTACTTGTGCAATTGCACTCAGTAAAGCCTAGAATCAATAACAGAATTGTTAAATACACCCAGAAAAGATTTATTGAGCTCTCCAAGACCCTAAGGAAAGTTTCTGATATGCTAATTTAATCACAGCTGAACAGAGCCATGTGTCAGTGACATCAAAGCAACTGCAGGGCAATCCTGTACACACAGAGTGAGCTGCAACTTGGCAATGCGCTCATTTGTTTCACTAAGCATGTAGGATATCCGCAACACCTGCAGGACAGACATACCATAAATGTAATGCAGATGCCCAAAACACAGGATAGTGGTTTTTGTCATTTTTGCAGTATTAACAGAGACTGAGCTAGGCTTGGTAAATTCTATGTGAGTAGTGCTTTTAATTAATGTATAATGCAAAAGCCTCTGACAGGGTCAGTGCTCTTCCTGTTGTCTCCACTCTTTCCTGCAGGTAGGGATCGGCAATGTTAACCAATGCTCTTTATCAGGTTATTTATGCCAACTCCTCTTTCTGTCTTGCTCTCTGTCACCCTCACCATATAACTCTTGGTTTAGCTTTTTCCTTTGATATCTGCTCACACTTCACTTACATCCAGCAACACACCAATCACTGACCTACATACTACGGATGTTTTATTGTTATTGTTTAAATAATTCCAATTCTGTGTGATCGCTCTCTCTTTTTGACCAAGTCTGGACTTTGGTGGAAACTCAGTGAATAAATATGGTTAAAGAAAATTCCACTAAAGCTACAAATACATGTAATTTGTGAACCATATGTTCTGTTTGCTTTCACTTTAGTATAGCATAGAAAACTGGAAAATATGTGCACTGTCGCATAAAATCATGTGAGTGGTGCTTGAGGAAACACTGTGCAGGGCATTTACTGTAGGGTTGTGTATGGTATAAAGAGCACATGCTTTATTCTCATAAGCACCGAGCATTACAAAAGGCTTTGTGAATTAAAAGCCCAAATGACCCACTGTCTTCTCATTGATGAAGATCTGGAAACAAAGCAAAACAAAAAGCTCTTTAATGAATAAGATATGCAAGTGAAATGACACTGGTCACAAATGCGCTTTCTTTTTCATGTTGAATTGCGCTTTGACATTACAGGAGCAATAAATAATAAATCTTATTTGAACAGCAGTGTAAAGTCTAACAGCGCGGTGCTGTTTGCCTTTCAATGGAAAAAAAATCTCTCTTCCCTTTTGTTTGAGCTCTAAGGAATTTTTCTTTCCTTTCACAGCTTTACATCATTTATATTTTCATCACTTGCATTAATGAATCATCAGTACAACGAATAAACAAACACCACAAGCTCATCGCATGAAGGCCGTGAGTGCAGTTACCGGCCTTGTTTTATAGTGTCTGACATGCTCTTGTGCCATGACTGGTCATTTGTCAGCACTAACAAAATGTATCAAAAAACTGCTTCCGTGAGTGTTTTCTGAACTGACACTGTTACCACATGCTCTGTACGTTCTCTAAGAGCTTATGTGGCGTTTTGACAACATCCCACTGCTCCTGCCTTTGTGTCTCAAACTGAATAGATGCTTGATGCAATGGGCTGAGGCATTCCTGCCATGTAGCGTAGATTTAAATTTTTACAGTAGCAAGGGATTTCTTCTTTGATAGGAACGTGAGAAACATGGATATGTTTATGGCTTAGTGTCTTCAACTATTTCATTCATTCATTCACATTCATTGTATTTGTCAAAGCAAATTCTTTTATTCATGGCACGCTGCGGAATAGCAATGAGGTGTGCAAGCGTGCACATGTTTTCCCCCATGTGCATGCGTTTTCCCAATCGCTTTTCCTACCGCTGCATTTCATTATGTGCTTTGTATCTATATTATGAAGAAAAAAAGATGTTCCTGGTTCTTGTTGCTATTTAAATACAATTCTATGTGTGCATACAGTTTGTTTTGTCCACTTTCTTGGTTTTGCAAAATTAATGCATGACATTTGAAGATGAAACAAATGCTCAACTTCCCACTCCTTTATCACAAACAGAGCCATCAGCTGTTTCATCAAGCTAGGTGACAAATACATTGAACATAAAAATAATAATTAAAAAAAAAACATGCATATCTGCCTCATCGGTATGTTTCTTAGGAATTGTGTCACTTTTTCTAGTGCATCAGGCCATCGGGTATCTTAAAGTTAAGTTAAACACTTTGATTTTGGAGATTTGGAGTTTATATGATGAGTCATGTCCAGAATGGACTTTGTTTAAGGCACTGGAAGCCCTGGTATCAGCTGGGGGGTTCTGCTGGTAGGAAGCTCTCAAACTTCCTTTCTTGTCATCTGCTTCCAAAATCCAACCCACCCATCCACCAACTTAGCACACCACAAAATCCCAAACTTGAACTCCTACCAAATGGCAAACAGTGACAGTGCACTTTTGAAGTGTTTTGTATAACTGTTGCCATTCATATCTGTCAGGGCACAGATTACCATCCACACAGTAATGGATATTTTGCAATGAAACATAGCAAATAATATTGTGGAACGTCTTTCTAAGCCTCAGCAGACACGTGATGCCCCCCCCCCACACACTAATACGAATCCTGTCCAATCTCCATTTACCCACATGCAGCAACGTGTAACTGTGTAGTGCTGAAAAGGATACATGCCAAACAAAACAGGTGCAGCGCTTGGCTTAACCAAGCGTACTGCTCTGCACTTACTGTCATAAGAAGCTTATCCACAGTTTGCATTAGAAAACAATTACAGTCAACATTTTTTAAATTCACAATTTAGCCTAGCATTTTGGGCTGTCATGGTGATGGTTAATGACACATCCATATAATATTTTGCTAAAATCTTAACGTAAAAGTGCATTCAACAAGTGCATAATTAAATACACTGCAGTTAATACGAAAATTAGAGCTGAACATTATATAACTATTAACGATGAACAAAAAAATGGTGATCACTAACTGTGCAAAATGCTGTTAATTACTGAAGGAACTATCAAGTATTCATGACATAGAGATTAGTGAACAGCTGAAGAAGTGATTGATTTTAGACACATGAAATTCTTAAACATTGAACAATTCATTTGATTTGTTGCTCTGTAATCTCTGAGGGTGGCTGTAGCTCAGGAGGTAGAGCAGGTCACCTACTGATTGGAAGGTTGGTGGTTCGATACCTGGCTCCTCCAGTCTGCATGCCAAGTATCCTTGGGCAAGATACTAACCCCAAGTTGCTCTCTGATGCATCCATCGGAGTGTGAATGTGTGTGAATGTTGTTAGAAAAAGCACTCGGTTTAGAGTCAGTGCTTTGAGTATTCCGGGAGAGTAGAAAAGTCCTATATAAGAATCAGTCTATTTACCATGTAATCTTCGGTGAAGTGTCTTTTGCCATAAAGCATTACTATGTTAACTTCATATTAAGTTGCTACAAAAAAACTATTAAAAAAAAAAGATTCTGAACATCAAAATCTGAGATTTCAACTTCAACCTCCCCAAAAAATTTAAATATAGGGGCTCCTGCTTTACATCTACAGGACAAGTATAGCTACTTAAACCATCCAAGTTTTTTAAAAGACTACAAAATGTCAAAGCCTCCTAACATTTAATATCACAAAAGTACACATGTACATGTGATAGACTTAAAACCATTTTCTGAACAGCTTTCGCAGCTGCTTTTATAAAATCTGACAAAAGGCCCAGCTTCTTTTGTGGGTGCTTAAAGTTTGGTCAGAGTGCCCTTTACACACAGAATGTTTGATCTAACTAACATTTTATGAAGTTTATTTGAGGACTAAAAAATTCAAATTCTGAGTAAAAAAACCCCCAAACTTTCCCATCAAGCTGGTTTTCATATCCACTGAAGTACGGATCACCTTTGAAACAAAACAGAGTTGGCGTTTGGGTTGGAGAAGGTCCATTAAGATCTGTCTGCTGTGACTCACCTAATTAAACAGACACAATTTAGCCGAAGCAACAGTTTAATAAATACTTCATTAATTTTTTTTGGGTTACTGTATTATTTTGTCAGCTTTATTGGTGCTTTATCATAATATATGAACCGCAACTACTAATACAATACAATACATAGCACTGTTCTGAAAACAGAGCGACTGAATATATGCTCACGGGAGTAAGACGAGCTCTTTTAGTCAACAAAATGTGGATTTTTTCATAAGAGATCCGCTTCTGTCTTTGATAACATATCTTTCCATTTGAAGTGAACTATGAGAGGCTGTGTTATCCTGTCACACTATATCATCCCTACATTTAATCTTTATCAAAGAATGCAAAAAGCAGATCACTGGCCAAACGTCAGAGGAGCATCATAAGGGGCTATATGATAGAAAACAGTCTTATCAGTAGATACAGGATTACTTTCAGTGCTATTAGGATGTCATATTGAATAAGGCAGACATAATTCAGATCAGAAGATAAACAATAAGGTTGACACAATGCAGGAAAAAATCCACACAGTGGACGAGTGTATAAATGTTAATACAATTATTTGAAGAAGCTCTGAGGTCACTTCTTTGAAAACTTTCCAGCTCAAAGTTGCACTGATTTCTTAAAGAAATTAATTAATCAAAACACAAACATGCTGTGACGTTTGTTCTGTATCAAAAATAGAGGAAAAAACAGTTTGATGATTTGAACATAGGATATATTTATTTACAGCCTGTCAAAAAACAGAAAAGTGTAAATGTGAGAAAAATTAAATAAGATCCAGCTTCACATTAATTCGCTGAGAAGATTTAGGTAATAATGAATAATTGCTTTCAACCTCTTTCATGGGCCAAGATTAGTGCCAAATGCAGGATGTGCATGTAAGCACGTAACAAGCAGCAGAGACGGGTTCATACCTGTGAAAGAAAGCCTGCCTCTTTTCGCCGTAGAGTTGCTATGGTTCAAAAGCTGCAGAACGACAATTTAAGTTTCCCAAGAGAGGCTTCAGCAGTCAATCAGCTTGGACAGGCTGTGAAATGATAGTGGAGGAACAAGTTTCTTACAAGTGGCAACAAAAGCTGTCTGCTCCACCACAGATGTGAAGTTAAGGACTCGCTGAGATGCAGTTAAACGGAGGAAACTGTTGCTAAAAACTGCCAGGTTTAGGTAATGGAGTCTATTTTATAAGGATCCTTGTGAAATAAAGGGTTAAACCCCAAAATCTGCTTCCACTCTCTACTTCTGTACCCACAGCTGCTGCAAAAGGAGCATATTCAGGCTTACTAAGTCACACTGAAATCCAAAGCTAAAGAAGGTCACAGAATTAATTAATACAAAAGGTGCAGTCAAAACATTTCGGGGACATGTGAGGCATGAAAGCTTAACATGGGAAATGGAATAAAACCAGCAGACAACTTGAGAAGTAAACGTACAAAAAAAAAAACTGCTCAGGAGAACTGTGGCTTCATCTTCAGCCTTTTAGAAGGGTTTGAGAAGAAGGAGGCTCTGTTCCGCTGGGCTCCACCGGCATCAAACCCGATCGATGGCTCTTTGATCGCCTTGCACTAGCTCTCTTCTCTCCTGCCTCAGCGCACCGGGGGCAAACAGGCCTCTTCATGTGAATCAAAACAGTCAAGAAATGGCTTTGGTGGGATGTTGGTAAGCGCCTGGTTTAGCCTCCTGCCTCACTCGTTTCTGGCGGAGCAACCACTTTCTTCACTCTCCCGCATGCAGCTCCGAATGACAGGGATCACTCTAAATATATGTGCACTAAAACGTAGCTGTGGTCTGCCACTGCCAGGAGAATGCATGTGTCATCTGCAGTCGCCGGAATTCAGAATGACATTTCTTCCAAACGATTGCCCCTGGGCAAACATGCCATGTTTGTTTACACATGAATAACCCATCACTCCTCATGTCTCCTCACTACGTCAGTGAAGATATTCCCAACTGTTGAACCATATACAGGTTAGGCTGCATACAGAACCACAGAGCGTTCATTAATACAGTGATAATATCTAAAGAAGCACGAAAAGACTAATGCATGGAACTGCAGAAACATGCATATATTTAGATTTTTAGGGCCAAGTGAAGCATAAATAAAGTGGCATGAGTTTATGGTTCATTAACACCAATTTGCTTGTCAGTATTTCCATAATTTTAAACTCACATTGGCTTCTAAGAAAAGTCTAATTTTTACAAATGCGTTCTTTATGTCAGCTCTGTTGGATTGCAATGTGCATTCATTTCTATTGTTCTGTTCACTCACTTTACTTTTCTTAGCTAAAAAGCCTGAGCATCAAAAACTAATGAAATACTGCTGTATCTCCACCATGATCTCATTTGTTGCCATTGCTATTATTGTTGTTTCTATGATTAGTCTACGTCCGCCTACTAAATCGTTATTCTTTCATGCATCTTAAAGAATGGACCAGTGTTGTTCTATGACATGATGTTCTATGTTTCAGTTTCAACAGGGTCTCTCAGAACTGTCAGGAAGGAAGGAAGGAAGGAAGGAAGGAAGGAAGGAAGGAAGAAAGGAAGAAAGGAAGAAAGGAAGAAAGGAAGAAAGAAAGAAAGAAAGAAAGAAAGAAAGACAGACAGACAACATTATCTTAACTTTTAATTCAAGTGATAGATGCTAATTTGGGGATAAGTGCTTAATGCTCTCCAGCTTATAGCATAAAAAAGTCCATCCATTTATTTTCTTCCATTTATCCAGTTCAGATCCCTGACAGGTTGCAAGGCTAGGACTTTAAATTATTTCAAAAAATAAAAATAAATAAATCACACAAAAATGAACAAAAGGTGCTCAGTTCAGGCTTGTAACTTTTTTCTCCATTTGCATGGTTGCTTGTTTTTTTTGTTTTTCTCAGTTTTCTCAGCTCTTTTGGCCACCATAATTTTCAGCTGCAGATTAATATACATTGGATGCACTAGAGGGTATTTACAGCATCAGGATGATATATGTGACTCACAGTAAACCACTGTGTGCATACTCATGATAATGAAAGAACATGTCAGCCAGTGTAGCAGTGCAGTTCATTTGTGTGTTTTTAAACAGTGGAGCTTTATGGCAGCTCAGAAAAATAAGATATCACAGACTTGGGTTCACTGACAATCCTTTTTTCTTTTCTTTTAAATTTATTATTGGTATTGTAATTTTTGCATTTTTTTGCAGGGATAAGGTAAACGCATTAATTGCTGGATGTCGTATTTAACTATTTATTAGAAAATGAATTCATTGCTGTAATAGCTTAAAGGTACAATAAGTAATTTTCGAGGTTGTTCAACAGAAATAAAAGCTGTACTCATAAATATACATTGATTAGGGTGTAATTACATCTTTAAACAAACTGATGCATTCTCATAAACTTTG
The DNA here is from genome assembly GCF_013358895.1 of Oreochromis aureus. Classification (NCBI taxonomy): domain Eukaryota; kingdom Metazoa; phylum Chordata; class Actinopteri; order Cichliformes; family Cichlidae; genus Oreochromis; species Oreochromis aureus. Next base: position 14,440,662 of record NC_052954.1, on the reverse strand, counting down.
AATTAATCCATAAAACTTACATATCTAAGCAGGCACCATTTTGTACTTCCATCTTGGACATAGTGGCCATGATTAGCTTTGTAGTTCTGCCTAGTCCCGTTTTAACTATGTGGCTAGAGACTGACTGCTGCTCTTTCAATGTATACATGACCATTTAAAATTTGTACATGTATATTTTCTGACAACAAGCTGGCTAAACAGCAATAAATAATATTATTCTACCTAATGTTAGACTTGAGTGTCTCCAAAATCACTGTTTTACTCTGATAAACAGTTTGATGCTTAGTGAATGAACTCTCATACAAAGTGAGAATATTATCCAAGTCCAACAATGTCCAACAGTGGCGCTTACCAACAGGAAAGTTTAGAATATCTTAAAAAACTCACTTCAGTGAAATTAGCTTCACTGAATTGTACTCCTTTCATAAAGTTTTACAACATCCTCCAGGATAATAAGAAGTGGACACCAGGCATAGTGACACCTGTGGTCCTATACAGTCACTACAGTGTTGTTTGTCCTACAGCGGCCACCATAGTTAGGATTATGCACCTGATTTGGGAGGAGCAAGAAAGCAGAATTGAATCTGCACTTTACTGACATCTAGTGGTGACATTTATAGACTATAACTTTAAAGAAAAAATACAGATTGTCAAGATGAGCAGATTTAATATGCTTACTTTATGGTATTAATCAAATTTTAACATGGCATCACATATTATTCCATTGGAATAATTGATTTGTAAGATGTTAGAGGCAATTCCTTAGTTGTTGTTTTTTTTGTTTTTGTTTTTTTGAAAAAAAAAAACAACAAACAAAAAAGTCCAAACAAGTTGTAACTAATTACTAAACACCTAATAATCCTAATTGCTTTAAGATATTAGACAATTTTACCTAAAAAAAATCATCAGTTTTTAAGTAAACTAACATGTACTTGTACATCAATTAACATGCACTGGATAATTAGTTGTAAGTATCTACACTGAACTGTGTAACACTTGTGAGGTAGAACAATTTTTCATAAACATGACTTCCTAACTCCGTTAACACAAATCAAACATGCCACTTTTATCTGGCAGCCGATTGTTGCAAACACACACGCTGAGAAACACGACACAGGAGCAAATAGGTGAAAAAGAAGCAAACATGATCTGTGGATTCCCTTTGATCTGAGACTCTGTGAACTGAATACCAACTTGTCTCGCCCCCAGGCAGTGCAGTTCATTTGAAAAAATAGCTGTCAGCATACTAAATAACAATTCATACTATTTGCGAGCACAGAGGAAGCTTTGCATTTGCGGCTTCCGATTCACTTTGCTAAGCCAAATGTAGTCCCTTCTCCTGCCAGTCGTTGCTGTCTTCTCACTGGCGATGACATGTCTCTCTGCATTCATGTGAAAGAGTGTTTGGTTAGTTTCTCAAGTTGGAGTTGCCCTCCTGCTTTCCTGAATTGCTCGTGTGCTGGGTTCACTGGAGTTGAAAGTCTATCAGATTTAATTGATGGAGACCCTCCAGAATCAATGAGGCTAGAAAAGCAGGACAGCCCCTCTCTTTGGCAAGCCAGGAGGCCATCAGTGAGGGAGGCAGGATGAGGGCTGTGTGTGATGTTCATGCGTGAACCTGGGGCTTTGGAGTAATGGTGTGTGTCTACCCCGGTGCCACGCCACATAAACTTAGGACCTCCCTGTCAGATGCAGACACAGGGCCTTCGGCAACACACAGGAGGAGTCTGCAAAGAATAGACTCCACATCCTGAATGCTTATCCGTTATCACGTGGCTGTCACAATAAGGACACATGCTATGTAAGGATGCTGAAACGCTAATGGTGTCTGATTGCATGCTGGCTAAATTACATTTAGTCATGCTAACATTATGGGGTTGCCCTTTTCACATGTTATATTTATAACTGGGTGGCACAGTGGTGCAGTGATTAGCGTTGTTGCTGCACATCGAGAAGGTTGAGGGTCTGAATCCACCAGCTGACTGGGGACTTTCTGTGTGGAGTTCCTTCCTGGTTTCCTCCCACACCCAAAGACATGCATGTTAGGCTAACTGGTAATTCTAAATTAGCCGTAGGTGTGAATGTGAGCATGAATAGCTGCCCTGGGATACACTGTCGACCTGTCTATGATGTACCCTGCCTTTTGCTCTATAACAGCTGAGATAGGCTCCCCTCCCCCCGAGACCCTGAATTGTACAAGCGCTTAAGAAAATGAATGGATTGATGGATGGATGCACTTTGTGGCATTTATCTTGCAGTGGTCCTAGAAGAGAGCGCGAGTGGATGACCCTCTGACAGACTTTAAATTGAGCAAATTTCAGAGCAAGCACAGTCATCTACTAGAGAGCCAGCAAGCAGCACTGGCAGTATCCTTAGAGCTCCTCATTGTAACATCAGCAGTGTAAATGGACTGTGCCTGCTCCCAACAAGGAGCATCAGGACAACCAGTCACACCACATCAAAATGATCCAGCTGCCTTGACAAACCGGAAATCTGACCTATTTCATGGACAGTTATCAGTCCAGAACTGGAATTAAATGTTTGTCTGTGTCAAACCTTGGGCTTGGGATTGGGGGAATAAAGTGAATGTCCAAGAGAAAGTTATGATTACTGGCATGAGTAGGTGAGGGAATATATGTAAGTACGTTTGTGTATTTTAGATGTGAGGTAATATGTAAGTTTAACAGTTTGCAGTAACACAATGTGCCAAATCTGGCTTATACCTTGATGTTTTTTACATGTGGACTAACATAATAACTGCATAACCTGTGATGATGGTACTTTCAAACGGCTATCATAATGTTAATGTTAGCGTTGACATTTTAAGTGAAATATTATTTAATTGGTTCTCAGACGAAATATCATTGTTAGAAGAGCCTGGCAGGCCATCACACTTATAATTGGTAGCATGATCTGTTGCTTGCAGTGTAGAACAAGAAAACTATGACAGCTGGAATTACCATACCACAGGCCTGAGGCTGACATGAAGTGTGTATAATCACCTGTCTGTTGTGTAGCTGCTATAACAGCCGAAGGAACACTGGGATGTTTTAGAAAAGTGAGTAATGGCAGAGAAATTACAGGAATAGTGGTTGTTAAGGCCAGCTGACTAGTACAAGGGCATCATTTGGTCCAGGAGGAAGTTCACGTGGCAATCAGAAATAAATCAGCCTCACCCTCTACATGAGGCTTACAACCCTCCGTACCCTTTCAGGAGCACCAATCATATACAAGCATCAGCAGAACTGACCCATCACTTCGCAGAAACTAAAGTGTTCTGATAAAACCTACTGTGAAATTCTCAAGTCTGCATAAGCAAAATTTATGTGTGGATCTGCTGTTATTTTAAGACAAATGCAAATGTTTTTACATGTGCTGAATTTAATTTACATAAAACTGAAAACCTTCCCCGACCTCACTGTCGCCTTTTTCAGTGGGTAGACAAATATATCCAACCTCTGCATTGCTAGAGGTGCTCCTGAGGTTGAGCTTAATGTATAAAGATGGGGGATGTGGAGAGCATGTAGGATGAGACGTTCCTGAGTTGCACTGGACCCATAAATAAGGGAGCAGCACAAAGCTATCCCCCAGGACTGCTGTCAGTTGGCATCTTAACACACTGGATACTAATGAGAAACAATGCTGCATCATACACCTTATGCAACATGCAACACCCAGATGGATTAGGTCTTACAGGCATACAGTAAGATGGAGGTCTGCAGTATGAGGTTTGCAGCAGACATGAAGGATATAACCCACATATGCTTTTCTGCGAGTGCAGTTTTCCAGATTTTTACATTTGTGTGTGATCACGCAAACACACACTCCCATTACCTATTCAAGTCATGAGTTCTCATTTAATTCTACAGTTTCCTTTTTTGTTACATTCAGCTGTGAATTTTCTGAAGAGCAGTGTTTTATAAAAACGTATGAGATTAAATTAAACACTGGGCAGCAGAAATGTAAAGATATGTCATCAAGGAAAGAGCGGGAAAGGGGTTATTATTGCTAGCGTTGATTTTTCCCGCTCCTTTCTCTTTTCATGAAACAAATTATACATTATGATGGTCAAGTCCTCAGAAGCAAATAATTTGACTTCCAACAAAACTTTACATCCAATTAAATCCAGTATTAAGGCAAAAGATTAGGAGTTAGAAAACATTGAAAGCATGTTCAATATAGATAAGCAATCAAAAGACTCAATTTGTGTTTTTTAGACTAAGTTGACTAAATTCTCACATAATGAAAATAAAGCTGTGGTAATTACAGATTGTAGATGCCAAAAAAGATGCCAACTGACAACATTATATTGTTCAAATTACACTTTTTTATTGCCTTAAAAATAGAATAGCTAATATAGACTACCAATAATAAGGTTTTTTCTCTTTACATTACAGGATCAAACTAACTCGAAACTGGTGATTCTAATGACTCATACATACTGCCTTGGTTACGCAGTGTTTGCACTGATTGTTTTCGCAATAAGTAAGTAGTAGTAGTAGTAAGTAAGTAAGTAGTAGCTGTGGAGACCTGCTGGCTGGGTAGACGTTGAGAGTGGCCACCGTCGATTGCAAGGTGATTGCACAGGTTGCCTTGTGGGAGGCAACCTGTCTCCAAACATTTGTCGTTGGACTCAGACTGACTGTAATAGCTCTCAAACAGATTTTCTGGATTTCTGTTTTAAAATCTCTGGGGTTCTTAGTAGACTCTGAATGGAATGGTTTTAAATGTAAATTTCTTTATAATATGAATTTCTGTCTATGTAAACAGCTAAAGTTTTACAATTAAAAAAACAAACAAACAAAACAGTTAATTGCTTTATTATCATAAACAAATAGCATGCAGTTGCCAACACAACCTGATGGACTAAAAACACTGAAGATGGCCGCTACAGCACAGACCTGGTAACATATTTGCAACGATTTTCTTTGTGCCCCAGTCTCCAACCATGGTTTACTCTAGTGTGACTGTAGCATAAAGAATATGCTCAATCTAAATAAATTAAATATTCATACCAGATGTATGCAGTTTTCATTTCTTAGTCCAAATTTTCCAAAGCACCCAGTTAGCTCAGCATAATGGGTTATCATGGCTAGAGGACATAGCCTGAAGTTTGAAGTTTAGCATTTGGGCTGTAGCCATCTCGATTTTTGGGAGAAGTGACAATTCTTGCTAGCTAGCTTGGTTAGCTAGCATGTATGCTTTTTATGAGTGCATTTAATCCTGAGGCCCAGAGGTTGTGGTGTCCAACTAAACCAGGAGTGTAAAACAGCTAGCTTCCTCTGAATATAGCCAGGTTAACTTTGTCTAATCTTTGAGCTAAATTAAGCTAGCTGGATTTTTAATTCAGCTGCCTTCAGTTCACTTTTATTTATATAGTACGGAGCCCCGCAGGGGACATGGGAGAAAAAAAAACATTAAGACGGACTTTTGCGAGATCTCGCAAAACAAACTTGGGATCTCGCAAAACTTTTGCGAGATCTCGCAAAAGTTCATCGTAATTTTTTTTTCTCCCATGTCCCTTGCGGGGCTCCATAATATAGCACCAAGTCACAGTAACTATTAACCCAGTAACTGTTAACCGAAGGCGATGATTGCCTTAGCTTCACATCAAATTTTAAATATTGATATTACTCTCCTGTCTGCAGTTGTCAGCCCTAAAAGTGAATGAGGTTATCTGCTAGATTCTTGATATTTTCACAGGTTATGACTTACAGTAAATATTTCATGTTTTTTTGTCATGTTTTGGTTTTGCAACATTATTTGGGGAAACATACCCAATAGGCCTACAAGTAGAAACCATCTTAAGTGTCAGTGTTGAAACTAGATGCTTTCTTTTGCACATTCCTGGTAGTCAGAGTTCAGGTTGAGAAAATGAGTTGCAACAGAAATGAGAGAAATGCTGTCCTCAGGCTCCGACTATGTCTGTCCAATGCAACCACTTTAACATGGCATATCCGTTCAGATCAAGGTTTCAGGAGCAGACATGGGTGGCAGCAGACTCCCAGTTAACATGATTGTATAGGGCTAGTCCCCTGCAGCCACTTCTGCACCACTGACAAAAAAAGGGAAGAAAACAGGAAATACAAAAGCATAAGCTGAAACACAGGGGACGAACATATTCAGCATTTCATTTTATATAAATAAAATTGCACAAAAGTCAGACATAGATTAAAATTCATTCTCCTTTTCTCCATGTGCAAATTAAACTGGCCAAACCTTAGTAATGCTATGGCAGTGAATGCAAAGAGCAGCTGTAAACAATAGAGAGTAAAGAATAACACAATCTGAACAGAAGGGCTTGGCTTAATGTAATTAGCATAACCTTAATGCTCACTCTCGATGGACTCTCAAAGGGCCCGAATCTGTTTGTGTATTTTGTTATTTGTGACTTGAAAATTCCCCGGTGATGCACAGACAATGGAAAAGCAATAACTGCTTTTTACATTTCAGATCAGTGGAGCTCTTACGTGTGAGACGACTATGACAATGATGGGAGGGGGTGAGGCATTCTTAAAGGTCCGGCGACCCAACAGCAGTGAGTTAGACTAAATCTGATTCTCGTTCATGGCTGTTAAGACAGCAGGAGTCTGGTTTAGTTGGAAACTTGGAAATAAGTAAAGATGGGATGAAGTTGTTTTTAGAAAAGGGGGAAATAATAATTGACTTGATGAAGCATGAAGTTTAACATTGTAACTATTAAATTCTGAGCTGGTGCTTTAGTTCTTGAAAGTATCCAATTCATGACCTGATTTAATGTCAGATTTATGCATCTTCGCTACAGCAATACGAGTGTGTAATATATGGAAATTGTGAAATTGCTATTTGTACATTTTTTGAGTGCTTTGTCAAGGCAGTGTGGTTTATTAAAGAAGATTTTAATGCATCCTCTCCCCATCTGAGACGGATGACATACACAGGATCTGTGCAAATGACCTGAGAGTATGGCAACTACTATTTGTAGCCCTTTGGAACCACCGGTAAGCACAGCTACAGTGTCAGTTTACTGGTTTGTGATAGTAACAAAAGATGCGAGTACAAGTGTTCAGATAGGACGAGCAGATGTAAATCTTTGGATTTGACTTTTTGGATGCAAAGTTGTGCACTGATAACCTTTATGTCCTTAGAGTGTAGTGACACAGAGAGATGGAGCCACTGGCAAAGACCAGCTTTTGCAAGGAGAGTTGCTGTAGTGTGGGCTGCGGAGAGTGAACACCAAGGCTACGTGTGTGGTGATGCGTAATAAAGACATGTCAGGAAAAATAAACGTTACATGCGATCACCAGATTCTGACACTGATGTTTGTTTACTAATTAAATACAAGTAGCCTTTTTGCAGATTACAAAGCTATGAAGGTGTACTGGTCTGGAAATATAGCTACATTATGATAACCTTGTCCATTTCTAATCTCCAAAAAAAGATGCGTGGGAAGTTCAAGTAGACCTGCTCGTATTATGCCCATTATAGGTTCATAATTCAATTTCTGTAGTCGACTAGAATGTTGCTACTGTCCTCTTTATAAAAAATAAATTTGCCTTCAATATATATCTCCCACGGAAATCAGTCCCATATGTTCAAGAGTAGACAATTGTAGGTGGGCATTTTCAAGATGCATTACATAGTGACGTATATAGAAAAGCCAGGACTTCAAACACTGAGCTTCTGTCACTTCAAAAGCGATGTTTTCTTCAAGGAGGAGTAACTTTCTTTGGAGTGGACTAAGATTTTGTAACTTTCCACAATTTTCACAGTGATGCTTAAAGTCATGGATAAGGTTAGGTTAAGGGCATTGCTAACGCTGTAAAATTACTTGTAGAGAAGAAAAAAAATGGCATTCTAAAAGAATGGGAAAACATGAGAAAAAGACTAAATGCTTGAATAAATGCTACATTAGAGTTGTGGTACAAGTTTTTGCAGCTGGTACAATGTAAAACTGACAACTAGCAATTGTTGATCTCAGTAAAGTTTTTAAATTTATTTGACTTACACACACACACACACACACACACACACACACACACACACACACACACACACACACACACACACAAAGATTTGCCATTGGCAATGAGCAAAATCTTATCAGTCAAACAAACTTCACCCTGTAAGTTGTCCTAACACACAATTTCAAAGCTGCATAACAAGGATTTCTGTGCTGCAACTACAGAAGACTAATTTTCCCTTGAGGACACCCTGTACATCAGGATATCATGCATCCTTGTGAGAGCAGCACATAACCAAAATGATTGTTAGTGAAACTCGAGAGGATGTGCAAGGTTTAGCTGCTCTTGTTCACTTCATATGAAACTGAAGTGAACTTCCACGCACACGCTTTAGTTTTCAATATGCACGCCCTCTTTGCCTTTGAAAAAAAACATATTTGTGGCATTAAATAATTTGTACAACACTGACCTTTCACTTCACCACTAAAAATGGTTCAAACTCTGGATAACAGGGGTGTAACCGTTCTCCATAACCACAGCTGAGTTAGTACCTCGACTGCTGGGCCACAGTTTTTGTTGATACCTTGATACGTCTTTAGAGGGAAGGTCTAACATAAAAATGGAGAAATAAACTTTTTACTATAGACCTGATGACTTGTTTATAAATACATGAACAAAAAAAAAAAAAAAAAAAAATCCATTATATTTATAATTATATATAATGGATTTTTTTGTTTGTACACTCTCTAAAAGGGTTGCAAGTTTACATCTTTCACCAGACTTGCTTGCTTTAACTACTCATTGACCACTCCATGTGGGTGCCATGGCGTTAGCATGTAGTAGTACATGTTATCAGTTCATGTGAAATGATAACTGTTCTTCAAAGGCGAAGGGAGCTCAAATGCTAAACATGTGAAAACAATTTTTATTTAAATCAGTTTTCTGGAGTAATTGAAGCTCACCATGATTTGGATTGTATTCAAGACTTCATTCAACAATAGAGTATAAGACACGCATTTCATTTAGAACAATAGGTAGTTTACCTGTTCAGAAGCATGCAATGTTTTTCAGAATAAACAATGTTTCTGCTAACTTTCAGCTGTGTCCTCTTCATATTCAACATGCCTGACAGCTGTAGCAACACGAATAACCTTGATTTGACAAGGAAAAGCTTCTATGTGCCATTGTTAATGTCAATATTGCGATTCGGTGAACAAAAAAAATTCAAGTTGCTTGAACTTTTGTCTAAACCTATAAATCTTAGTCACAAACAACAGTTAAAAGTTAAGAAAAACTCAAAAATGTGTCGAGTGAAGTTCACTTGATATTTTGAGTTTTTCCCCTTTTACTCTGTACCTTCTCCAAAAATGCACAATTTTTTCTTTGCTTGTAAGTAAGCTATAGAAACACTACCCTCTGGCATGAAATAAAGACATAAAGGCAATATTTCTTCTTTTTCTTCTTTTTATAATACAGTTATCTCAAAAACAGTAAATAATGTAAAAACTGGGTGAAAAGAACATTATTTCAGAAACCAAGTGTGGAGGTTTGCATGTTCTCGTTGTGGGGTTTTTCCAGGTGCTCTGTTAGTGATTGTAAATTGGCTGTAGGTGTGGGTGGATGAGAGTGTCTGTGTGTAAGCTCTGTCACGGGCTGGCAAAAACTCCAGTGTCAGCAGGGATAGACTCCAGCCCCACCGTGATCCTGGTTTGGAAAGCGATTAAGCAAATGGAACTGAAATTGTTCCAGTTTCACATCTGAAATCAGATGTATTTTCTCTAGGGATGCAACGATACCAATTTTTTCAAACCGATCCGATACCGATACTTGGATCTGAGTACTTGCCGATACCGAGTACAAAATCCGATACTTCTACCACACACGTTAAACTTAACCAGTAGTAAAGAAACGACCCCAGACAACTCTTTAACACAAACGAAACGTTTACTGAACGTAAGGGCAGAGACAAATACTGTACAACACATCCCTTTTTTAAACTCAAATGATATTCCAATTCCTTAACCAAATGAAATACACTGTATAAATGAAATAATTCCCTTTCAAATTATATTAAACAACCCAACTTATGTTATCACCTTTTGGTAAGTGACTCACTAATATACACTCCAAAACACGTTATATAAATCCACTAAACATACAATATTCACACATGGGCTCCACACACTCACATTCACACTTGTTGCAGGCCTGTTTGTTGCTCACGCCCGGACGATGGAGTTAAATCCTCTTCTCCCAGTAAGAGCACAAAAGTCTGACTTACAGTTCAGCTGATCGGTAGGTCGCCGTGCACCAGTCCCACACTAAATCCACTCCCCTGCGGACCCGATGCTGTCTCTGCTACAGCACGTTAGCGAGTCACTGTCCAGCTCTCCGACAGTCCATAGCGGCTGCCTCCTTGGCGAAGCCAAGCAGTCCGGGCTAGCCTTTAGCCTCGGCGGTCGTAGCTGGAAACACAGTTTTCCACGGTGGTGCGACCGTTGAAACAAAAAGTCACTTCACCCACACTCTGTTGTGAAGCTCTCACACGGTCAGCTTTCTAGTCACACACTCTTTTGTGCTGGTTAACCTCAGTAAAACTAGCCGAGTCTCTCACTTTGGTTCAGCTAACCTCGTGCATCTCCCCATGCAAGGTCCCGTTTTATGCTACCTTCACAGGCCTCCAGAAAATTAGAACTCTGAACAATATTTTAACTCCCTTCAGAGTTACATACCATAAAATAATACTTTTATGATTAACATAACAGTTTGATTGCTCTAATTACCTGTATTTACCTTGCGACATATTACAGGGCAAATTATATTCAGGGTAGAGTTACATCACATAACATCAACTGTGAACGCCTTATGTTACCGTGGCGTTTAAGTCCATGGGAATTATGAGTATCCACTTCCAAATTCCCTTCCGGGCTACATTAGTATCGGTTCATGGTATCGGTTAACTTTTACGAGTACGAGTACGCACACATTTTACAGTATCGGCCCCGATACCCGATACCAGTATCGGTATCGGTGCATCCCTAATTTTCTCTGATGTATAAAAGAAGTCGCAGTGAAAACTGCGTTTAAATGACATTAAACGATAGAGATTTCTGTTAAAAGAAAAATGAAGGGAAGCTTTTAGAATAATAACAGTGAAACTGAACAAGTTTAGTTTGTAAACTAGACAAAATTGAAGCCTTAGTAAAATACTTCAACAATGCAGATTTAAATGTGGGTAAAATGGATCATCTACTAATCAGAAGGATGGTGGTTTGATCCCCGGCTCCCTTATTCTGCATGTTGACATATCCTTGGGCAAGACCCTCAACCCTGAGGTAGCCCAATGCATCCATCGGAGTGTGAATGAGACTTGCAGTAAGAAAGCGCTTTGAGTGCTCAAACTGAGTCTATTTTAAATGTCTTTACGACCTGTATCAGAAGATATATTGTGCACTGTGACCTATGATCATTCTGTGAAAAAAAAAAAAAAAAATATGATCAAATATGAGCTCTGAATTAAAAATCTAGATATTATTTCCCACACATTGTTATTTTATGCCATGTAGCACAGTTATTTCAGGCAAAAATATCAGAATAAAATTCACTTTAATTCATCAACTAAGACTGCTGCTTTATCACTGCATTACCACATCTTGTCTTGTCTGAGAGTGAGTCTAATGAAATGGAAATGGATTTCATATAGCAAACTACAGCACAGGAAAAAATCCTTAAATGTCTTTAAAAATCTTTTTTTAAACAGCAATGGTGTGAATAATTTTAATTACCCGGTTTCAGTTCATTAGACATTCATTTATTCTTGTTTCCAATGTCGTTACCTGGTAATTACTTTACTTGTTATTAAGGGTCATGCAGGAATGGAGACAATCCCAGACACGTTGCTAGTCCACTGCAGCAGAGCTGTGGAGTGTTTACATACTGTGGTATGTGCTGAACATAAAATCTTCATAGGCTGAGAACCTCTGACGTCATTTTAGGCGAAAAACAAACAAAAAAATTGCACAATTCTCATTCTCCACTTGTTACACGAACATAGATATTAGATAAAACATTTATACCTTCATCTCAGAACTTCACTTTTATCTGACACCAAGGGCATTTAGATGAGATAACAATGACTCTCCCTGATCAGTAGGCAGAATACACCACCCAGGAAGCTAAGATGTGACACCTGTCAGTGCCAATGCATGAACAGTGTCAGTAGCTGACTAGTTATATGCTGTGGTCTGTGAAAACCGGGGCTGCTGATCCACTATGTTCTGGAGGCCTTTGATCAGCCTGCATCCCTGGCCAGTCAGATGAACAGGCACTGAGGCAGAACAGGGCCTTTGAAGATCTCAATCATCTGTTACTGATAAGGTTATTATGTTGTTGCTCTTTGCCTTCAAGGCCGTAATCAAATGTGACAGAGACTGCCCTGCTGTTGCTCCCACAGGGAGGCAATGAGGTGTACAGCAGCAGGATTTTGACAAGGGAGGCTGAAGGGTGGGGACACCCGATGAATTATTAGATGTTTTCATTTTGGTTGCAAAAATCAGGCAACCAGCTTCAGCGCTAGAAACCACGTCGTGCTCGTGTCTGCAGGCAAAATCTGTCAAAATCTGTGTCAGCTGACTACAAGCTGACTGGTGATTCCAAGATACATTAACACATGTGACAACAGAGTGTCTACACATTGTCCCAGGGGTCGTAAGACGAAATGAACAATTTCGTCTCTCGTGAGATGCTAAATGCCGATCAAACTGCAACCCTTACCTGTGGCTTTGCCCTACAAGCTGTCAAAACTTAAGCCGACAACCCCAAAAGAGCGCCTTTCTTCAGGAGAATCAAAGGCTTCTAAAGAATGCTTTTATTTTGAAACGACAGCACGGATAAATCACGAAACTTTGCTCAGCTACCTTTAATGTGCCGTTAGTTGTCTCTCAAATAAAGGCTTGTGTTTAATTCTCTGTGCTGCTTCTCCGCGTAAACATGAATCCGAATCAAACGAAATCAGTCAGATTAAACTAATTGCTCTCTGTATCTTCATGGCTGTGTAGCGCTGTGTGTTGTATGTTCAGTAATCACTTTTAATAATTCCCTCTGCCGAATACTGAAGAGATCGATTTTTGCTGTTGAAGTTTGTTTATTTCCATAATCCTGTGCTCAGCTCGTTCCTTCGTCTTTTTTTACACAAAAGAAAAATCAGCCTTTCTGACATCACAATAAGCTCAGAGAAAAACAAGACAAGAATAACAAGTGAGGAGAGGACTTTAGGAAAAAAAAAGAAAAAAGTTTTCCTTCTAATCTTCTCCATCACACATCCAAAATCCAATGGATTAGGCTCTGCACCCCTGAGCTCACTATCACAGTCAAGACTACTGGTGCATGAAACATCTCTTATTACCTTCGTTTTATTTCTGCTATTCATGCCAGGCATTCTTGCTCTGGGTCTTTAAAATGGATGCTGTAGAGTCCACAGTTTTGGGAGATTTTTCAGCTGGATGCATGCAGCCCTTTTATAGGCGAGCTGACAATATTTACTTTTGAAATTAGCGCTTTAAAGAAAGCAGGGGAATAAAGGTTGGACAACAAGCTGAGTAGAAAACGAGGGCGGTAGTCTGTAGACAAAACTCTTAGTCAGGGCAGACAAACATGAGTTTAGGAAACGGGAGTGAAGCCAGACAGGGCAGAGCTGAAGGTCACCAATCCATCATCTGCTTGTTAAATAACTAAAATGGAAATCAAAGAACAATAAAACAGGGAATCAATAGCGAGTGAAGCTCAGGGATCAGACCCACTCCTTTGACAGGGATTATCAGCCAAGCTCACTGGCTTTTAAATGGCAAGCAAGGCAGAGAGCTGTGCCGGCAAGGCAACTAACCACAGCCATTTCACGCACATTTCTCTCCCCTCTCTCTGGCTGTTCCTTCAGGCAGTGACCTTTGCAGTAATATTTCCATAGACATGCTGTTAATGGACAGGGCTGACATATAAGTGTGCTTTGCAAAGTTTGACATCAAGGATTATATAACAACCTCAGTCACTGACAGTGTGTTTAGGGGGGAAAGTGCCTTTGTCCTTTTCAGATTTTGGTCTCAGGGCAGTTGTTTGCTCACTTGATTAAATGATTAGCAGTAATTAGATAATGACATTCTAATTATTTCATTACAGCGTAGAAACAAGGTGGAAACATTAAAGTCAGTAATGATGCTTCTATTAAAATTGATTGGCTGACTGTTCTCGATTTCCAGACTAACTCTTTATTTGCCTTTTCTGTATTTCCTGTACATGAAAAGGTTTCTGACAAACTTTGTTGAGTGCTCAGTCATGCATTTGTAGCAATATGTTTGCAGTTTTATTGGTAACAAAAGCAGACAAACTGAATGTAAGGTAAACCATTTATTTGCTTTATGCTGCATTTTATCATCAAGTAATTTTATCCAACGTGAAAAATTAGGTCCTGGGTCTCCCGATGTACAGTAATAAACAATGGCTTTAATTAAATGTAACATTTTACCAATATATATTTATACAGAGTTAAATGCGGCTAATTCAAGTGATTTTTCATTTCAAAGGTTTAGCCTTCATGACCGTTACATAATTCATCTAATCCATCAATACCTGCGCTCCACAACTATGAATAATGACTAATCAATAGCAGTAATGGTCATTAATAATCTGCTTTAGCTATAATCTCATATTGATTTGGTTGAATGGGCAAAAAAAAGAAAAGAAAAGAAAAAGGCGTTTAAAAGTTGTGGAAACTCCGAACACTTGAAAAATCTCAAAATGCCCAAATCGTTAGTCTAATTAGAACATGTTTATATGGCAGGTATGGCACAGTAAAGTACAATAACTAACAGTACCACAGACCTTTTTTTAAGGAAAGTATAGCTAAGAAATTATTAGTGATCGGAGAAGTTAGTTGCATGAAAAACCAAGTATGTCCCATGGAAATTGTTTTTGACATGTGATACGGCCTCTGGCCTCAGGTGGCCCCGCCTTCCTCTATGGAAATCACAGTGTTCCAGGACTCACGGGGGATTGGCTGGCCCCGGACCTATGCCCGCCTCAACTACATGCAGATCAGAGTGTGCCAGACCACTCACACCATTGGCTGCTGCAGGAGCCTTGAACATGACGGACCAATTGACTGGCTGATTGTCTGCACCTGGGAGGATAAAAGGCTGATGATCCTTCACTCTATGGGGAACTGCTGCTCTGAAGTGAACATGCAGTGTCCTCCTCGTCTGCTTTGCATGTGAAGCTCGTTTGTTAAAAACCTGTTTGCTGTGTTGAACCTGGTATACAGCTGACCCTAGTTTTACTAGAGTCTTGTTTGATTTGAACTGTGTTTGTAACCTCTGATATTCACCCGACCTTAGTTTTATAAGAGTCTTGTGTTTGCTGGCTCACCTTAGTTAACCCTTAGCTTTTATTTTGTGTCCCGCCAGCCTACCTTAGTTAATCCTTAGTTTTATTCTTACCTGTTCTTTTATTGTGTATTAATTGTTTGCCCAGCGGTCTGTTGAACAGCCCTGTCGGTTTTCTGTTTAAAGTTTGTTATTAAAACCCTTCTTTACTCAGTTTTGTGTTCGGGGCTTGTGTATGTTACTCCTCCCCTGACGCCTAGCAGAGGGGGTCGTAACATAAGTGGGGGCTCGTCCGGGATCCCCCCATAGGGGGTCTTTGTTCCTAGGAGGGGGAAGAGAAAAAAAAAAAAGAAAGGGGGATGTTTGTTTTAGAGTAGCTTTATCACTTTAGGCGCTATGTCGGCTGCGTTTTGTTTACAGCGCTTTATAGATGCCCCATCTATTGAGATTATTGATAGCTGTCGCAAAAATGATTTGCTGCAAATTGTGGATCACTTCCAGCTGCAGGTCTCAAAAAACCTCCGTAAGTGTGATTTAACAGCTTTAGTGGTGGACAAGTTGGTGGAAGCTGGTGTGATTCAAGCGCCTGTTTTGCCTGTGGTCTCTGGTGTGCCAAGCTGCCGTAGTTGAAGAGGGCCAAAATGGTTCTTGTGGGGATGGTGAGGGGGATGAGCGGGGAAAAACGCCGCGCACGCTTCCTCGCTATGATCCACTCTCTTCTGGGAGTTCAGAAGGCAGAGAAGGAGCTCGGCTGAAGGTGCGGCTGGCACGTCTCCAATTGGAGGCTGAGGAGAAGGCCCAGAACAGGCGGGCTCAGTTAGAGCTTGAAATAAGAAGGCTGGAGATAGAGGCAGACAAAGCCATTAAGCTGCGAAAGCTTGAGCTGGAGTCTCAGGCTCAAGCCTCATCTGTCTCTGCTGACAATTCCGGTCCCACCTCCTCGTCCGCTTCTGCTTTTAAAATCGATAAGTGCATTTCTTTAGTGCCCACTTTTAGAGAAACTGAGGTTGATACATACTTTGCAGCATTTGAACGTATCGCTGGGGCGTTGCAGTGGTCTAGTGATATTTGGCCTCTGCAGCATTTGAACGTATCGCTGGGGCGTTGCAGTGGTCTAGTGATATTTGGCCTCTTTTGTTACAGTGCAAACTGTCCGGCAGAGCCCAAGAGGTGGTGGCTGCGCTTTCTTTAAAGGACAGTTTAGATTACTCGTGTGTTAAAACAGCTGTTTTGCAGGCATATGAGTTAGTCCCCGAAGCCTATAGGCAGAGGTTTCGCCAGCAAAAGAAATTGCCAACCCAAACTTATGTGGAGTTTGCTAGAGAAAAGGGGATTCTCTTTGATAAGTGGTGTGTTGCTTCAAAAGCCAGTGACTATGACGCTTTGCGCGAATTAGTTTTGTTAGAGGATTTTAAGAAATGCATTCCTGAGCGTATTGTGCTATATTTAAATGAACAGAAAGTGACGTCTCTTGCTTCTGCTGCTGTTCTTGCTGATGAGTTTGTGCTCACTCATAAAGCCTCGTTTACTGGCAGTGAGAAGCCACGGGTTAGCACTGTGCAACCGCCCCACACGGCTAAGGTGTCTGGTTCCAGGGAAAACCGTGAATGTTTTTACTGTCATAAAACTGGCCATGTGATTGCTGACTGTTTAGCCTTAAAGCGCGCAAATCGTCAAATGCTCAGCAACCAAAAGGGGTGGGTTTTGTAAAAGCTGAGGCCCGTAATGAGGTCCATGGTTGTGGTGGTAAGGTGCGGACCCTGTTTTGAACCATTCATTTTGATGGCTCAATATCGCTAACAGACAATCCATGTGAGTTAAAACCTGTGCGTATTTTAAGGGACACTGGAGGTTCTCAAACTGTCATCCTCTCAAGTGTTTTACCTTTTTCTGCTGACAGTGAATGTGGTTTTAATTCTGTTCTACGGGGGATAGAAATGGGTTACGCTCCCAGACCTGTTCACAGAGTTTTTATAAAATCAAAACTTGTTACAGGATTTTTTCCTGTTGCTGTTTGCCCGGCTTTGCCAATAGAGGGTGTGGCCATGTTGTTGGGCAATGATATTGCGGGAGGGTTAGTGCTCCCTCGTCTGGAGGTTTTAGATAACCCCCTGAATCAGAAAACCTCTGTTTCCATGCACCCTGGGCTGTATCCAGCCTGTGCGATTACTCGAGCACAAGCTCGTAAAGATACTGATGTTGACCTCTCTGATTCGGTGTTGATGTCTTCATTTTCTGAGGAGAATGATGTACCAACTAACAGAAACAATGTTTTGTCACCCCCGGACTCAGTGAAACCTGAGGAGCCTGATCCATTTCCTAAGGTCTCTTCGCTGCCCTTGACTAGAGACCAGCTGTCAGCAGCTCAATTAGCTGATGAAACACTGCAGAGCTGTTTCAAACGTACGGTAAGTGCTGAGCAAGTCAAGAAAGAGCAACAAGCCTATTTTGTAGAACATGATGTTCTAATGCGTCAGTGGTCTCCACCAGGTGCAGAAGGTGCAGAATGGAGTAAAGTCAAGCAGATTGTCGTGCCCTCTGTGTACCGGCAGAAAATCCTGGCTCTTGCCCATGAAAGCCAGTGGTCAGGACACTTGGGCATCACAAAAACGTACCAGCTACTATTAAAGCATTTCTTTTGGCCTGGTATGAAGCGTGATGTTTCTAAATTTTGCCGCAGTTGCCATGTATGTCAGATTGCAGGTAAACCTAATCAGGTCATTCCCCCAGCTCCGTTGTGTCCCATTCCTGTAGTGGATCAGCCATTTGACCATGTCATAGTAGACTGTGTGGGTTCACTACCTAGAACAAAATCAGGAAAGCAATACCTTCTCACGATCATGTGTGCGGCTACCCGTTTCCCCGAGGCTGTCCCCTTACATAAAGTTACAGCAAAATCAGTTGTTAAGGCGTTGACAACATTCTTTTCGGTGTTTGGCCTGCCAAAGGTCATACAGACTGACCAGGGCTCAAACTTTCAATCCAAGTTATTCAAACAAGTGGCTAGCACTCTAGGTGTCAAACATACCGTGTCCTCTGCCTATCATCCTGAATCGCAAGGTGCATTAGAGCGGTGGCATCAGACCTTAAAGGCGATGCTACGCAAATACTGCCTTAAGTCTGAAAAGACTTGGGATGAGGGTGTTCCATTTGTGTTATTTGCTGCCCGTGACGCTGTTCAAGAGTCACTTGGTTTTAGTCCTTCTGAGCTCGTATTTGGCCATAGGCCACGTGGACCCCTCAAAGCTCTGAAAGAGGCATTTTTGAGCCCACATGGGGTTTCCAAAGTAAATGTAAGCAGGTATGTAAAACACTTCCGTGAGCGTTTGAACCAAGCCAACGCTCTGGCTAAACAGCACCTTGCCATTTCACAGGGAAAGATGAAACGCCATTATGATAAGGCTTCTGTTAAAAGAACCTTTCAGGTGGGTGACCAGGTTCTTGTGCTCTTGCCTGTTCCAGGCTCAGCCTTGTCTGCTAGGTATAGCGGCCCCTTTAAAGTCTGTGAAAAGAGAGGGGAGACTGACTATGTAATTTGCACTCCCGACCGCAGACGCAAAACACGCGTCTGCCGCATAAACATGTTGAAATTATACCATCCTCGGTCAACACCAGAGCCTGCTGGGGTCTGTGCTCCTATTGTAGCCTCAAGCCACCTAGAGAAAGGAGGGGTGGACGAGGTTGATGGGTTAAAGCTAAGTTATCCCACCTGTTCTAGACCCCGTCTGTCTAACTCAGAAATGCTGAAAGCGTTGCCGAGTTTGCTCGAGCATCTGTCTTTAGAGCAGCAAGAAGACATAACTGTCGATTGTCGATGTTGATTGATGAATACACCTGTTTATTCGGGGATGTGCCAACTCGCACTACAGTGCTAGAGCATGATATTGATGTCCAGGGAGCTAAACCTATTAAGCAGCATCCTTATCGAGCCAGCCCCCATAAACGCTTGCTCATGAGACAGGAGGCTGACTATTTGCTGCAAAATGGCTTAGCGAAGCCCAGTCAAAGCCCCTGGAGCTCACCTTGTATAGTGGAATCTAAGCCAGATGGCTCACCCCGTTTTATTACAGACTTCCGGAAGGTGAACTCTGTGACTGTGGCTGACTCACATCCTCTCCCAAGAGTTGAGGATTGTGTGGACAGTATTGGGACTGCTCAGTACGTCACCAAGTTAGATCTTCTTAAAGGTTACTGGCAGGTCCCTTTAACTGAACGTGCCTCTAACATCTCTGCCTTTGTGACACCTGATGAGTTTCTACAGTACACAGTCATGGCATTCGGCATGTGTAACGCTCCTGCCACCTTCCAGCGGCTGGTAAATAAAGTCCTCCGTGGCCTGTCCAACTGCAGTGCCTACCTAGATGATCTAGTGATTTACACTGAAACGTGGCAAGATCATTTGGGAACTTTACGCCAGGTATTTCACCGTTTGGCTCAAGCTACTCTAACTCTCAACTTAGCTAAGTGTGAGTTTGCCAAAGCTACAGTGACGTACTTAGGCAGGGAGGTGGGACGTGGACAGGTCCGGCCCATTGATGCCAAAGTGGCAGTGATTACAGTTTCCCACACCTACCACCAGGCGTGAGTTGCGTAGGTTTCTAGGGATGGTGGGCTACTACAGAAACTTTTGTAAAAATTTCTCCTCTGTAGTCAAGCCATTGACTGACCTACTCAGCCCAAAGGTTGAGTTTATATGGTCAAGTGAGTGTCAAGATGCTTTTGAGAGTGCGAAAGCCCTCCTCTGCCACACTCCTGTGTTAGCTGCACCTGATTTGACGCGACCATTCAAACTTGAGGTTGATGCCAGTGCTGTCGGGGCTGGGGCAGTGCTGTTGCAAGAAGACTTGCAGGGTTTGGACCACCCCGTTTGTTACTTTTCCCGCAAGTTCAATAAAAATCAGTTAAACTACTCCACCATTGAAAAGGAGACCCTGGCTTTGTTGTTGGCTCTTCAGCACTTTCACGTATACCTGGGGTCCAGCATGTTACCTCTTGTTGTGTACACTGACCACAACCCACTCGTGTTCCTTGCTCGCATGTTTAATCATAACCAGCGCCTTATGCGCTGGGCTCTGTTGTTACAGGAATACAACTTAAGCATTCACCACAAAAAGGGGTCTGAAAATGTTTTAGCTGATGGTCTGTCCCGGTTGTAAACATGTATTGCTGTGTTTGTTCTTTGTTTTTTGTTCACACTCTGTAATGTCTGCTTCTGCCCAACATAGTTGGTATTTTAAGGGGAGGGGTGTTACGGCCTCTGGCCTCAGGTGGCCCCGCCTTCCTCTATGGAAATCAGTGTTCCAGGACTCACGGGGGATTGGCTGGCCCCGGACCTATGCCCGCCTCAACTACATGCAGATCAGAGTGTGCCAGACCACTCACACCATTGGCTGCTGCAGGAGCCTTGAACATGACGGACCAATTGACTGGCTGATTGTCTGCACCTGGGAGGATAAAAGGCTGATGATCCTTCACTCTATGGGGAACTGCTGCTCTGAAGTGAACATGCAGTGTCCTCCTCGTCTGCTTTGCATGTGAAGCTCGTTTGTTAAAAACCTGTTTGCTGTGTTGAACCTGGTATACAGCTGACCCTAGTTTTACTAGAGTCTTGTTTGATTTGAACTGTGTTTGTAACCTCTGATATTCACCCGACCTTAGTTTTATAAGAGTCTTGTGTTTGCTGGCTCACCTTAGTTAACCCTTAGCTTTTATTTTGTGTCCCGCCAGCCTACCTTAGTTAATCCTTAGTTTTATTCTTACCTGTTCTTTTATTGTGTATTAATTGTTTGCCCAGCGGTCTGTTGAACAGCCCTGTCGGTTTTCTGTTTAAAGTTTGTTATTAAAACCCTTCTTTACTCAGTTTTGTGTTCGGGGCTTGTGTATGTTACTCCTCCCCTGACGCCTAGCAGAGGGGGGTCGTAACAACATGTTTAGGCCAGCCAATACTTGTACATTTTGAAAATGATGCCTCTGGATAAAAAGTGTTGTTTTCAGACAATAATTGACATGAAAAGTTCACATCTCTTTCAAATTGCTGATATCCAGTCTATAAACTTTATGTTGTCACAAACCGGCTTAAAATATGACAACATGAGGTTTGCTTGGATAAAAGATTTACAAAAAAAAACAGACACCAAGGAAGGTTGAATGGAGGAGAGAGGCCTGAGCAATTAATCTTGACCAACATTTGTAGTCTGGAAGGCCAAACACTCACAAGAGTAGCCGAGGAGTGGCAGTGGCATTGATATGACAACGTCTTCATGCCAGACCTCAGTTGTGGTCAGAAGTTCACACTCAATATAGACATGAATGTCATCTTACTTTTAATAATTTCTTTGATCTGTTCTTTTTCCAGGGTGGAATTATGGTACAGCTTACATCTTTAATGACTAAATAACAACACGTAAATGCACAAGTTTGAGTTTATTTGGATTTTCTCAAAGCCACACATTAGTGATTTGTTTGACAGGATTCATTGGATTGACCAATACAAAAATGAGAAAATTCGAAGAACAACTGCATCAGTTCAAACAGTAGTATGTATGTACAAGTTATTTGGATGTCGCCACTTTGTCTGGAATTCTGGAAGAAGATCCTATGTGTAACTACCACCGTCAGATGAAAGGAAATTGGTTGACAAACACCCCAGGAACCATAGACCCTCCCATGAACTGGAAAATGCTGACGCAAGTTTTACATTGGCCTGGACTGCGAGGGTACTAACCAAGAAAGAAGCCCCTGCTCCAAAATCGACAGCTTCAAGCTTGACTGAAATTTGCAGCTGCCCACATGGACAAGCCAAATTACTTCTGAAGAAAGGTTTTATGGTCAGATGGGACAAACATTGAACTATTTGACCACAATGACAAGAGGTATGTTGGTAAGACTTTCAAACCTAAGAACATTGTACCAGCTGTGATGCTTGATGGTGGTAGCATCATGCTGTAGCTTTGCGGCTAGTGGTTCTGGTACACTGCACACATTAGATGGAATCATGAACAAGCAGGACAGGAATTCTTCACTTCAGACAGCTTCAACAGCTAGATGGTTGAAACTTGGACAACGTTGGGTGTTCCAACAGGACAATGATCCACATATCAGAACTACTAGTTACTACTGGAAAAGCAGGGTAATGTTAAGCTTCTGGGATGGTCTTCCCAAAATCCTGATCTCATTTGAGATCAGAACTTTGTGTGTATACTATTGAGCCTGTGTGGATTAGAGAAAACCCAAAATAAATTCAAACTTGTGCACACAGTTCTTATTTTAGAGCCATTAGATATGTACGCTTTACCTCGGAAAAAGAAGAGTTCAAATAATAATTGATAGCATTCAAGCCCACGATGAAAACCTTCTGATCACAAGAAAAAGAATAGATTACTTTATAGTCTTGTTGGACTTTATCAAATGACTAAAGACATGAAACAGTGTCAGTACTTGTGTTCTTGTTTGAACATACAGTATATAAAAATGCCTGAAATACAAATGACTCAGTTATCTAAAGCATGATTATCAAAAGCAGGTTAAAAAAAAATGGGAGTAGGTCTGACCAGTCTTTTGTATTCATTTGCCCTCGAGTTGATGCCTCAGTAGAAAGTGTCTGGTCAACGGGTCCTCAGCATTCAAGTGAGAATGCAACACTTTCACTTTGCATTCAGTTTGATTACCAAAAACATGGAAACTTAATTACACTCATTGTTATGCTTTGTCACTTCACTGGTCAACATGCTGCTGAATATCAATGAGCCCCTGATAAATCATGTCTTTGCTGAACACTCAGAGGAAGAGAAAGACAATTGCCCAGTGTTGCTCCAAGGACACAAAAATCTAAATTACTCTCTTACATGTGCTAAATGACAATAACACCGAAACTAGTTGGAAATAGGACTTGCAGAATGTTTTCTAACAATTTGATAGTGACAAATTAGGTTAAATTTAACCTAATCATGGAGTCTAGGGTCACTTTTTTTGGTCTTCATTACATAGAGTCTGAAATGGTTCCAGCCTCTTACAAATTTTTCAAAGCTATTTTCTACAAATGTATTTTGGATGAATAATGTAAGACACACTTGATGCATGATTAGGTTGCTTTTCTTTTAAAGAACAATCACTCTGCACTTTACTCTGCATGGACACTGAGGCCAGTGCAACATTGCATCCTCATGACAGATTTAAATGTTACAGATTTTTACCTTAATGGCTTCGAATACACTGCTCAGAACAAAAACTGTCTTTTAAATAGGAAAAAACACCAAACTCATGTTCCCACCCTACAAGGCTGAAAAGAAATACCCCACACAAATAAGAAAAACTAGCGTCAGCCATTTCCTTAAAATGACGAGGCACAATAGCAGCCACTTTTGAGAAATTAGTCTGGGATCATGCAGGCTGTCAGCAAAGCAGCAAGGTCTTTGGGCCAATGGTCCATGAGCTGTTTAATGAGGACTAGGGGATTCTTCCTCCATAGCTCAAAGGGCCATATGGCTTACAGCAGCTGCTTGCTATGACTGCTGATCACATGTGGTGCTCACAGCTCAGGGCGATCGTAACTATAGCACCACTTTATAGATTGGTTGTTATACGGTTAAGTGTTTAGAAAATATGCAAAACACTCACTTTCAGAAGTCTGTATCATCAAACCTCCCCCCTCCCCGCCCTTCAGTGTACTTACTGTATGTAATTGCACGCTTGACTTCAATGAATAATTGAATCCAGTCCTTATTTATGTCATGAACACTTGAAACTGAGAGTCACCGTGACAATACCTTGACTGTGCGAGTGTTTAATCAAAAGCGGCACGGTTAAAAACAGCTGGAGATCTCGCCTGTATGTAAATTAAAGCTTAGGCAAAAGGTGTGAAAAAAAGATTTTAGAAAAGGTGCTTTGAAGAGATAAACAATTTATTTGAAATATATTTTAAAAACACACTCTACAGCGTTTAAATTATGCTCTCTACAATTAGACATTGTTCATCTTTTCACATTTACAAGGTGTAAATAACTGATGAAACATGCAATGTTTCAGTTTTATCATGCAGTTGTGGGATTTCCATGGCGTCTTTCACCCTCTGTTTTTGCACACAGAGCTGTTTACAGTGCCTGGCATTCTTACAAATTTTTATTTGATCTTCCTTTTTGTAACAGGGAAGCCAATCTTAACAGCTGCATCTGTACTATACTGCAAAGACTTGCTACTTTTTTTCTTTTCCCCCTGACAATGTCTTTCTAAGACCTCACTTTCCACCAGTGCAGGAAATAAAATGGCATGCGCGGTACCTAATCAAGAATGCTATCATGCATCTTCACTACACAATACTAAATTCAGCCTCTGCCACACATACACAAAGCAGGGCAGGCTGTTCTACAGAATGAGAATGTCATGGCTCACAAAGAGCAGAGTGGCCCATTTTCATCAGCCAACTGTGGAATTGTAAGATATGAAATGAAAACCCCCCTCTCTTGCATCAATATGGTGCAATTATGAGCTACAGAGAAATTGCTCATGCAACCAGGCAATCCATACTTCTGTCACTTGCCACATCTCAAATGCAATCAGACACACAATAGGGAGAGCTAGATTCTGGCTGATACAATGCTATTTTGTTGAAGCTAACATTTGCACATGTTTTTTGGTAAATTACCAGGAAGGACCTGGTGGCTAAAAAAAAGCCTTGATATCCATAGCTAATAGCAGAGAAAAAAAAGAGGATAAAGTGAAATTGACAGAGTGCATGAATAGAGTACTGCCAGCTTCACTTCTCATGGTTCCTCAAAAATCACACACCAGAGTGTAATGAAGTCAAGGCTTGATCAAAAACTTGGAGAGCGGTGAAATGGAGCAGAACTAAGCATCTGGAAACAGCAAAAAAATAGTTCCCCGAAGGTTCTCGGAATAACCACTGGAGAGCAGGGCCAGCTTGCACGGTCTCTCCCTGGGAAAGTAACTGTGATTAATGTCTGCTATTTAAGCTCCGGTTTGTTTTGTCAAGAGGACAACAGTGTGACTATGCAAGGATTTAACACAACCTACTATTTTTGTTTGTCTGTTTTTCCTATATTTGGTGACTCCATGCACACTATAATATCTGGAACATTTCTGCAGGTGAACTACTTTAAAACAGTCTGGATAGCTTTTTTCCCCCTCATCTATTTGAAACCTTCAGATCCAGACTGATGTATAATTCATCACTTTTAATTCTCTGGGGTTATTCATTCAAAAAGGTTCATTAAGTAATTTAATTGAAAGAATTAGCTCTGACACGTGACCTGTTGTCTTCAGCATGAATCACCGGGGCAGCCAGTTGAAAGTTATGGACAACTTTGATTTCTCGTGACCTGGACATGAGCTCACTCATTAAGACAATCTTCTCTTCTAAACTCTGCCAAATACAGCAAATCCATTTTATTCACAGGGGTGTGACATTTTCATCCTCTAACTTTTGTCTCATTTGTCTGGGCTCTCAATCAAAAATTCTGTCTTTTTTTCCCCCTTTTTGCTTAAAACATCAGTGAGATGTTTTTTTAAATATCAAATGTCTCACATTTATTAAAATGTTGAAGCAAATATTTGTGCAATATGAGCACTGTTTGCTCCAGTCTCACCTGCTACAGCACATGACTCATCTCGGTGTTGTTTATTGTACTCTCCTGTGTTCTTTGAACAATTTTATGAATGTTTGTTGCTTTTTGTGCTAGCAAACACAACATATGTTCATAACATATTATGCACAGAGGATATGAGCTACCGTGGTTATATGAAAGATAGAAATACCTTATTTATCCCAGTGCATCTAATCCCTACACTAACATTAACACTTGAAATGAGAATTGAATATGAACACACATGGATTACTTGTGAATTTGTCTAAAGATCTAAGAAAATCTGCAGTACAATCATGTAGAGAGCCCATGAAGTGCTTTAAATGTAATGAATAAAAATCCAAAAGTCTACTCTGCGTAAGAACAAAGGTGATACAATCTTGTCTCTTGGAGTTAATTTTAAAATTCAGTCACCAGACTATCAGTTGTCTTTTAAAAGCTGCATTGTAAATGATGTCATATCATTTTTATATGATGTCATTCCTCAGTGTTGTTACTATTGATGACCCTTTTTCTTTGGCGTTAACATCACAGCAAGAATAAGCTCTTTGCAGGTCTATGGTAAAGGCTGATAAAGGAAACAGGTCACCAGAAACACTTCAGCCTCAAATTACAATGATGTTTTTCTCTGTATGACTTTAGACTCGTTGGCAGGGTTATTAAGGCCAAACAAAGTGACAACAAGACTAGTAAAAGTTTGAAGAACATCTACATACAGACATACAGCGTTATTTGCACTGCATCAGTGGATGTAAGGCAGCAAAACTCTCTTGCAAAGTCTTTAATATTTACAGAGCTCTAGCTCTTTTTGGGGAAAAGATAATAAAGTGAGCTGGAAGAAAGAAAAAAAAAAATAACTATAAGAGGCATAAGGAATGTCATTTCCTATCAGCCAGTAATCTTTCTCTATAGATTTATGTGTAAGCAGTTTGGCTGCACTGTCAGCCAAGGACTGCATGCCTGACCTGCAGTATCCTCTCTATAGAAATCCACTCAAGTCATGTCCACATGCAGTAGCAGAAGAAAACAAGCAAAGCAGTGTGTTTAACCAACACATTGGACTTTTGTGAAATAATGTTTAAAATGTTAAAATATGGCAAGTTACCATCAGCTTATTAAATATTCTTGTCATGTATCAAAGGACTTAAAACCAACAAAAAATGATGAAGAAATAAGGCAAGAGCTGCTCTCTTACAAATCAAACACTGAAAATAGTGTGGATGTGGTAGCGGTTTACGCCTTGTCCTCTTGGCTAAAGTCTCAAACAATGAATGAATGAGTGAAAACCTCATTGTTTCTATTAAACTGGGAAGTGTGCAGTTCAGCTTTTCTATGCAAATATTGGCAGCAGTAGTTTGATGGTAATGGTGAATAACTGGTAATGATGAAACCATTTTTTGGCTGTAATAAAATCTGATATGGATAGGCAAATTTTAATCCGAAAAAGTACAGGAGCACGGACTCACAAATAGAGGGCTTTCTACTCCCTCGGGATCTCGAGATGAGTTGAGAGGAGTTTTAAATTCTAAAATTAACTTTGAAGTCAACATCAGAAATACCATCAAGTCTGCCTTTATAATTTAAGGAATATTGCCAGAGTGCAGATATTGCTCTCACAAGAAGATAATGAAACACTAATGTGTGCTTTTAACCATAGCCGTTTTGATTAAAGGCAATGCCCTATGCTCAAGTGTTATTCCAGGAAAACCTTAAACTAGCTGCAGAACTTTAAAGACATGTTAAACTTTTTTTGAATGTATTAGATGATAAGATTGTTTTTTAGATGGTGTTCATGATCCTCACCCACTGAGGGTAAAGGAGAAAGAAAAGCTGTCGGACAAATGTAAAATAAGTTTGTGGCTTAAGACACCTTCTGGTGTTTTGACGCTTACTGCAAATAGTAGAGAATGATTTTGATGATTTAGGGTAATTTTATTACTACCACAGCTGCTACTGTTGATGTTTTCATTGCTTTAGATAAGATTCCCATTTTTATTACCGCTGCCAGTCTCCTTACATTTCTGTTGAAAGCATTTTCAATGCAAAAAAGCAGAAAAAAATAAAATAAAATAGAAGTGGCTGTCTCTCCTTTAAGCTGTGACCACAGCACTTTCTGTGTCAAAGCAATAGAGAGACTTATAGCGGGGGGGTGAAGGTGATGGATGCTACTCTCAAATGTATTATCTTGCAAAGTTTTAGGCTGCTGCGGCATTTTCCACATGGTAATTTTCCTCTCTGTAAGGGTGCGGCAGTAGGAAAGTGGCTTTCGCTACTCAGAGCCGATTTGTCTGCAGAGTCAGATTTAGCTTTTAAGCAACTGAAAGTATAAGGTTTTGACAGAATCTTGATGTAATGAAAATTTTGCCGATACAGGAGAAAGGGCTTTGTAAACTAGATTGTGTTGACCACTCGACTGTGACCGGTTCAAAACTTCTAAAATATTTGCCTTTACTTAGATATGGCAGCAGTGAATAAAGCCCTGCAGAATTTTTTCCCCAATGAAGTTAGAACATGGCAAGATTTTGTCCTTGTTTGTCGTCGTATTAACATCCATTTAACAAATCAGTGTAGCATGAAAATCAACATTGTCAAGGCTACTTGCTTTCAATATCGATTTATAGACTGGATTTTATGTTTTTGTGCAGTTATTTAATATTATAAGGCTGATTTAGCAGGAAGTGTAAGTATTAGGCAAATGTCACTCATTGGCTGGTCTCTGAATCATTTGTACAGCACACCTCCTGAAGTGCCTTTGATCTTTGGTCCTTTTAATATTATGTTCCTCTACCAGTGGTGTCCTGAGCCAACCCCAAAAGAAAACCCCCAAATCCTTGCTCTTCCTGCACCATACAGTTATGCAATTAATATTCATTTATGCTTGTGGCATGTAGAAAAATTCTAAGCAGATCCGGTTGATTCAGATTTTGTCTCAAGATGACAAGACAGAAAGACATAAATGACTTTGATTGCGGGTTCTGTCGCAGTTGGGGTAGCGAAACAAAGCAGAGACAGAGAAACGGGTTAAAGCATTTCAAAAGTGGCAATAGAAACACTGAAGTTATTTATGGGCTTGTAAGGACCTGGGGATTAGGCTGGTAGTTGAGAATCAGAAGCTGACGTAGGACTGAGCAGTGCAGGGGGTAATGCAGAGGGGAGCCAAAGGGGACAGGCAAGACAGGAGGTCTGGAGACAAGGGCTGGGTCAACTAAGGGGAACTGCAGGCATAGAAAAAGAGGAATTATACACAGCAGAATACTCACAGAGCAGTAAAGTTAACCATAAATGACTACTTGAGGAGAGGCTATATTCTGGCAATGAGGAGGTGGCAGAGCAGAGCATGTGAAGGAGACTTGATTGTTGAAGTGGCTGCAGCTGGTTGGGCTCTGTTCAGGCTCCAGGGCACCTGTCTCCAATTCCGCAATCAAGCCCACAGTAACATAGAAGGGAAAGGGAGACGGATTTCAGATAAAGCACGAGAGGAAGCAGAAACAGAGGCTATGACCAAAGAACTGTCAAGGCCAAATCCAAATATCCACACTAAGGCCTAAGTATCGCAGGCTCAAATACTTAAATGTGTGGGCAGCACTAAAGTGTGCACGGTCATAAAAAGTCAAAATTGTATGAACAGGATGAAACATCTCGTTGTGAAAGACAGAAAACACGATTGTGGTACAAGAGTCCAAAAATCATCTCCCACCTCTTGCCTCGACCTTGTGACATTTTCCACAGTGATGAAGGGGAATTTATGAGGGTTTAAGAAAAGAGAACAATGTGACAGCTGATTCTTATTTCAGAACCTTATGTCACTCAAGGTGTTCTTGTTGTGTTGTCTCCACCAGGTAAAAAATATATGATAAACACATATATTTTATTACAAATGTTGGAATTTTAAAGAAAATGGAATATGTAGCCAAGAAAATGGATTTTTGTTTTGGTTATTTTCTTACTTTTTTCCTGCTGTAGAGTGATGCAGCACGACTCTTTAGCTTCTTGTTTTCCAGAAATGGAAAACACATTAATAACATTTACATGGCCTGCACCTATTGGTCAAAGTTTTTGGTTATTTTCATGAATTGCCTGCTTGTTGGAATTATAGGACAGGGTGGTCTAAGGAATGATTTCCTTAATATTTAGAAGCTCCGACTAGCTCTTCTTATGGCTGCCATGCAGATACTTCCACTCATTTTGGTCAAAACCTACTCAGAAAGCAATAAATACTTTTAAATATATAAAAAGAAACACTAATTCATGCAGTCAATGCAAACCTATTGGGCAGGTTGCTCCGCCTATGCTTGTTTTTAACTCTCTTGCTTCCACATATTTCTACAGTAAATTCAGCAGCTGGGCTTGCTACCAGTTTAGCAGATGGATAGATATCTTTCACAGCACATCTGTGTCTGTCCCCAAGCTTCATAGCAGAAATGTTGACCCCACCTGATCCAGGTCACAGCCTTAGATCCTCAGGTGGGGTTCTTGGCTGTTCCAGAGTCGAGGCTTAAATCTACAGGTGATGGTGTCTGAGGAGATAAGGCTCCCAGACTTCCTTCAAATCATTTGTGAAAACACCTTTTTATAAACGTGTGTCTATGTGATGTCTATGTGTGACTGTTTATCAGTTTTATTCAGCAACTTTGAATCAGTAACTTCTTGTGTCATTCCTGGGTCACTGCCCGAAGGGTGGGAGTGGTGAATGCCACTTAAATACATTAATTAGAAAGTCTGACCTAATTTGTAGAAAGGTTAGCATTGGAGAAACCGCTTCATTAGCAGATGCACACAACCAGTCTGGTCCTTTTCTACCTCCTCTGTCTGTCTTCTGTTTCTTAATTACGATCCTGATGAACATTGGGGAATATTAGTCATGGTTCCTGTGAAGCACACTGTTTTTCTATTGCAACCTGTGAATTGACTTGTTTTGAAATGCAGATCTGAAGATAGCTGAAGTGTCACATCAACAACATTCAACAGAACACTGATCTCATCTCTGATCATCATTGAGCTGGTTTAATGCTGTCCCTCCTGGCAAGCGAGCAATTATTTCATGGGTGTAGCAAAGTGTTTACAACTACAAGCGCAAGTGTGATTGGCAAGCTCAACAAAGTTGAGGATGGTATTTGTGTCTCTGTATTCCCTGCATGTCTATGTTTGTTAAAGCCATGGAAAAGAGAGGAGTCGCCTGTGCTGCCTGCTCCATTGGATGAGTGTGTGACAGACAGGACCTGGAAATGCGATCGATTGTATGCTCACTGTCTTGGCTAAGAAACTAGGTGTTCAATTTCTCTTGCACATCTCGAATCTTGCTCATCAATCAAGCAACTGTACCAGGTGTGCTTGTATTCCTTAGTGACTGACGGGTTGTGCTGGCCATTGGATTGATGGTTGACTTCACTTTTGTCCCATTGATTTTGAAATGTTTGAGTGATTTTTTTTTTTTCAAAAAAGAAACATTGATATGTGTCTTCATAAATGGATATACTAATTTGTTTTCTTGTCCAAAGCTACAATAAATTACAGAATATCCATGCATTTATTCAAAAGTTTTTGCTTTGAGTAGCTGAAGCAATTATTTTGGCTTAGCATAGCTTCCCAATGCTTGGCAAACAGATGAGATTTTTTTTTCAGTTTTCAACAAATGGAGTATAAAACAACCTTGAAAACAAAATCTAAAGTTTTTACATTTTTATTTGTTTACGGGTAAAACAAATGAGGTACAATGTGCTCACTAATGAGCTTGAGATGTGCTAGTAGGCAGGAAGTTTGGACATGCTAGCTGTCTCCATTTACTTCCTATTTTTTGCTAGACCAAAATAATTGCCTTCTGGCTCTGTCAACATCCTTCAAGAAGTAGTTCAGTGTTTTGAGAGGAATTAAATCTATGTACTGAATGTGAGGCTAGAAAATTAGAAACAAAAGGCAGCATGCTAAAACAATTAATAACCTTTACAAGTGCTGATATTAAAAGCCTCAATCAGAAATTTTGTGTGTGTGTGTGTGTGGGGGGAGGGGGTGGTCTGTGGTCACTGATGATATTAAAGCCATTCATAAAGTGCATGCTCCTGTTGCTCTATTAAAATACACACAAGCATGAATAATACAATGGAAAGAAAGTATCATACTGTTGCTTGCATAACCTAGAAATGTTAGAACTTTAAGTAGCTTTAACCCTTTATAGCAGGGGTGGGCAACTCCAGGCCTCGAGGGCCAGTGTGCTGCAGGTTTTCGATATCACCCTGGGTCAACACACCTGAATCACATGATTAGGACCTGTTGAGGTCTTTTAGCCATTTGAATCAGCTGTGTTGGATCAAGGACACATCTAAAACCTACAGGACACTGGCCCTCGAGGCCTGGAGTTGCCCACCCCTGCTTTATAGGGAACTCAGTGAAATACATAGAAATTCAAAAATTTCAACCCTGTGGTCTTATTGAAGTACATTACAGGACTTTTTAACTTGTGTGAATTTTTTCCAAAAAATGTCTGTATATAAGAAGAACCATATAAACTCTTATTTTTGAAGATTTTTCTTCACTAACACTGACACTTTTCACAAATATGATACATATCCAGCCACAGGCAACTGCTTCATGGGAATAATTTCCTTTAAGGTGATCAGGCTAGACATTTCTTTAAAGACTGAATTTCATTTAACTTCATAAACTGAATTAACCATGTGTGTACAACCAAATACAGGTTGTGCTCTTCTATGGCATGCTACTTGATAGGCTGGCTTCTGTAAAACGGCTGAATATACAAATGTAAAAGAGAAGCGAGTACATCCTTGACACAATATCCAAACAGCTTGGAAGGAAAACAGTTTAGCTGTACTGAAAACAAAATACTTTGTAAAAAGTAACAAAATAAATAACATCATAACTTCTGGTGGTACCCCTGATTTTTTTTTTTTTTTTTTTTTCTTGTACATAATTCAGTCAACACTAAAGAAATCACAAATATTGAATTACTGAATCGATTTTAGCAGTAATACAGCATCCAATATACTCATCACTGCTGTTGTTCTATATTTCTAATAGTTTTTGTTTATTTGTTTTGCTTGGAAATAACATCAGCATGGCCCATAATATTCAGTGAAAGTCAAAAATGGACTTGCCCTACTTTCAGGTGAACCAGGCTTGTGATCAAATATCATGCCACAAAATTTTGCTAATTTTCAAAAATCCAACACAAACCAACTATTTCACCATTTAGAATGACTGAGTTGATAGTTATATAAAGGTGGACAAAATGTGTAGACTCTCAGCTTTCATTCAAATCAGATGAAGGGTTTAGAAGTTTCAGCTTCTTAACATTTGTCACCCTCAAAGGTAATTGGACAATTAACTCAAAGTCTGTTTCATGGGCAGGTATGGGCAATTCCTTTGTTATGTCATCACCAATTAAGCAGATAAAAGGCCTGGAGTTGATTTGAGGTGTGGTGCTTGCATTTGGAAGATTTTGCTGTGAACAGACAACTCAACATCTCAATGCAGGTGAAACAAGCCATCATTAAGCTGCAAAAAAAGAGAGAAAAACAGAGAAATTGCTACAATATCAGGAGTGCCAAAATCTACAATTTGGAAAGATGGCAGCGGTAAATTCAGCAATGCAAAAAGACCTGGATGTCCATGGAAAACAACAGTGTTGGATGATCACAGGAGGTAGGGTTATCGACATCCAAGTCTACCATAAAGAGAATGCTGCATTAAAGTAAATACAGAGGGTTCAGTGCAAGTCACTCATAAGCCTCAAGAATAGAAAGGCTAGATTGGACCGTGCTGTTTTTTAGATGTTTTTGGCACAGTTCGGGAAAAACATTCTTTGGACATATGACACCAAGATCAACCTCTACCAGAAAGGTGGCAAGCAAAAAGTACAGCTCATGATCCAAAGCATACCACATCAACTGTAAAACACAGTGGAGGCAGTGTGATTGCTTGAGCGTGCACGCCTGCCAGTGGCACTGGGACAGTATTTATTGATAATGTGTCACAGGACAGAAGCAGCTGAATGAATTCTGAGGTGTTCAGAGACTCAAATTCAGCTAAATGCAGTCAAACTGATTGGGAGGCACTTCAAAATACAGTTGGACAATGAGCTAAAACATACAGCTAAAGAAATGGAATATTCGTTTCACTTGTTGAAGGCTAAACTTTGAACAGCAAGGCCCACAAAAAGCTGCTGCAG
Organism: Oreochromis aureus; assembly: GCF_013358895.1. Lineage (NCBI taxonomy): Eukaryota > Metazoa > Chordata > Actinopteri > Cichliformes > Cichlidae > Oreochromis > Oreochromis aureus. The sequence continues at coordinate 14,406,566 of NC_052954.1, read as the reverse complement.
TAAAGGCCCGGCAGAGCATTAAAGAGGAGGAAACCCAGCAGCTGGTGATGTCCATGAGTTAAAGACTTCAGGCTGTTATTGCCAGCAAAGGGGTTTCAACCAAATATTAGAAATGAACATTATTTAATTTGTCCAATTACTTTTGAGGCCCTGAAATGAAGGCATTGTGTTAAAAAATGCTTTAGTTTCTCACATTTTTATATAATCTTTTTGTTCAGCCCAATGAATTACAGCTGAAAGTCTGCACTTCAAATGCATCTGTGTGGTTTTATTTAAAATTCATTGTGGTAATGTACAAACCAAAATTAGACAAAAGTTGTCTGTCCAAATATTTATGGACCTAACTGTATATAATGCATAGGTTTCATCAACTTTCCACTGTTGGTTTTGATGTTATTACCACAGGTGTGAGTAGGTAGGGGTGAATAACCCAATTTTCTGAATTCCAGAAGAACACTTATGTTCAAAATGCCCCAGGCCACTGATGATTGATCAGTGCAATAATGTCACTACCTGTCACGTAACCTGATCTTTGCTGATTAGCTGGGAGAAATCCATGTGTTTCTACAACCTCACGGTGAGTCATGGAGAGGCCAAGTTTGATGTTCTTTCAAGTTACCAAAAACGGTTCCTCACTCCCCCGTAGGGTGCTCAAATCCACCACAGCTACACTATCTAAGCAGTTTAACAGGAGGTACAGCATGCCAGGTTGCTTAATGTAAAAACTTATCTTAAGGTCTAATTCTTCTTTAAGGGATTTAGAAAAATACAACAGATATGCTGTTGAAATTAAATATCAGACAAATTTACATTAAAGAATGAAGCACTGTGAGAACTGACTTATTTAGGTCTCTACTTTGCAGTCAGTGTTGGGTGTAACATGCTGCTGTAATCACATTACACTTTTTAGTAATGACATAAGTGTAACTGAAGTGTAATTACAAATTTTATTACAATACTTTTTATGTCTTTACTTGCATTGCAAAGGTTCTTAAGTTATCTGCATGTTGGGTGGTAAAAAGAAAAAAAAAAAGCTCTTTTCTTCCTGCACACCTGACCTATGGTCAGCTGACTAGTTTGTGGGGGGGGGGAGGAAAATAGTGGAGTGGTCTAAAGCAAAAATGTGGACAGTGCACAAAAGGACAAGAGCATGATTCTAAAGCTCAAACTTAGTCCAGGACAGAAGCAACTGCATCATCCTGCTAACACAACTTTTGCAAATCTGCACCAACAGCATGCTAACGCAAAGCTAGCCAAGAACTCAGATTGATGTTAAAGCTGAGTGTATGCTGACCCCAGCCCAGCAGTCAGACCCTGAACTTTAACAGGTAACAAAAGCAGTGATGAGGAGTTTTACTTTTCCTGTTTCTAAAGAAGAATCACCACAGTGATCACTTCAAAGTCTCTTTGGGCTAGTTTTCAGCACTGTGTGGACACAACAGACACTAAAAGAAAAACTCTGGCGTGTCATTATGATTGTGTTGTGGAGCTACTTCCTACAATTTGTTTTATTGTTAACTTTTAATTATAAGAAAGTGTGTTTCAGGCCATTTTGCTGAATGATGAGAAAGTAATGAAATGAGTAGTGTAACAAATTACTTTCTCCGGTGAATAATTAAATAGGGAACTTCATTACTTTTAAGTAAAGAGTAATATATTACTCAAAAATAGTAATGACCCCAACACTTTTTGCCATTCATCTTTCACACAAGTCATCTGATAGCATTGTGACATTCCTGTAAGGGGTGATCATGGTGCCACTGTTGTAGTTTGCACAAGTATGCACAAGCCAGCTTGGTATCTGAGTGATGTAAATTTTGTAATCAGAGAGTGAAAGCAGCCTCTGGGCGGATGTCCACTTTCCTTCCAATTTGTACTGTCTGGCCTGCATAGAAAGTGCACCAATTATGCATGTCCTCCAAGTGCACTCCAAGTGGACTTGGAAAAAAGTATAATAAGAATAACCACTCATCTGTGGTGTCTGCAGCTGTCCGTGTGTGTGCAAGTATAAAGCTATTCAGTTATTGGCTTTGTCAAATCAGCATTTACTGACATCCTGGTAAAAAGGACGGGCTGTCTTCTCAATGGGATGAGGTGACAGAGAGTCAGTGAGTGGGTAAAAGAGAAACTCGAGCTACTTGATTGTGACAGAACAAGAAAGCCCTACCTCTGTTGCATGACTCATTGGGCAACACTGTTTATGTTCAAGCGAAGTCATCAAGTCATTTTTCTCATATCTGACAAAAAAGAGGGTGTCACAAGATGGCTTTGAAAAATATATTCAAAAGTATTAAGGGAAATCCTGTAAAAAGTCTCATGTTTTCAAGAATCTTTTTTTTTTTACTCTACAGCTGGAATTATGTATCCTTTAGACCTAATGGCCCAAATGAAACCCCACATACTATTACCTTCAGAAATAGCTATGCTGGCTGCTTTGTCACTCCCTCCACTCTTTTGCTAATCTAAGACAATTGCCAAGTGGCTGTAATCTTTAGCACGCAGACATGAGAGCGATATCAATCTTCTCATCTAACTCTCATCATCTCTTTCCCCCCAAATATCACACAATTTCTTTAAACTGAGTAGAAAAATGTTCTTGTTCTTAATGTTCTTCGTCTCCACTGTTTAAATAAAAGCAGGCAGAGCAGAGAGGAGAACAGTTTGACTCAAACTAGGTCTGCTTTGACATCAGTGTCTGGCAGCAGCAAAGAACAGAAATGCCTTCATAAATCTGTTGAAATGCCAGGAGAAGAGCAGAATATGAGGCCATAACACGAGCCCGTCAGTGCATTTAAGTGTTAATTATTCATTTTTCTCCCCTCATAAATTTTAACGGCAAGCTTTTGTGATTAAAACAAAATATCCATGAGAATATCCTTTGGGAAGTGGCATTCTTTAAGCCCTTTAAAGAATTGTGAATAATGATGGCGCTCTCATAAAAATGATCCCCAGAGGATCCTGCCTGTTTCTTACTCTTTGCTACCTATTTCAGAGGACCCGTTGTTTTTAAAGCCAAACGTATTTGTGACCAGAAAAAGAGGTGACCAAACAATCACAGGACACCAAAGTACACAGCTGGAATGGCATGCGGTCGTAAAATATGCTATAGCCTTTGGGAGCACTAATTGCCTAATGATGAAGTTAGTGTACATTATATGGGCTCTATTAGGTGGAGCTGTATGAACACCAATTTTCTCTTAATATGTTTAGAGGACGGATAATTTGATGGCCATTCAAAGATATAATAATCCACTTATCTTTCACACAGCTAATCTACATTAAATACCCTTCCACCCCCACCACTATCATACGTCTGTGCATATATGTGTGTGTGTATATATATGTATATATACGTATATATATGTGTATATATATATATGTATAACCACTTAATTTGTGTCCTGAAATATTTTCAGATAAGCTGTGTTAGACATGCAAACAGTGCTAAATCAGAAATATCCCATGGTCTCTTTTTTTCTGTCCATCAGCAGCTGCCACTAGATGTCACAATATTAACACCAGGCAATACTAGCTCAGTCAGCACCCAAACACCCATTCCTGAATCATCGCTATTGTTATGTAAATGCCGCTTAAGGTGAAACCTTTTGGATATTTCCTAAAGGCATACCTCCTACCTTTTACCCCATCTCTCTTTTCCTCTTGAGCCAGAAAATTTCTACTTTAAATGCTACACAAGCTGTGACAAAAGTAATAGGGGTGGCATTGTGGGGGTTTCCTCAAGATATTGTTAAATGTAATGATAGCTTTGACACAGGAATTGTGTCTGGAGAAAACTGTATTGAATCATGCCCCTGCTTTATTTGCAGCCTTAAGATTTAATGTCGGTCCCCTCAATGTGGCTTTGATAAATGACCCTGGCAGCCAAAGCATCTTGCAGCTGTTCTGATACACACAAGAAGATGTTGAGCCTCCACTGAGGCAGACCACTGCTAATTAAAACCAAGCTATGGAAGGAGCATTTGTGGATTAAGCATGCATGTGATAAGAGATATTCCTTTTTGAACACATGCATAAAGCCAGAGAGATTCCTTTCAGTCCACATGGATTGTAGTCAAATCTGCCCTGCGCTGAATTCCATGTGGACATTATGGCTCTTCCTCAGAAGTTGGCCACATTTCCATAACTTTTATTTTCTGCACTTGTGCCTGCGTTTGTTCTGACCCCATGTGTCCTTTGGGATCTTTGATTATTCGTACACTGAGACCTGAATGCAAAAACAGCTTCTTTTGATTGAGAGGCTGCATGGATATGGGAGGTAACATGGGCAGTTTCAAGGTCCTTTTTGCAGGAAGATGTTGATATAACCTCCCTTTTCAGGAGATAAAACCAAAGGTGACAGCATTGAAGACAGGATTATTGCTTGACAGAAATCTGAAATATTTCAGTCAAGACAAGCATACCGACTGAGCAGTAACATCTGAATGTTTGAGGGTTTTGTGGTAAAATGACTAGTTAAAATAGAGAACATGTGCTGCATGTGTCCTAGTTTGAAGGTCTGGCAGACTGAATGATGTGTTTTTTGTGTTCAGTCCAAAGCAGCCAAATGCCTGTAACCTAATTTCACATTTTTGATTTTCACAGTTGATGTGTTGGTCAGGAAATGGCTACCATAATGTTGCCGTGAGGAACAGGATTTGCGTTTGTCAAAACACATAATGTTAAACAAATGTCATTTTTCTAAATTTTCACTTTCATTTTATGTAAGATTATTGTTGTACTGGTGTTGTGTCACTGTCTATTAAAGCAGTGGTTGAAGATGTATTCTGATGCTGTAAACATATTGCATTCAAATTCTTTCATTTCTATGCAAGTAACTATATATTTCTTGGCATTTTACAGGTTTCAAAGTTTTGTGTTTTTAGTTAAAATTCTATCAGTGTAAACAGCTAACTTTGTATACGCAGTACATACTTCTCAAAATATACAGTCCAAAACCTGTGAGCCTCCTCTCGTTTCTTTATATTTTGCTTCCAGACTTTCTTGTAATTTTGAATTCTGGGTCTGGAGCACTTTTTCTTTGGATATGGCTACTTTTATCACTCATTTTCATCTTAGTCCTTGTAGCTGATCATTTCCAGACGAATGGTGTATTTTGTTAAGACACTTACTGCTGAACTATGAATAATTCAAGTATTAAAAAAACAAAATAAAAACAAACAAAAAGACGACACCTAACTCAAGGGATGGAAAAAGTGTTTTGTCTACACATAACAGAGAACTTAGCAAAGAACCAATTTTAAATTGTGTCTTTAGGCACTTTGTTATTAGAAGCCTGTTGCAAAAACACATCATTTCTTCTTATTTCTTTTGTTGAATCTATAAAAAATGCCAAAGACAACACAGTTTGACAGGCATAAAATAATATTTTTCCACAAACAAGGTGATTTTCAAAGAGCTAAAAAGAATGCCGTGTGTTCGCATGTTTTACAATATTATTATTATAATATTTGCCACTTGCCCACTTTCCTCAAATGGAAAAAAAAAAAAGATCAAAGTCAACAATTGGAGGACAAATGAAGAAATAGAAAGCCTGCAAATTATGTAAAGCAGATAAACAGCATCTCAGTCATCCTTAAGAAATAGGACAAAATTCAGCACATACCTGACACAGGACTTGAGTGATTCTTCACTAGATCCATCTACTATTGGCAGTGGCGGTCCTAGCCTGTTTGGCGCCCTGGGCGAACACTCCCTCTGGCGCCCCCCCCCCCACACACACACACACACACACACACACACACAAAACATGTTAAGGATTTAACATAAAACTGTTGTCCACACACACATATGAAGAGAGAGAGAGAGTATGCATAGTATGCAAACGGCTACCAAACAGCCATCATAATTAGGTCATACAATGAGAACAGGACAAATCAACAATTGACAATGACTAATTAATATTAAAATCTGTAACATAATGTATTGTTTGGAGTTTAGTCTGTTACTGTTACTATTTTTACCATTTCTTCTTGGGGCAACTGTAACCCACATTATTTCCTTAGGGATTAATAAAGTATTCTGATTCTGATTGTTTCAGGATGACCTGCCATTATCCAATGACACATCTGGTTACCTGCATCTTTTGCTCGTTTCTCCTCCGCTTCTTTTCTCTTTTTCTAAACTGAGCACCTGATGGCTTTGAACTTTTCTTGTCCATCTTCCATTCGTTTTAATTTTGCACTCCAGTATGAACACCCATCCCTCAACCAGAGGATCACCACAACATAACCTAATAGACCTACACCTTAGTTCACAGATTAACTTTGTCTAGGGTGTATTTCTGGGATTTCACACAACCCAGGATTCAAATCATGAATACATAATGGGCTTGGATTTACAACATTATGAATGAAATGTGCTCTATTTGGAAGCAGCAGGTCTCCCTCCCTTTCGACGGGTTTATGTGTGAGACTTTAAATCATCAAACTGTAAATTATAAATTTTAAATTGTTATTGATCCCTTTACCCCGAGTCCTAAAGTGTATATTTATTTTCTTACTCTACTATATATATTGTTTGTTTACTTGCACTGCTGTAACTGGAGCCTCGTCGTCTCGTCTCTCTATATACTGGACTGTATGTAGCGGAGGTGACAATAAAGTTTACTTTGACTTCAGCAGCGCGCAGGCGCACCGAGGGCTCTCGCGCTCAGTTTTCGTGTATAGCATTTCGAAAAAACATCGGTGCAAATTATAAGTCTGTATCATAATGTCCGGTGTTTTCGTGTTTGTTGTTTTGTTTTTATTTTGTTTTATTTTGCGAGTTGGTTATTAGATGCTGCTCCAGCCGGTCAGAGAATCCCCCGCCGCCCCGCCCTCTCCTCCCTGTGCCGCAAGCAGCAGGCGCACCTCGCAAACGGAGGGCGCCCTTACTCCCAGCAAATGGGCGATAGAAAACCGATTGGTGTCTATGACATTCCCAATATGCGCTGGCTGCCGTCGGGGCAGCATGAGTACAGACATTTATTTATTTATTACTTTTTTTTTTTTTTTTGCCGATGCTCGTGATGCCGCCCCCCATCACGATGCCGCCCCGGGCAACCGCCCGTGTCGCCCGTATCTAAAACCGCTACTGACTATTGGCCAATCTCAGTGGAAAGATGGCTGACAAGGAGTTGTTGCCATATATACTGGTGTGTTTGCAGACGTTTCAGGAAATTGCTGTACCTACATGTAGTTCTCATTTTCGTATCAAAATATAAAGAAATGAGACTTTTGCACAGTTCTTGTGAAAGACAAAAATAAATCCCCAAACAAAACATCTCTGCATTTGTGATAATTCATTATTTATTTATTTTTTTTAGTAAAATAGAACCTTATTAAAGGTCAATAATTTGTTTCATTTAAAGCAAATGTCATGCTGCATATTTACTATTAAGATATACAACAGTGTTACTAAATTCACATTTACCGTTTTGTAACAGAAATACAAAAACACAAACTGTTATGAGTTACTCTAACAAAAACCAATTTAATTTATCAAAAATGTTAGCAGTTACAAAGAGATCAAAGACATTTGTCTGAATACACTGTCATTCATTGCTTTGCATATTTTTGCTATAAATGATTTTCTTACAGAGAGATCACTTCATAGTCAGGATCCAATCATTTGGCAGCGTGCACACAAATCTTCAGCCTTGTGTTTGATTTGTTCTGTTCTGTTTGAATTTGATAGTAAAATTGATCGAGTTGATTGAGTCCTCCATGATGATGAACATCAGGCCACACAAGGCAGCCATGTTTTTAGATAAGAACCCTTCCTGTGAAGAGAACTAATATGTTGTTATGATGTTATTTCTAACTTTAGTGAACAGGCTAAAGCTTGTTTACCAGTAGTGCCCAACACTGAAATGCCAGATTTAAACCTGAGAAAACATCTATAGCCCATAGATGGCTTTTCTGCATTATTGCTAAGTTTAAAACATTTAACTTATCAGAAGCAAATTAAGTGTAAGAAGTAATTAAAGTATTTTCATTACTCTTTACATTTATAAAAGCGCCACACATTATCTGTGATGTATTAGATTTGCAAAAGGAACCTTTCCAACATTACTCCGTGATGCTTATGTTACAAATACTCTCATATAATTAACTCAAACACAGCTAATGAAAATCACTTTACTTTACAGTTCACCTAGAAGTACAGGTCACTTGAACTCACTTTAATTTTAATGTCTGTATTACTAATGGAAAGGTATTCTCCATGATATAGCATTCTAAATGGACCTGACCGAATAGTAAATGAACCACATCCATCTTGGTGACACTGCGTTGCAGGGTACTTTCCTCCAGAATCATCTTTAGATGACCTTGCTATTTAAAGTTTTTTGTTGATGTGCTGTCTTGCACAAGGAGGAAGGTTTGTTTTATCACCACTTATTCTGTAACCCTTATTCTGCATAAAAATGGCTCATGTTGCAGCTGTATGATGTTCATACAACGAGAAACGGACTGAAAGCATTAAAAACATTTACAAAGAAGCTTTTCCTCCTGCTTAACAGCTGCATCTTTCTTGATATTTCACCGCAAAGCTGTTGTTTATTCACACCCCAAATAATAAAGACTTGGTACATGAAAACTTAACAGTTAAATTAAATCATTTGTAATCCCGTGGGACCTACTTGACACATTCTGTTCTTTATTATTTACTGTTTTGCATTTATCCTCTGTGTGTCTGTATAACTTTTCCTTGCTTTTCATTTTTCCTAAATGCAACACCTAAGTATAGCTCAGATTATTTTTGTCATACCTCAGGTGTAAGGAATGACAGCACATTTACTAAATCAGATTCTGGTTGAGGTCATGTACCCAAGGTAATTTTTTTCTTTTGGCATTACTAAAAATGCTCATGTGTCAGTACATAAAAGAAAAATAGGAAGAAAAATAGGACATATTTAGTTAAGTTATATAATATAAATGACCTTGGTGGAAGGGGATTATTATAAAAAATATCTATGTTCCTGTAGTGTTTAAGCTTTTTAATCAAAATTAGATTTTAATGCTATAATAATTATTGTTGTTATCCATGAATTTTAAAAATGTACTATTTTACAAAGAAGCAGAAAAAAATTAGTGAAGGACATTATTTTATTAATTTTTGATTAATATGCCAAATTGCAGTTATTTACTTGCATTCTTAAACAGAAAAATTAGTTTTTGTGGTTGAATATTATTTTCAATTCATTTCTGATTTCTCAGAAAAGTTTAGTGCACTGGCTCAAATTTGGCTACAAAAATGGGAATTCAGTTTGTTTACTTAATGTAGCTACTTTCAGCTTCCACGAGGGGTCGCCACAGTTGGTAGCTCTGCATTTTTCATTGGGCAAAGTTTTATGCTGGATGACCTCAATTCCCCACATATGGATACTATACTAAACTAATAGCATAACATTCATCAGGAAGTCGGTGGGATTGTGGAAGACAACAGGTGAGGCCAACTCGAAGACAATCGCACAACTCACCCTCAAGTGTTGAATATACCAAGGTGATGCACTGTTTTACATAGGCCTCGATTCCGTAAGCCAGCTCATCACTAACAGCTTCAGATATAGATTCAGAAGTGGAGAAACCATCAGCCAAATCCTGTACATGGATGACATTAAGCTGTATAACAGGAGTGAGATGTCGACTTACTGGTCCACCTCAGCAGGATCGACAGTGACATGGATCGACAGGCAAGGTGATTTGGAATAATGGGTGGAGCTACCAGAAGGCAGGATATCTGTCTTTTTCCTTCAGCAGGATAACAAGGATGTGCAGATACAAATACCTGGGTATCCCACAGGCCAATGACAACCATGACAAAAATGCAAATAAGTCAACCAAAGCCAAATACTTGCAGAAGGTAAGGCAGGTGCTGAGAAGCCATGTGTAGGTTAGGAGTAAAATTTAACCTATCAATGTACGTGGGACCCAAGTTGCAGACTGTGCAGGATGTAGGATGCGAGCCGGGATCATGTACAGTGAAAAGCACAACCAACTGGCTTGGATAGAGTAAAGAAACATCAGACTTCAACAAGCCCCGATGGGAAACACCACCAAAGGAAGGTGAGAACAACAGGGCTAAGGTTCTGTGAGACTTCAAGTTCTGCACAGACAATCAGCTGCTGGTAAACCAACCAGACATAGTGGGATTTGAAAAGGAATAGAAAACTGCAGTGATAGATGTGGCAAGTCCAGTGATCCAGAAGATGGTGCACAAGAAAACAGAAGCACCAGGGGCTGAAGGAACAACTAGAGCAGATCCCTCAAACTCCCAGGCCTCTGGTAGAGTACACAAGCTTGAGGAACACACAAATACCGCGCCCAGCCATTGAGAGGGAGATGTCTTCTTCTTTTCAGCTGCTTCCTTTAGGGGTCACCACAATGGATCATCTGCCTCCATCTCATCCTATCTCTAGGATTTGCATCCGTCACACCAACCTTCTGCATGTCCTCCTTCACTACATCTACAAATATTTTTTATCATATTAACAAATATAAAGTCATAAAATTTGTCTGTGCTGTGATCTGAGTCCAAAATCTCAAAAACATCTCTCTCTATCTCTATGTCTTAAAGTCAAGCCCATAAACACTGTTAATGTAAGAGATTGGTAGGTACTTAGATACTACATTGCTGCTTTATACTGTATTAATGGTAATGGGGTTCTTAGACAATTTAAAACTACAGACGTAACACCTTTGGACCTATTAATACGTCTCCCTCTCTCTCTCTCTGTTCTTCTCTTTCCTTTGATAATCTTTAGCCATTCTATCAGCCACTGCTATCTTAAAAGGGCACACATTACATGTATGCCAAGAACAGAGGGAGTTGCGGAGGTTCATTAGTGAATCCAATTATTTTTCAGAAACCCCAAACAACCTGAATGTTGTTGATAGATACATACATATATACACCACATAAATATTCATGCTGTTAATAAGAAAAATCCCCCTTGAGCAACTAACAAATTATGAGATATCCAGTCACATTCTAAAAGGGCCTCAAAATGTTTTTCTATCACTTACCCACAAAGTAGCAGGTTTTCACAAGAGACATTTGTCCTGGAGGTACAAAACTGTGATATAATTTATTTCCAAACCACTATACTTTTGAAAGACCTTGTTTTGGTTAATTTGGTATCAAATCCAAAGAAGCCTCAAAGATGCTTTAAATAGAAGACAGTGAAAAGCTAATTTTTGCAAAGAGCGTTTGGCTCATGCAGACTTTATATACAAAATATCATCACAGGTGCAGTATCAAAGAGTCTACGCTTACATTACAGCAACAACCACACATTACACAATTCTTCTTTCACTCATTTTAGGTTTGACACTGTTTTAGTAGGTAAAGGTGAATGCTTGGACATGAATTGAGCTGCGGTTTGGGGAAGGCTTCGAAGGGGACTGGCAACGGCTCCCTGGCCTCGCAGATCACCATGTACTATATAGAAGTGAAGAACTTAAAGAACTGAAAAGGGGAGGGAGGGTGGGGCACGTAAACGAGAATGACAGAACTGGGAGAACCGGAAGGAGCGAGTTAGGAGGCGTGGTCCCGATACTTAATCTCCAATTATATTTTGCTTTAAAGAGCTGCACTTTCTTATAGTTTGCCAGACTTTCTGAAGGTGTTTTGAATTTGTTCTTTTGGCTTCTTTTTCACTCATTTACTGTCCACATGACACTGACTGAGAATTATCCAAACTTTAAAAAGGAAATAATTTAAGGAGTGAGTATGCAAAAAATATCTGACAACTTTTGTTGTCTTTTGTTGAATCTTTTAAAAAATGCTAAAGATAATGTAGTTTCACAATTCGTATAAGAGTATTTTTGCATTAGCAAGGTTGTTCCTATTTGGAGAACAGAAGTGGTGGGATTACAAATGTATTTATAGCAGATGAACAATATCTGAAAGTCATGTGCTTAAGAAATAGGAATAGATGCATCTGGTCTTTCAGTTGATCTAGCTATTATTCTCCAAACCCTCATCAGAAATGCTGTCATTTTAGGGAAGAATGGCGAAAAAGCTGAAGTATCCTACGTTACATAAGACCTAAAATCAGTGGCAAAAGGTTTTATGGAGTGATGAGAGGTATGACCGTGTATCTATCGCAATGTCTGCATAACAAAGTGTGGCCTTACAGGAGAAGCCTGGAGAGCTATTCCTGAAGACTACTTAAAGGAATTACAAGAAAGCTTGTGTAAGAGAGTTCAGGCTGTGTTGAAGAATAAAGGTGGTCACACCAAATATTGAATTTCCAGCTCATTTGAACTGTAGAGACTTGTTTTTCACCTTATACACTGTGTTTCTATATATGTTTGCACATGTTTTAATAAATCACTACATTTAGCTCCAATTTTCCTAACAAAATGTAAAGAAATGACGAGTGGCTAAAGGACTATATATAGATCATTTAATTTGTCTTTCACAACTTTTTGCAAAATGAACATCAGAATTAAGAAATAAATTATATTATGGATTGTATATGTTCTTTATGAATCTATTTTTAGCCATTTTCTTCTCCTTCCTTCCAATTATCTTGGAATTGCACACAATAGGAATGAATTACTTCCACTCATCATCCCAGAAATCTTCTATTACAATTTTACATTGTGTTCTGGCTCAGTGGATCACAGGTAATGTGAACAAAACCCTTAATTACCAGTTAATGATGCGATCAGATGATAGTATAAAGAGAAGCGTAACCGGTTTTCCACAGATCTTATGCAGGTCATGGTGATGAGTCAAAAGGATTTCAGCAGAACAAATATCTCTATAAACCACATTTAAAATATTGATATTTAAAGTCAAGTGCAGGGAATTGAACATGAAAAATGTTCCTTAATTTAAAGAAAATGAACTGTGAATTTTCTCTTTGAAAGTTGATGGTGGACACTTCATTTTCACTGAATGATAAGACTATTGCATAGCATTACTGATTGTATACTCTATAGACTAAATTATATACATAAAGTACACAGGTCATACAAGCCCATCAAACAGATTGAATCCTCCCATTCAGTCTCTACACATTTTTGCTTTGCCCTTCTGCAGTGATGAAACGCTGAGGATCAACGGATTAATTTTGCTATGCACACTAATCTAAAAGATCCTTGCATGCAAGCACTGCTTCAAAGCTGGATCCTATTAGGCTCATTGCCAATCAATCAAACATTTGTCAACTATAAACAAGGTGTGACAATTAGCACTTTGATGCGAGTTGCAGCAACATGAGAACACCAACAGCCCGATGATGGCAAATCATTTGAGTGGGAAATTGCAGGTGTCAAAAACTGGCAAATGATTTAATATGTCAAGGGGAACAGTCACATAATCACAGATTGAATAAACAAAGGTTATTACATACTCTATACAGCATAGGTTTGTCATCTTCAAATAGGCTTTTTTTTTTATCCTGCATATTCTGTTTCATTTCCCTCCATATTCTCCATATTCACAAGAGATCAGTCCACGGTTCACACAGACCTATCAGAGTGACCCTGCCTTGAACTCATAACGAAGCATATGGTCCAACTCTCAATTATGCATGGCTAAATCTTCCTTCTTTTAGAGGAAATGAGCACAGAGTGTTATTTTAGTATAAGGTGACCTCTTTCGCAGTGATAACATCAGGGGGACGTTGTCCATTAAATGTGAGAACCCCTAATTCAATGCCCCTAACGCTGATGTTTAATTTTGACAGGTTTCAGAGCTTAGTAGTCACGTAGAAGAGCAAAGTGCCTTTGGTATTTTGTGATACCTACAGTGTGAGAGGCTGGCTTAAAGATGTCCTTTACAGATTTCCAGATTAAGTGCATGCTGGTGTCCTTTGAAATTGTGCTCTAATGTCAAGGGAAAGTGTACCAGACTCACCCGATTCATGATTTGAATAGAATGCGCTGGGCAAAAGCTTAAAGACACTCCAGAGTGCTGGAGGAAGGTGCAGTAGAAGCGCTATAATTATTGTACTGAGTAGCTCTTAACTGGATGCAGAGGCCACATAAACACATAGAGGTAGTGAACAAGTCAAGATCCTGGTCTGTTGCGTTTGTAGAGACTGTCACAGCAGGCTTTTCTGGGCAGTATCGGGAATGATTTCCATTCTAGTCAAAGATGGGAAGGAAAAATTGCCAAAAATGTAATTACACAAGAAAATGTGAGACATTTTGTGATAGATAGATAGATGGGCCCCTTTAGTGGACAGCTGGTGCGCTGAAAGAATAATTGGATAAATGGCTGTCACTAAAGATAAAAAGAAACAAAATACCAAGACATGTGTGCAATAACAGGATTGTAATAATGTCTTTGTATATTTTTCATCATTAACAAGGCATAAAGTTGGAAAAATAATCCATAATACTGAAGCGTTGACGTTACACAGAATTAAATATTCAAATTCAAAGGCTCGTTTTCATGGCTGCTCTGTTCCATCAAACAGAAATACCACAAACACGTTTCCGTTTAATCTTTCAAAAAACTGTCACGTGGGATTAAATAATGTTATATTATTTTGATGTTTAATTATGATTTGAACTAGCATTACAAACATACAATTTAGCTTTTCCTTAACTCCAAGTAGTTTAAATATGAAGGTTTTTAGCATTTTTAAGAGGCCATAATATTTAACATTTGATACATTCAGCATAACAATTAATTTATTGTTTATTTTGTAGTCCAGCTGGCCTTTCGTTGAATTCCCAGCACATATGAACTTATCTGGTTGCCAGCTGTTTACATATTCAACAATGCACAATAATTTATACTCAGCCAGTCTTTGCAGAACATCAGCCGGCCATGAATTAATTAAGGTTTTCTGCTCTGATAAGTACCAGTCAGGAAGAGAGGGTGTTGTGTTGAATCTTACAAGAGCGTCTAATCGTTAACTCTGTGCTAAGGGGAATTTCACTCTCAAGAACGCTTCAGTTACTGGCAAAATATATATCCATGTCACGTCTGATCAGAAAACATCATTTGTTATTTTCAACTGAATGACGTTTGATTGCAAATGGAAAGAATAAAAAAGTGGCTTTGAAGCATCAGATTCACAAGTACAAAATTTAATTTTTGTAAAAAAATCTAGACTTGTATTTGATGACAACTATATAGAAAAATAGCATGAATGTCAAAATAAATTTTATTGCTTGGTTTACCAATAATCAGATTGAAATTTCCAGGAAAGCTGCACTCTGTACGCTTATTCGGTCGCACATTTGCTGAAATGTGTTCTGCAACGACAAATCTATGTTGCATAATGGCACTAATAAACCTTTAAGCCACCTTACAGCGTATTTTAGGACAGCTCATCATTCCTGTCACTTATTGCAAATTTTATTTAGCTAATAGTAGCAAGGAATCTCTGATGAGGCTTCATAAAACAGTAGATGGATCAACTGCAGGGCCATCCATCTATCAAGTCCTGTGTCAGGTCTTTGTTGGATTTTTTTTTTTTTTTACTATTTATTTAAGGACATAACTTTTAGATACTGTTCATTTTCTGTAGATAATTCATCTTTTGTCCTCCACTAGTCCAGTTTCCTCAGTTTTCTTTAAGGATACACTGCACACCATGCAGAGATATGCCAAGTTTATGGCTAGTAGAATTCTGACTTTTTTCTCAGAAAAGTCAGAATTTAATGATTGTTTTTTTTCAGAATTTTGACTTTAATCTCAGAATTCTGAGAAAAAACTTTTGACTTTCTGACTTTTTTCTCAGAATTTTAAGATTAAAGTCAGAAGTCTGACTGACTTTTTTTTTCTCAGAATTCTGACTTTAATTTCTGAATTTGGAATTTTTTCTCAGAATTCTAGAAAAAGAAAAATGTGCCCACTTAATTTTTTTTTTTTTTTTTTTTTTTTTTTTTGTCAGTGGGCCTAATCCTCTTCTGTAATAAACCATATACTTTGGTCTGCTTTTTTCTTCATGTGGACAAATGATGTATTTTTGTGACAGGCTGCTACTAACAAAGTGCCTAAATATAACATTTAACACATAAAACTCGTTATCCCCTGAGTTGGTTAGTTTTAAGCTTGAGTGATTCATGGGTCAGTGTTAAGTGGTTTAACAAAAAAACAAACAAACAAACAAACAAAAAAAGGTTCCTGTGAAGATGGTTAGATACAAGGACTGAACTGAAAATCTGTGAAAAAGCCGCCAATGGCTTCAGAAAGCCTTGACTTAAAAAAAGAAGAAGACAAGACTGGCTCCTTGGAAACAAAATACAAAGAAATGAGTGGTTTCTCAAAACTTTTGTACAACGATGTAAGTTGTTTTTTAACATTATGATGATGCGATCACGGTACAAAATAATGCATTCAGAGTATCAGTTTCAATGCAGGCACCTGTTCTTTTCTCTCTCCCTCTTTTAATACACATTTGCGTGCATGTGTATATGTGTGTTGGAGGGGGTTACAACTCAAACACAAGCCACTTTAATCTCTGTCCTTGAGAGTAATCTTGCCTGTGTGCAAAATGGCTCACTTTATCAATTTGGTGGCAGCCTGCCCTGCTTGGAGTCTGGAGGCAGCAGAAGCAGCAGCAGTGATGCTTTTCTCATGACAGCTCAGAAAGAGCAACCAAACGATCACCTTCTCCAGAGGCTCAATGTGACGAAGGACAAACAAAAGACTATTTACATTTTTCTACTGCTGATATAACTTGCATTTGTCATATGCATAACCTCTTTTAATTAGTTTTACTTGTGTTTTAAAGAGTGAAGAGGCTTGAGAGAGATGAGAACCAGAATCTCTGTAGCTTTGTCTTGTTCTGTTCTCCATATTCATTACAGAACAGCAACACTAAAACTTGTGATGGGTTTGCTAAGATTTAATTTCTTATAATATAATATAGACCACTTAATATATCTGTCACTGTCACTGAGTCAGGTTAGGGTTGTTTTTCATGCCTATAGTGTTTCAGTGATAGATACTGTACAGTGTTCTAATTTAATTAACTTTGTTTTTCAATCATTTTTTGTGCAAAAGGAAACAAAATATATTTTAGGAAGGTTTTTGTTCATATTGACATGACAGCATCACACAGTTAATGTGGATTTGTTGGTAGCACATCCAAGATATGGACCTCTCATTCCACTACATTACAAAGTTAAATAGTAAATAGTGCTTTTTGACTCTACTTGAGCCATCAAAGCTCTATATACGACATGCTTTGAGTACAGTGAATTCTGTTGAAACTTGGCAGCCAACCTTGTAGATTCAGAGATGCTCTTCTGCATACCATGGTTGTAATGAATAATTATTGAAGTTAATGTTGCCTTCCTATCAGCTCGAAGTAGTGTGGCCATTTTCTTCTGACCTCTGCCATCAACCAGGCACTTTCTCTCACAGAACTGCCACTTACTGGACATTTTCCCTGTAAACCCTACAGATGGTCATATGGGAAAAACCAAGCAGATCGGCAGTTTCTGAAAAACTCTGACCAGCCCGTCTGGCACCAAAACCATGCCAAGTTCAGAATCACTTAAGTCACCTTTCTGCCCATTCTGATGCTCAGTTTGAACTTAGCAGGTTGTCTTGACGATACCTACATGACTAAACGCACCACGTTGCTGCCATGTGATAAACAGATTAGATATTGGTCTTAGCATAAGACAGGTTTACATAATAAAGGGGTTAATGAGTGTTTATAATATAAACATGAGGTCATAAATGTAACCACTGTATTACTTGAACAAGCCATTTAAGACAGCAGTGTAACAAAATAGTTGTGCTTTGCCAATACTGTGGCTTGCTGTTTCCTGGCTGTGGCTTATGCAGACACATGTAAGCATTGTATCAGTTTTCTCATTTAACTGTCAGCACAAAGGTGACCAGTTAACCTAAATCACAAGCTTTTGCTTATATGAAATTCCGATATAAATATATTGTTCTCACCTTGCTCTTGAGATCTAGAGACGCTGAATCACTTATGTATTCCCAATCTTCTTATGCAGTTAACATAGTAAGAGATTACTTATATGTTACTGGCCTTCCATCATCTAATGTTTCCCAGTAAACACAACCCAGTAATGTTCTCTTCGCCTTTACCCACTTATACAAAATATTTGTGCAGACTGCAAATCCTGAGAACCTGCCTGAGGACAAAAGCATTTTCTTAATGTTGCTCATCTTCAGCACCAGTCCTCAGCATGTGCCTAGATGCCTCGAACGCTTCTGTGAAAGCTTAGTCTTTATTAGTGTTTACATTGTCTTTGCTACAATGATCCTAATGTAAATCTTCCAATTTCCTTCTGTATATTTTCAGCAGTAGGAGATAAATGATTTCAGTTTATGGTATTTTAAAGTGTCCAAAGTCTTACAGTGTTTTTTTTACATTTTTATTTAGTTTGCCCTTTGAAATCCAAATAAAGGGAAGTTTGCACCCATAAAAGCAAAGACTGCATTAATATGGTCCATTTGCCTGCAGCTTAGGCTAGTCATTAGCCTCTCTGTGTCTTACACTGGGAGACTAAATTGGGTTAAGGAAAATACACACACAACCAGGTTGAAAAACAGTGGAGGGCAGCCTTTAAATCAGGTCATCACCGAGGCAGAGTATGTGTGAGATGTGCCTTTGGAGCAGATTGCTCTGTGTTGGCCTGTATCCCATAACAACCACCTTCCAAAGGCAGCGGTCAAGAGCTCAGCATGGACACCCCTGTGGTCACCCTTCATCACCCCTTTTTGAGGTTAAAAGAGGTTTTGATCAAGGGATCTGCCCCCCCTCCCCAAACCCCGGTCAAACGCAAACTGTCTGCTTCTTCTCGTCTGGATCTCCCAGTGGGTCCTTTTTGAAGGCTGATCCCAATTACACAGCAGTGAAGCTATAAAGATGTTATGTTGCTCCACATAGGATCCAGTGAGCTTTTTTATGCTCTGGACCATGCTGTGATTACATAATTATTTAAATGAAAGACAGCATTTAAAATGCACTGCTACATTATACCCTTAAACTTACGATTTATCCATAAAGATATCTAAGTGCTCCTCAGCACAGAGCGAAGATGAATTATATAGAAAATTGCTGACGGCAAGCTATAGGCCTAATCTGTATTTCCAAAGTCATTGGTGTAATATTGAGAGAGCATTAATAACTTGCTACAATAAGTAAATGCCACAGTGAATCCCAAATCCATTTAAAGAACAAACAGGTTTCAGAGACAATCAGGTTGACATTCATCTGGTGTTTATTTAGCTGGAGCTATTTGTGGGTTTCCAGCCTGTGTATCGTAGCCTCTGGGAAATGGTGGAGGAACAATCAAGGGATCGTTTGAGGCTTGAACATCTGTTGCGAACAAATCAGTCACCACCGCTGCTGCACACGATTTACAATAGCTTTGCTCCTTCTGCAGTGCACAATGGGTTGGTTAAGGCTCATCAAATAGTTCGCACTTTGATCCACATGTGACAGGTAGTTTGTCTTTTGAGCTTTTATTTATATTATGTTGTTTGAAGATTTCTGTATTTAATGTTACTGCACTGATGATGTGACGTTTATCTCTCTGACATGCCATAAAAGAAGAATTGCTGTCACAAAACAGCTAATCGAGAAAAAAAAGAAAGTAAATAGGAAAGAAGGAATCTGGATTCTTGAAGTAGATTTCTGGGCATATTGAGTTTAAGCTCAGTTTAAGGTCTGAAAAGCTTAATGGCTGTCTCACATCCAACTTTTCAGCAAACCAGACAGCAAAAGAAAAAAAAAAAAACAGAAGAAGAAGGAAAAAAGAAAAGCTTCTACAACCTTCCCACTCCACTTTATGATGCAAATGAATCCTGCTGTACTGCTGTATCTCTAAGCTGATTGTCCCATTCTGCTACAAAAAATAAAATCAGATTGCAGCATGTTATCGGGGATGCATTTCCCTTTTCCACCGCGGAGACTGTGGTGGATAATACTAGACTTCTTGCTTGCTCAGCCTTCTTTCACTATACAAATCACTGAACCAACAATGTAAGGGACATTCAACCTGAATCCTGAGAGAAGAAAACAAATTAAACCCAGATTTGATTAGCACAAGAATAAAAGGCATGCACACCTTGCACACATGTGACACTAGCAGGTGTAATTAGAACACACAGTTAACTGTGATTAAGGTTAAGGCCTACCTGTCTGAGAAAATGCTGGCATAGCAACAGTGGTGTATACTCAAATTAATATTTTATCCTTTATGATATACATGGTCTTCTCTGCAACTGAGCATGTAGCGGTCATTCAATTGATTTGAGCCAAATTTGCTGGCACTTTGAGTTTATAGCTACAACCTCTCGCTTTAATGCAGATACGGGGATAAAGCTAAACCAACTTAGACAACCAGCGCCGCTGCCAGTTCCGAGCTTTGCCTCTCACCTCAGCACAGGAACAGGAACCACACCTGTCACGTCGAATTACCAGCAAGGAGAGGATTCACAAAGGAAGAGGAAAAGGAGAGAGTCATTAAATGAGAATGAGAGACGCACAAATCAATTCCATGACAAAGGTTTTCAACAACGTCTGTGCAGTTGTGCACTGGAGCATGGAGACACTCAGTGTAAGCTATAAAAAGGACAACACCCCAAGCCTGTTTGAACAGCCCGTTCTGTGTTTATCATACCTCTTAAGGTCACGGTTTCACCTTTTTTATCGATGTGCTTAAGGTGAGAACTATGAATTCTGTTCAGGAATTTTGAACGTCGTCTGAATGCATTTGTACTTAGCACATTGTATAAATATAGTCATATAAAGAGAAGGTGAAAATTGTAAGTCAGGCAGTGAGAAAAAAAATCAGATTTCCACCTCCTTCCATGGTGAGTTAGTGCTTGAGGGGAGGTGATCATTAGGAAAACAGGAGAGTGGGTGCAGGATGCTGGCTGAGAGATGGATAACTCCGTTAGGCACGGCAGACAGAGCTGCAGTGAAGGTAGTAAACAGTTCAGACCCTTATGGGCATCTCAAACAGAGAGAGCTGCAGTTACTGGTCCACTCCCCCCACTAATCATGATTAATGGAAAGCTTGATAGAAAAAAAAAACACTGTTAAACTGTCAGGGCTGATGTCAAGATTTCATGTTACATCATTTGTGTTTTATTTTATTTGATTTTGTTTGCGTGGAGGTTTTTGGGGCTTTTATTGTACTGTAGCTAGACACTGCATTGTTAATAAGCAGTGCCAGTTCACACAAAATCTGAACAAAAAGTACAAATAATGATGAAAAAGAAGGGCCAGGAAATATATGCATTCAGGTGGTGAATACAAATATACTGCATGTGTGTTTTAGAATTGTAATGTGTGTTTTTTTTTTAATATATATTGTAAAATACAATGTGTCATACATTTTTTTTCTCCATTTTTTTTAACTACTCTGTAAAATATGGTTAGTTGGTGCTACCTAATATTTTAGTGCAAAATCCTGAGTGACATGAAAGGCTGGTGAGAGACATTTGAATGTTAATATGAATTTAACTGTGAGGGGCTAAGTCTGTCAACCAGTCTATGATATGGAAGATTACTGCTGCATAAAAGTAGCTGATGGATAAAGATGTCAGCGTATTTCAATCAGGATACAACTTCGCTACCAAAAGAAAGGATTTGAGGATGCAGTGTTGGACCAGAATGCATGGTACACCATACATACAGTTACCTCTTTAAGAATTGTCTTCTTCCCTTGGAATAACTCATGTGACCATTAAAATGTGGAGTTTCTGAATGCTTCATTTAATCAGGGGAAACCAGAGGCGACAAAAGTACAGACATTCTGTACTTAAGTAAAAGTACTGATACTAGTGTTAAAAAGTACTCCAGTGAAAGTTGGAATACTGGTTCAGCTTCTTTACTCTACTCATAGTAAGAAAGTAAGTCTTTGGAGGACGTTTCTACCAGCTATTTTTATGAAAAGCTAACTGACATTTGCTATATTAATGTAATAATAATATTTTATTATCAGATGGAAATACAAACTTTAGTTTTAAATTTTAATTGTAATAAATATTCTCAGCTTGAATCAGATAAGCAGAACATGAGCAGAGAAAAAGAAGGGAAATTGAAAAAAACAACAACTCTGTTTTCTGTTGCCTACATTGTAGAGGGTGACTTTGCCTCTAAACAGAAAATGAGCAGGAAAGAGGTTAAAGTGGGATTCAGCAGGTGGCAGATGCCTAAAATTGGTTGAAATGGCCCAGCGAAGGGAAAAGAATCATAATGCACAATAATGTACAGGCTCTGATCAGCTGATCTAAACCCATCACGGTACAGCAATCTAACCTGCAGAGTATTTTCATGCAACCTTTAAATGACACAGTTACTCTACCTCAGTTTGTTTTGCAGCACACTTCACAACATGAAAAATGTTACATGCACAGACCCAATATGTGATTTAAAAAATAAGGACTTAGATGGTAAGCTTTAAATTTCCAGTTCCACTGAGCAGTCCTCACCTTTAAATCTAACTTCTCTTCTTCCTATCTTGTCTTTCTTATCTTTCTCCATCTCTGAGTGTAGTTAGCTTACTTTCTTTTCTCTCCCTGTGAAATACAGCAGCTGGACCTTTAGCTAGCAACACACTGTGCGACAAACTGCACATAAATAGTTTGTGTGTTTGCTGATGTTTGCTCAGCTGATAGAAACGTTTCATGTTACTCACTTTATGTTCACTTGTCTTAGCTAGCTAGATGCTAAAGTACTGCAACCGCAACTTATGGACACCTGCAGTCTTTCCGGTGTTCTGCACCCCCCCCCCACAATCCCGCCTGACTCTAACCCCAGACTATGACACAGTTTTGCCTCTTTTATCTCTTTTCATGCAATATCCCCTGGTGATTACTACACAAACGGCATTACCTTTCATGTGTTACTGTTCAGGCTCAAAACGGTTTTAATGTTTCAAGGCTCACAGTAGCGTGAAATAATAATTCCCCTCAAATGTGTTAAACCAAAAGTAACGGACCTGTTTTGAAAATGTAAGAAGTAGAAAGTACAGATATTTGTTTAAAAATGTACGGAGTAAAAGTAAAAAGTTGTCAGAATAAAAACTACTGAAGTAAAGTGCAGATACCTGATAACTAAAGTACTATTTAAGTTCTACTTAAGTACAGTAACAAAGTATTTGTACTTCATTACTCCCCACCTCTGGGGGAAACTATTAGCCTTTATTAAGGCTTCGTACAAATGGAAGGACAGGGGATAGGAAGGGAGCAAGGAAGATGGAGACGAGGGTAAGGGGAAAGGGCAGAATGAGACACTCAAGTCAGCTGCATCATGAGTGTAAGTACACAGGAGATTCACTTCACAAACTTTATGTCGTTGGAGGCCAGACCCTGGGAAAGTATCCATGTTTTACAAAGGTGTGAAGAGTGAGTCACTTCTTCACAGTTTGCACTTGTCCTTTAATGGTGGTAACAGCACCATCTCCAATTCTGTGACCTCAACTTGCATGAAGCACAAAGCAGAGTTTAAGTCTTGCTGCATTCACCCTATTTGACCCATCATGACACATCTGGACGACACGCACCTCAGTTAGAATGAAAGTTGCTCTCCTGGTGTTAATTACACAGTCCAGTGCCACAAGAACATCCATCTTTAGGGACAGTCCTCTAGGTTCATGCACGGTGCCCGATGTCAACCACCTTTAAAACAATCACTATTGCAGTTCCAGGGGTCTGTATTCGGGTTATGGTGCCCATGTGTTGTTTTCTTAATACGCAAAGATACAAGGTCAGTGATGGAACTGGTGGGAGGCTCTTATGGGAAGTAACTCCAGAGATTTAAGGTGAAACTTCTGGTAAGCCACAGTGTCTGGATAGACAGATTTGCTAACAAGAGGGCCTGGAGGAAATGTCCATCTGGAGGGCATTTTTATGTATTCAAGCGCACTGAACAGGCCCTTAATGTCAATGGGATGAACCCTCAGCAGGTCTCTGCGCCTACTTTCAACTCAGCTGCATATTTAAGGGCAAAGCAAACTGTAAACTAAGCATGTTTAAAGTCCAACTATGGAGACCCACATAATCGAAGCCTAATAGTAACAGCCCTGAAAATCATTACAAGTAAGCATATTGCTGGTTAGAGGACTTTCTCCTCTGTGAGCCACTCAGCCTGCTAGTAGTTTAACATGTGCCCGTTAACCTTTATAGCAAGTGTAGGAGGACTGCATGACAGCTAGTGTTTGGAAACAATGCACACCTGAAACACTTTCTGTATATGAGTGTGCTGTGTAAAAATAATATTACTTCTGTGTATTTTTAGTGTTGACTTTTGAAATGGCGACTATAAATTGAATGTCCAGTGAAACACAGAACACACAAAGACAACACAGGACAACTAGGACCATGGTAAGGATTGGCAAAGGGACACAATTTACTGACAGTGGATGTCAGCCGCAGATCCAGTATTCATAACATAGCTGTCTGATCTAAACTCAGATCACCCTCCAGCCTGCCATGGTGATAAACACCCTGCCACTGTGCGTTACCTGTTTATTGGACCCAAGAAGAAGAAGTTCAGTGATCATCTAATGTGTTCTCCAGTTGGGTTAACACTACAGACACTACAAATCATTAATTCAATTGCATTGCCTCTTTTTTACATAGTGCCAAATCACAACACCAGTTGCCTCAAGGTGCTTAAGAGGCTAGTTATTACAAATACTGTGGAAATAGTGTGGTTTGAACTGAAATTAAACACTAAAATAATGGGCACTATCCAAGGAAGCACTTGGTTTATGTCAAAAACAGAGTTCATCACCTTTTGTACAATGGTTCCATAATAGGTATCATTGTCATGCAGCTTAAATTACTGATTTTGAATGAATCCAAACTCAGTTGTGTTTTTAGCTGTTATTTTTTGGCATGTTCAGTTTGGTTTTACTATTAGGAATTTTTCTCCAGAGTAATTTCATAAACATCCAAATTCCACCTTCTGGCATAGAAGCACACATTTCTGGTCGCAGTGAGAATTCCTTTTCTACTTGCCCAGCAGCCAACTTCACCAGCCTTTGAGGGCATGCCAAATTTTATTTCGAGCCAAGTACAGATGAGTCTAAGGGTCCTTTAGAAAACTGTGCCCTCTCACTCCAGAGAAAGAGAAAGATAAGAGGTAATCAGCTCCTCCCACTGTATTCAATCTCTCACCATCTTTGCTCCTTGATACACTTTATTGTTTACCAAGAGGAGTGATCCATCAAAAGCCCAGGGAAGATGACACATAGGAGAAAACAATGCCAATCCACTAAGTCTACGGGAAAGACTCCAGCCTAGAGTGAAAGTATAATAAATAGAAAATGCTTTTGTTTTATTGAATTCAGAAAAGAATGATGGAATCTAGCAGGGATGTGTCCCGCTATCCATTATAATTGTAGATTAATCTGAAATGTGCCACATTGACACAGAGACCCTAACTCTAAACTTAACTTTGAAGTTTATTACACCCATAGGTAAGTAGTAGTGACAGCATTATAGGATATAAGGAGCCAGTCACTATAGCTATAACATATATTTTTTCAACTGCAGTACAAACAGAAACACCGGGAGAAGTCCTGCACAAGCATGGAGTGAGCATGAAAACAGCACAGAGAAGGATTTCCCTGAGTTCTGTCATGGTCCCAGATTTGGAGTTTTTATTGTTTTGATTAACTTTGTATAAGTTCTGCACTCCTGTTCTGTAGACCTTTAGGTTAAATCTGAGTTATGATGAGATTTGTGTTTGAGCTCCACAGCCTTCTATGTTTTATGGTTTCTTGTTTGATTATCTTAGTTCCCTTTTGTGTCCTAGTCTTGTCCCACATGTCTTTTCCTCAGTGTCTCCTGTGGAAGTCAGTTTTATCTCCATGTTTGTTTACCTCTGTTTACCATCTCCCCAGCTGTGGCAAGTCCGTATGTCTTAGTCTGACTTTAGAATTTCTTACATCCTGTTTTATTTTAATAGTCCCTCATCTCTTGTGCATTGTGTATAGCTTTGCTTCCCCTTATCTCGTCAATTAGATTTTTTTCACCTGTGTCTTGCTTACCCCAGCTGTTTCCGTTCTCTATAATTACTTTGTGTGTATTTACGTCCTCGTTTCTGTTCCTGGCTTCTGTCTTCTTTATTTTTTAAGTTTTTCAGTAATAAAGCCATTTTTGACTTTTATATTCCATTTTTTTGAGTTCTCCACTTAGGTCCATCTCTGCCTGCCACATAGTCACCTTGACAGCTTTGGGCCAGTCTAAAGCCTTAAAAACAACAAAAACAACTAAAACATCTCCTAACCTAATGTTTTCTACATTGATTGATTTTTTAAAATTTATTTTATTTTATTGATACAAAAAGTCTTTTAGGATTTTTTTTTTAGGGATATGTAACTACTTTCACAATTCTGAGACCAGAACTTGCTATCAAAGTTTCACAATATCACCAGAAAAGTCATTTCATGAGCATCCCACTGCATGAATTTACACTGAACAATTTATTTTCAAAATAAGAGTCAAATGTTAACATAAGAAGTACATTCAGTTAATAATATGTTTTAATCCATTTTACTGCTTTGCAAACATTCACACACTTCTTTTTTTCTAGCTCTGTAGTCTAGCCAAACACTTTTATTCGAGTCTGAGGTCAGTTGTTAACGATCTGGTGAAATTTTTAGATTTCTAAATTGAACTGATGTTGTTATGACAGCTGCATCAATTTGGAAAATGTGTGGGAAATACAGGTTCACTGAAAGGTTAGCAATCCAATCATGTTCTCATTAAATTTTAGCCAGCTAAGTTTTTATTTACTGGGTGAATAAACTGAATAAAATGTTGTTTCTGCATCAGTAACTGATGTAAATGCAATGTTGTATAACTCCTTTCATCAGGACAAGTCAGTTTCCTTCCTTATTTTAAATAGTTTTTGGCTACCTTTTTGAAAATATTTCTATGTTGCTTTGAGTGTAGTTTAGTTGAAGCATTTAGTTAACACCTGCTGGACATTATTCATCTTAAACCTGCAAAAGGTGGTGTTCTTTTTTTTTTATTAAATAAGAAAAACTTTTCCATTGTAACCAAAGTAAGTTTATACCTTTGTCCTCTGCTCAGAGTAAGAACAACTGGACACACTGTATTGCTTTATAGTCTTTATAATGAAATCTTCTCTTACTTTAATATAAGGAGTGCAAACTTACTTGTTGATTCAGGTGTATCAGTGTGGCTATATTAAACGATGAAACAATCCTGTTTAGGCCTTTTTGTAAGGGGCTTTACTCCAAGGGCCCCTTTTTGTACTACACCAGAGCCTTAGAGTCTTAAATTGCATGCAGGAAAAAAACACTCACACAGAGTTAAGCTCATTGGTGTAGGTAAATAAACCGATATCCAAGTTCAATTATACAATCAGCTTCTTGTGCTGCTTGATGTTCTTTTCAGCACACCTTACACATTGCACTCTCACAGCAGAAGGAAACTGAAGCTCATTAGCACAGATGATCTGTAATTGATGTCTGGAACGATACCAAAACATTAGTTAATATTCCAAATCTGGCGCTCTGTAGCAGAAGCAACAGACGCAAGAGCACAAACAAATATGTCTCTTCTGATGTTTTGGAAGTCTGGGGAGTACAGTTCATAAAAAGCTGATATGAGACTGACAGTAAGTCTAAGGAAGGTGTTGTTTACAGCTGCAGAGAAAATCTGATAATCAAACTTCGGCTTTTATGTTACTTGTTAGTAGTAGATCGTTCCCTGTGAATGTGGGTGCAATTTGAAGACATGTCATCCACAATATTATATAAAATATCTGTCTTAATAAACTCTATCACAAACCCATTGAAAACTTACCCGTCTCAAAGGGCGCCACAGAGGGGATCTATCACTCAGCCATTCTATTTGAATATACGTCACAAACATTCACGCTTCTAACTCGCTAGCCTGTCCAGTCACATTTACTTGTATCTGAGGTCGGTTGTTAACGATCCGGTGAAATTTTTAGAGCTAAAATGAACTGATGCTGTTATGACAGCTGCATCAATTTGGAAATGTGTGGGAAATACAGGTTCACTGAAAGGTTAGCAATCCAATCATGTTCTCATTAAATTTTAGTCAACTGAGTTTTCATTTATTGGGCGAATAAACTGAAGGGCTTTTACAGGTGTATAAAAAGCTTAAACCATTTCAAGGTGTGGGTGATAAGTGAAAGTAAAGATGACCAAAAAGAAAAAAAAAAACAGACTAATTAAACTTCATCATATTAATAGACCAAAGTGCTGGGTAGTGCCCACATTACACTCGTAAAATACTGGATAAAAACTATATAAAACTATAATTGAGCAGTTTCTGTAGATGTCCTCCACAAATTAAATATCATATGAATTTTCAACTGAATCACAACTCATGGGTTAAACCAGAAGTTTGCTTAATGAGGAACGCAAGAAAAGATATCAGTAGTTATTAGAAATTTGTGTGATATAGTTGCAGGAGTCTGACAGTGTAGGGGGCCATCAGAACAGAGCTGAGGGCATAGCCTGGGGCTGACTGGAGGTATCTCTGACCAACTCCTCTGCCTTCTTTCATCTCTTTCCCTCCTCAGCATTGCCTGTGCTACAGACACCGGCATCGCTGTCCTCCCTGTGCCAGCTGGGTAAGGCTCTGATAAGAGCATCGCTGCAGCTAGGTGCCCATGGAAATTCGTGTAATAGCTTTATTAGTGCCCTGAAAGGATCCCACTCCCTTGTAATGAAGCAATTCAACATTTTAATATCTTATATTTTAGGCTTGTGCTAAAATGCAGATTCATTACAGTAATTAATGTTTTAATGAACGCACCGCACTCAGAGATAATGTGCTTTATAATTATTTGGAAAAAATAAATGTAAGATTAGCCGTTTATAAGTAAAATGCAGAGCCTTTGCATAATACTCGCAGCACTTTTTAGAGTGGGATTGTGCAGCTGCAGTTCTGTAAATGTGAACAAAGATCACCTCTATAAAGTCTGTGTAAAGAACTTGGTTTTACCTCGGCTATCACTACATCTTCACACATCTCTTTTATCAAGTTACTGTTTATAAAGTTCATAGTTTTGCCTGATACTTGTTGAGAAAATGTCTTGTCTGAGAGAGAAATCGGCAACCAAGTAACAGTCGTACAGTCACAACCAGAGACTCTTCATCTGACTCATTTCAATTCGGTTGTGTCAAGTTTTACTCTGATTGCTCTTGTTGGTGCTCCAGCATTGCCTGATTGCCTTATGCAGGGAGAATTATTTCTCTGAGCTGATGTGCTTTTCTTATAACCCATCTCAGTGGTTTTTGTGTGTGGACCATGAACAAGTAGCTTTGGCTTAAGATGCCTTTTGATATTCATGATTCAAGAAATGTAATATAATACAAACACCTTAATAGTCAGTTTTAATGTGCTATTACTTGGTGAATGTCTGACTTGCCAATTTGAAATATTCAGTCTAATGTACAGAAATGTGTTACTCATCAAGCCTTCTGAATCGTGAGCATCAACGAAGCAGTGAAGTTGTTTTTATTCAGCAGTTGAAAGGAATAATCCATGAGACTCTGAGGTTAAAATCTCCATGATTTGCTTAAATGAATGCTGTGCTAATGATGTAGGAACTGCTGCCCTTTCTGACATCATTGTCTAGTGTTCACACAATGCAGCACTTTTAGGACAGTGATCCTACACGTACAAGCAAGGCAACCAAAGACACAGAGGATTAGGGTTGAAAATGGTGAAATCTTCGTGTGTAGGAGAGCAAACGTTCTACTCGAAGACTGCACTAAGAGAAAATCCAATAAGTAAAAGTAAAGGTGGCTGTTTGTGTGACCCAGAAGAGCAATAACACATAAGAGACAGACACCCACCACATTAGTCTTGGGAGGATATAGACTTCAGTCATTTGCTGGACTTGCGAGAGGAAATATTTACATATGACAACTTTATTTCTTAAACGACTTTCTCTCCATTTAAACTGGTGAGGTTATAAAAGGTTCTTAAATTGCCCTCATATCTATTTTATTTCTAATCTAATATGCTGAAAGACTAAGTCAAAACTAAAATAAAGAAAAAGTGTTTTATATCTTCTCACAGTACTGTATATTGATCTGAATGGATGTAACTGAGCTTGTATTACTTGACTTCAAGCAAAAGTCACAGCTTGTACCAGAGCAGACTTATCTGTATGTGTGTGTGTATATAAGTTGCTATATATATATATTCCAAGTGTAGCAAACAGAGGATCATTCAGTGAGCGGAGCATCTTTGTCAGTGGCATGTCTAGTTTTATGTGTGAAAGCTTACATGCTGACAGGTTAATAGAAATGCATTTGTGAAGCAAGCAACTCTGCATTCCTTAATACCATACCGCTTTTAGCTGTCAGCGAAAATAAAGATACCACACACGCCTTATCAACTCAAAAAAATCAATCAGTCCTTGCTTCTATAAAAGTCACACAAGCTAATGGAATATTCTCTGATTTTATCCTTTTTACATGGATGGCTTTATGCTAGTAGAGCTGCCCAGATAGTGTACACTACCATTTAGGGCCCTTTAGACTTTCCTATTCATGCTCTGATTAATGATAAGCCCTTCCCCATTCTATTGTATGTGTATGCAGCTTGTTCTCGTGATATCACCTTGCTGTTTTTTCATGCTGTGAGATGAACAGACAGGCTGACCTTTCAGTCACTCTGCTGTTGGATGCCAACAGGGCTCTGTCAGGGTGCGTGGCAAACCTTTTGTGTCGAAGACAGGCAAATAATAATGCAATGGCACTATTTTGCTCAGCCCCTGCAATCAGAATAACATACACTGAAGGTTTTTGTATGATTAAAATCAAATCCAAGTCATATACAGATAACCACTCCTGCCATTTTCATTATTTTATGCACAGTTAAATACGCTTTAGTTTCAAATATATATTAATAGATATGAGTTCATTTGAATTCAAGTTGGTGTGATAATGCTAGCAGTGTTGTACCTCCCACTGAGGCAGTTCATCTCAGTTAAATTAAAACACATTCTGTCAGTTCTTATTACTCTTTGTTAACTATATGAACATTTAAATACAAGTTAGAATAAACTGTTTGAGCTGATATGTTATTTTCAGGTACAGCTAGATTGTGATGCACTGCAAAATGCTTTTGTGGTGAAACATATAATATATATATATATATATATATATATATATATTAAATCAGCCAAGTATGGTATTGCTGTTCAGTTTGCAAACTTATGGTCAGACATAGCTTTCACAAGATGGTCAGGTGATTGTTTTGAGTTGCTGTGACACAATTTCTTTAGACGTATGTTACGCAGTTTCTTTTAAATATAGTTTGACCTTCAAGATTCCACCAATAAGCTTGGACGTCTTTAGGCCCCGACTCACACCAAAACCTTCTGTGCAGTGAACTGGCATTCTGTTAAAGATACAGTAATTAAAATTCTGGCTTCTGTGTATTGTGTGAACTTTATGAGTTAAATACAGCATATCTGTAGTGTTATTCTTTGATGGCTTGCTCTTGGGGAAAGTAATGTGAATTTTACCAGACAGCAGTTCTGACACTGGAGCTGAGCCAAATGAGACAGGTCTGAACTAATAGCAGCTCAAAGTCTATTTCCATGTACAGTGCCCTCCCAAGGTCATGTGGAAAGGCTTTAGAGCAGCGATAGGCTGCTTATCTCCTCCTCGGGCAAGACTGGGTACCTCCATTAATCAACCAGTGTTAGTTACTGAGGCAAAGCTCCAAGTGAATGGGCAAGTCAAGGTTTGTTTTTGCATGTAAACATATGCACATACATTTTAGCTGTCCTACAATTTCAAGGTCTGGATGTGGCGTCTGGTGGTTCTCAAAAACATTTGGTGTAAAGATACCAGCAAGAGCCTTTCGCTATGACACGGCTCCATATGCTTTGTGACATGACCTCGATAGCATGCCCAGTAAATGTAAATATAGTCCACCACTGAGCAAGCAAAGAATGGAAGCCAAAACCATTTCTGCTCAGGGTAACAGCACAAATACACTCCTAAGAGTAGACTGCTGCTTTTTTTAAATTGTTGCTTCTTTTCAGAAGGAGAAGAAAGGCGTATACAGCATGAGGTCACATCTTCAGTTGCTGCTGCAGACTGCAAGAGCAGAGACTGTGTACACCATTTTTAACAAGATAAATGATGAAGTGAAGAAGCTGGGTACATTCATCGACAGCACAATTGCCTAACTCAACCCTATCTCGCCTGCTCTCTCTGTCACTGTCTCAAGGTGTAATGTACTGTAAAATGGAGCTTGCTTCACTAAGCCCCCTTTATTAGTTTTTCTTTTTATAGGGTGTGATTTGCACAAATAATTTCCTGGTCTCCATATGTTTGCTATGGGCCAGCACGCGGGTTTTTCCCGCTCAAATTAGCACCCGTACATCAGGGCAGAGCTTTGATACTGTGCGTGACACCTTTTGTGTAGATGCACCTGAAGAGTTCTTTTGAAAACTACACAATCCATTTTTAACAAATTACAGTGACAAGAAGAAGGTATGCGAGCAAAGCCTTTGGGATTTGCTGGTTTCCTGAATTAATTTGTCATAAAAAAGCGATCTGATTTTTATTTATTTTACGAGACAAATGGAACATGCATCAGGTAATAGAACTATTACATGCAGGGTTTTATTCAACGCGGCCTGTACACGGTGTTTGTCTACGTGTGTCATCGTAGTAAAATGAAGATACTGTTAAAAGGACACTTCTGAGTACTTTGCCAGGTGTTCATACTGTGAGTACATAGTACTCATTGAATAGTTATAGACACGAGTGAATAGATTAAATATGAATTAGAATAATTCATATTATTCTAATTCATATTCCAAAGGGTTCACTTACTTTTTCTTGCACTTGTAACTGATCATAGTTACTACATATGCCTGTCATAGATGATCAGCAGCCTGCTGGTGACTGTCGAGAGGCCATCTACAGTATATTGAATGATTAGGATTAGGCATTCCCCTGCTGCTCTGTGGTCCCTAACTGTAAAGTCACAATGAACGTATGCATTTGGCATGGTGCATCTGCGCCTGTTGCGAGCCACTTTGATCACATTTACACAATGACAGTCTTGCGTGATCCTGCTTTAAGCTGACAGTGCAGAGCCAGGCTCGCGTGTAGCTACAGGGAAAAGGCCAGAGAAGAGATGTGGTTTGAATGAGGGCGGATTAGTGCAATGGATAGTGCACAGTTCAAATGGGTAGTGGTTGTGATATTGAATTATGTATGTAAGTTGCTTGCATGCACCACAACTGCTGCAGCTCCCCTACACTGATAGTGATGAAATGCAAAGTGACATCGACACAGGGAACGTGCGTGTTACTTAATTGTTTGGGGTTTTAGAAAAGGTAAACACCTGAGAGTCTTGCAGATGCAAAGATCATTTGGCGCAAATGAGAATATGGATTTTTTTTACACGTGATAAAGAATGTGGTCGTACAGAAAGGCAAGGGAGTGGAGAGTACAGAAGTAGAAGCAACTTGAATGTCCTCGGACGTCCTTCAGGGATGTCATGGTCATGCCTTAATGGAATGGATATGTCCCTGTAAAAGCTTTCCCTCCACAGGGGCAGAGTGGGCCTCATAAACAGCTCAAGCAGCACTGACAGTGCTTCTGAAGAAAATGCTCACTTTCACTTTAGGGGGAAAGTTTTTATAGGAAGCTTCACAAATTCTGAAGATTTATTAGCTTAGAGCTTGTCCTCTCAGATACTCCATGTGTCAAAAACAGCACTGAGGGATTGATCCTCCTTTTGCTGGAATATCAGTGAAAGGAACTTTGTTTCAGAGGTCTGCCTGGGTATTTTCCACTTTGCATGTTTCTAGAATAACGCTCTGCTTCGCTTTGATTTGAAATGACCTTGTTCTCTTTAAAACATTCTGTCCTTGTCAAATGATGTGTTGCCTCTAAGCTCACTCTATAAGAATGAGAGGCTCTCTGCATCTGGGTCCATCTCCTGCATCCAGGCAGGGACTGTCTAATCTGGTCCAGCAGACGCACGAACAAAATTAGCTTAATGTCCTTTTGTTTGGTAAACTCATCTACCAGCAAATGAAAGAGGGTATGTGAAGTGGTTTTAAACCCTTTCATTTCAAACAAGACACAACAGTCAGGATTACTCACAGCGCTGAGTAAAACTCATCTGCAATTAATGCTCGTAGTCACGATACTCTTAACAAAATCAAGATTTACATCCATCTACATAAAGCATCCACCACAATGAAGCCAAGAAAATAGTAGAACAGTGGATTGTTTTCATCACTTGCTAACAGCAACAAAGCAGTTGGCGGTACCGGACGGGGAGCCTGTTGTCATGAGAACACAGAGTGTAGGGTGGAGAGGAAATGAGGGAGCTCCATGGCTTCATTAGATGAAATAGCAGCAGGGTTTTATGTGGATATAACCAAGATTAATTGGATTCTAGTGATCTGCTCAAAATGTGACAGTGTCATGCAGAGTTATGAGCCCGGCTCTGTTTTAAAGCAAACATCCCACCCTCTTGACCCTCTTACACGACTGACAGGTATGTACTGAAGCAACAGCACAGTCCAAGTATTATCAGTTAGATGTTTTATCTGAATTACAGATATTTTTTTTACTTCTTTATTTAAAAAACTGTTAGAGCATAAAGAAGAGACAATACTTACAAGTACCGATTTATTTTTGAAGCACGCACAGTAAAAATAAATTCTGTAAGCACGAATGTTGCACAAATAGTGCCTTAAAATAGGGGTGTCCAACATAAGGTACTGGGGCCAAAGGTTCCAATCTGGCCCAGTAGACAGCTTTAGAAAACGTTTTGAACTTTTAACTGTTTTCACAAGTTTTATAGCTTTCCTGGTGAGCCATCCATACTGCACCAAATTACAAGAGCATTTTCTGTGAATTAATGAAAATGTTATACTGTAACTTTATAATTACATGACAGTCTGAGCAATGATCTACCAGAACCTTTTCTGTAACTTTTTATCATTTAGTTTCACTGGTCTGACCAACTTCACATCAAAGTGGGCTGTATGCAGCCTATGATGTAACATGAGTTTGACATCCACCCTTAAAACTTCCAGTTGGGGGCAATCTTTGGGAGCCACTTCCTATTAATCCCATTGCACAGACATTAGCTGTAATTCTGCTGCAGGTACATCCAGAGATACAGCTAAAGGTCCTTAATGATAGGCGTAAATCACACCAAAGGGCTATTACTTACACCAGCTTCTAAACAAAACAAAAAAACATCATTTATTTACATTTTTGCACATAAACTATCAATAATATATCAAAGTTGAAAGAAAACGATACTAAAAATTCTTCATGGTATCTTACTGGCATGCTGTTTTGCCTAGAAAAGATGGCACCTTTTCACAAATGCTAACAAAACATCAGGAGTGTTCCTGGAGAGCAACGTCCAGGAACCACTGCCAACCAGTTGGGTAATACAAGTTTCCCTAGCAACCGGTGGTTGTATCACGTCCAATATGGTGGACAATTTTCAAGGACATTTGCACAACGTGTCATGTGAGAGATGCTCACCCCAACCGGTCGCAGCAGATGGCCCCGCCCCTCCCTGAGCCTGGTTCTGCCAGAGGTTTCTTCCTGTTGAAAGGGAGTTTTTCCTTCCCACTGTCGCCAAAGTGCTTGCTCATAGGGGGTCATATGATTGTTGGGTTTTTCTCTGTATTTATTATTGTGCTATCTACTGTACAATATAAAGCGCCTTGAGGCGACTTTTGTTGTGATTTGGCGCTATATAAATAAAATTGAATTGAATTGAATTGAAAATTGAATTGAATAGAAAAATATTTTACTACAACTGAAATCTTCTTTTTCTTTCAGCTGCTCCCGAGGGACCTCCACAGTGGATCAGCTGCCTCCATCTCACTCTATCCTCAGCATCCTCTCTGTCACACCAACCCTCTGCATGTCCTCCTTCACCAAATCCAAGAATCTACTGTGGTCTTCATCCTTATCCCCTGCCTCACAGCTCCATATTCAACAATCTTTGCCCAATATAGCCACTATCTCTCCTCTGCACATGTCCAAAACATCTTAATCTTGTCTTTCTAACTTTGTCTAACAAAATGACCTCAGCTATCCCTCTGAAACTGAAATAAAACCAGTACAAAGACAGATTTAATTATCTGTAGTTTCAAACGTCTGTTATCAACACATGGTGAAAATTTCCTGAAAAAAAAAAAAAGTATACTCCAGAAAATGTAATTTAAAAAAAATATCTCCATAAAGCCCCATTGATCCTGGTTTATCATGCGAGTGAAACCTGAAGTCCAGAGAGCAGGAGTTCTCACGTTAATTTGTTAAATGAAATAAATTTTCTGGCCCAACTTCTAACAGACACCTCATTATGTAGAGATTACAGATGTCTGAAAGCTTTTCTTGTATGTTAAAGATCATCTACTGTCATCTATCATGTTATACACTTTACTGGGTGCAACTCATCACATCATTACTCTGAGCCTAAAATATGCAGGACCTCTTTGCACGTCACATTCGCCAAACCCTCCAGTGTCTCAAAAATATCAATGAGTCTCTAATAGTATCTACCCCTTTATATTTGGAGATATTGCTATATGCTCATCATGCACATAGCAGGGGTCTTAAAGGACTTGGCTGGCAAATCTTCAGTCCCTCCTGATAACAATAATCTGAACAGACTACAGCTACTGGAGCAAATAAACAATTAACCTCGACAGTCAAGCACAAGACCATGCGGTCCCATCTGTTCTCAGAGTATCATCATCTTCTCTCACTTCTCCGCTTTTTCTTTTGTTTTTTGTTCTGCCCAGTAAAATGATCAAGTTCCAGCTTTTGAAATTAATTTTCTGAGTGAATAAATTTAATTTCTTCACCCAATTATAAAGCACAGTGCTCATGTATCCACACAGGCTTTGACATGAGTGATGTTAATACTAGATGAAGGTCCTCTTCATGTCTTTACTACAGTTTTTTTGAAGTGCGCCAACTTTGTTATAGTTGTCCATAAACTTTCATTTGTTAGGATTTATTAATATTTCCAGTTACGATTGTTTATAGCAACAAGCATCTCAGCTGAGTCAGAATCTGGCCAGGTTAGAGGGGAAGAATAGAGGCGACTTTACCCAGGTTTGACTAAAATGGAAAGAACTGCTGTGATAGCTCCACTTTCTATTAAGTGGCATCAAGAGTTTCACATTTTGGAAACATTTCAGTCTTTACAGGAGGGACTGAACAACTCTGTTGAATCGTTTTGGTTTTCTGGTGATGTATTTAAAAGAGCTCTAATTTTTTTTTCAATAAGATTGATGCTTGTGATTTTAAATGGATTAGCTTGATAAATATTGGCTTGCTTCCTGCATGGACTTTTTATATAGTGTTATGACAAGGTCATACTATGACCTGCTATCCATCCATGCTTCCCATCCATCCACTGCTTGTCTAGTTCAGGGTCTAGAGCCTATCCCAGCAGTCACAGGCTCACAGGTTGCCAGGCTAATATTTTCCATTTAAACTTTTTGTTTAGTAATATTTGGCAAACAAAAATGCGTCAACATAATGAGCTAAGATGAATTTTTATTGCAATTATTTTAGCATGTTGACATTAGCTAAACGTTCTACTGTATAGCCTCACAGAGCTGCTAGCATGCAAACTCTTAAAGACTTGTTTTTGACCAGCAAGACAAAGTTTTATTCACTTCAGTCAACCCAGAGAGCTCAACAGTTCTGTCATATAGATAAAAACCTAATTCTGAATGAAGTGTGATTAATATTTTGATGTGATTTTGCAGCTGTAAAACAGAAAAGTGTAGTTAAAAATGCAGGGTGGGGGGATAGACAAACACAGAGGTGTCAGAGTAACTTCTCACCATTTTTATTGCTACTTGAGAAATTTAACATGCCCTATATAAGTATACTGGAAATGCTGTCAGAATCTCAATTAAATATTTAATGAATCAATGATTAGCATACCTAATTAATTGTGATTTTCTTTTCCACACATAAATTAATAAATAAATGTTTTGACAGTTTTGTTTGTGTCTTGAATACGCTACCTAATTTGAATGTTAAAACAAAAATGATGCATTTTTACAGAGGAAGAGAAGTGTTTCTAAACAGCTGCCTGGAGCATGACTGATGCATATCCAAATGAGCTGCCTGATTATGAAGACCGTGAACCTTGTAGTTATAACTGTAGTGGCATTAGCTTGAGGGTCTTTTGCAGAGTGGATGTGTTGCAGCTTAGAAGAAATACACAACATTAAAAACATTGGCCCATATCCTGTCCTCAAAAGAAATATTAATGTAAGTCTTTATATAAACTCACCAGCCATTTCATTATGTACACCTTGCTAGTACCAAGTTGGACCTCCTTTTGAGGTGAGAACTGGCTTAATTCTTGGTGGCACAGATTCAACAAGATGGTGGAAACTGTGCATACTGACGTGACAGTACCACACAGTTGTTGCACATTCATGATGTGACTCAAGCTCCACCACATCCAAAAGGAACAATACTGAATTGAGGTCTGGTGACTGCGGAGGCCATTTGAGTACTCAGAACAGAATGATGTTTGAACATCATAAGGTTTAGAAACCAGTTTGACATGATTTGAGCTTCGTGATAGCAGATTATCCTGCTGAAAGCAGCCATCAGAAGACGGGTCCACGATATTAAGAGGTTAAAAATGGACCAACAAAATAGCCCCCACACTATTCCATCACAACAACCAGCCGGAGCCACTGATACAAGACAGGATGGATCCTTGTTGTTTACACCAAATCATGACCCTGCCATTCAAATGTCAGCAACAACTGAGATTTACCAGACCAGACCAGACAATGTTTTTCCCAATCTTCAGTTATCCAGTTTTGGTAGGCCCATGCAAATTATAGCCTCAGTTATACAGTCTTACTTGTCAGGAGTTGCACCTGATGCGGTCATCTGCTCCTGCAGGCCACCTGCTCAAGAACCGGTGCTCCCTGGATATTTACTCTTTTTTTTTTTTTAACTATTCTTTGTAAACTCTAGAGATAGTTATCCAGACTAATCCCAGTCAATCAGCTATTTCTGGAATAGCCAGACCAAGCAGTCTTGCACAAATAGCCATGCTACTTAAATAACCTTCATTCCCCATTCTGTTGTTCAGTTTGAACACTTGAACATCAGGTTGTCTCGACCATGTCTACATTTGTGTTAATGAGCAGTTGTACAGATGTACCTAAGGAAGTGGCTGTGAGTCTAGAATGTGAATAATTTTAATAACAGCAAGAGTTGTTGAAAGAAAATACCAGTGAAGGAACTGTTTCACTTTCAGCTTGGTTGAAAAAGTTTGTTAGTCGCTCAATAAAAAAAAGACAAGCTGTAATCTCTATATTGTTTCCAAGTGATCGCCATCATGGTGAATTTCTTCACTGATGGGACCTTCGGTATGTTCGTCAAGTGGCACCACAGCTGTTTGATCTACATAGCGAGATAAAACAGATGCAGTTCCAATTATGCTTTTATGGAATTTCCAAAACGGCACTCAAAGGACATTTCAGTCTTTCATCCTCAACAGGTAAATTCAGACATTCTCCGCGTTTTAGTATGATTTGCAATTCATGTCATCCTCTACAAGTAAGGCACAATCAGGCGAGAATAACCCAGCACTGATACGAAGCAACCGAAGCAGTGTTACCATTTATTTCGATCATACTTTGTAGGTGGAGAAAGCCATGAATTTTTTATTCACCTCACATGTTTAGCTTGTCACAGTGTTCAACCAAATAATACTGGAAGCGTCAAAGTTCATTTAACATTGATTCAAAGAGTGGATAGTTAAAAGCGATGTGGTTTACACTGTGTGGTACTGGGGCATGGCAGCAGGAAATTCTGTGTTGACAAAGTGTGAGGAACTGCTGCAACAGTAGGGCAGGCAGGAAATTTCTTTGTGCCAGCTGCTAGGGTAATTAGTTCCTCGCTGAATTATGCATCAGCAGAAGTGTCAAGCAGTGTTAGAATCAGGCAGGTACAGAAAGAGTGGATAGAGAAGAGGTGTCACAAAAAGCTCATGAAACCTTGCATACCAGCAACCAATCATGTCAGACTGGACGGCCTGGAAAAGGAGCACCCATGTGAAGATTTAGTGAAATGCATTTTCTCTCAATCTGAGCAATAAAAATCGTTAAACGTCAACTGGAAATGAAATTAATTTTTCATCATTCAATTGGGACAGTTGAAGCTGTTGAAGGAAATCTACATAGTTTTCTTCAAACAACTCACCAAGTGAAACTTATCTAGTCACGATGAAAGGAGAAGTGGTCTTTGGAAAATGATCAGAAATACTTCACAAACCAATGGAGGATATTATGGTAGCTATATCCATCTTTTATAGTGTGTGTGAGTCACACTAGGGGAACTAGACTAAAATTATTGCAACTGTGTGCACTGAAGTTGTGATCTTGTTGCCTTTTAATGGTTGCTTCAAAGATAGGGACCAGGGTTCTGACCACTCGTGGTTAGTTGCCATCTAAAATGGCAATAAAACTGCAATAAGACCAAGTCAGTCTGCTATCACTCTGCAATTGAAACAAGTCAAGTTTGAAATTACACAGTCAGTTTGTGATATTACAGCAATGAACAAAAAGTAAAAAATTCCTCCACAAATAGCGATGGATTTGCTGCAGGACAGCGATTTGTATGAAAAAATGATAGGTGCTTTTATTTAGGAATATAACCAGGATACAACCAGTTCACTGAGCTGGCTCTACCATTGCAAAGAGATGAATCACAGATGCGATGCATTGCAACATGGTAGCAATCTGTTAATGTTTATGAATTACGTGGCACTTATTTGCAAACCTGTGGCAGTCTGTCTGAGAGTGGTTGCAGTCAGTCTGAGACTGACCACAGCTGCTTATAGACCGGTTGCTTTGCGTGCGGTGACCTTTTTAAATGATCTTGTACTTAAAAAGTTTGACGATTTTTGACACTCAAACTCTGGATGACCAGTTGGTCACTGCAATTTCTTCCATGTATTATACATTACTCTTTACTTTCTTAAGAGTAATGCAGTACTCTAGATTACTTCATTACTCCCTTTTTTTTACACTTCTTGTTACAGTACTACAGTGTTCCTCCCTAACATGACCTCACATAGCTTCCAGTTAACAATACAACATTTAGGCTACAGTCCCACAAGCCAATACAAATCCCGATCCTAATGAGGACATCTGCAAATGATTCTTTTAGTGTTGAAGTAAAGCAAAGCTGACAACATAACGAAAAGTGTAACATCAGCCCAAAGAGACTTGACAGTGATGCTATTGGAGAAACATGTACGGTTAGAAATGGGGGCCACAATGCTACATTTCTGACTGCTCATCACTGCCTTTTATTCTCTGTAAAAGATCAGGCTCTGACTGATGGGCTCAGCTTGGCATAAAATCACCTTCAACATCACTCCAGGTTCCTTGCAAGCTTTGTGTTAGCATGCTCGCTGTGCAGATGTTTACAATGCAGTTGTTTCTGTCCTAGAAGCAGCTTGCACATTACCATTCACTTTTTCTTTACTTTTCAAAAGTCGTAGATGCCTCCAACACTGTCAGCTGATCGTAGCGCAAGTGCGCAGGAAGAAAAAGAAACGTTTGCCTTTGTCTTCGTTTTCATTCTATCCACCCAGCATGCAGATAACTGAACTTTCATCATGCAAGAAACTTCTTAAATGAAGAAACATTACTAAGAAATGTAATGTTGTTACAGTAACACATTACATATTGTGCATGTTACACTCAACATTGGTCACTAAACGTGAAAAATTCAATACAGTCACAAGAGGTAGCCAGTCTACTTTTAATCCATGGTGACTGAGCAATTAATGTACCAAATGACATTTGCACATGCTGCAGCCAATTAGTTATTTAGCCAGTCAATGATATTAGCAATGCATTCTTTTCCTGTGGTGAATATTTGTTTGGTTTCTTGGTCAAAAAGCTCACATGTGTGTTAGGACATACTGACATTTGTATATTAAATAAAGAGATTATAGCAGAAATTCCTATCCTGAAACTAAACAATATAACAGGGGAACATAGGACAAAAGATCCACAGATCAGATTGGCAGCTATCACAAATTTCAAGTGGATTTTTGCAGTGAACATTTTCAATTATCTTCAGCCTCTTCTCTCTCTGGGTTACATTTTGGCTTCACAATGAGTTGTGATTCAAATCCAGAAGTAATGTGCAAAAATATGTCCAGTTTTACCTTTTTGTATGAGAAATGGAGGCATGTACAAATAACTGCAGAATCATTTCAGTTACCGCAGAATTCTAGGTGAATATAAATTGATGAAAAAGAATATTTACTTAATTTATTTATTTAATTGTGTTTCTTTGAAGGCAAAACTCTGGCACAAAAAAAACTAATAGATGAATAAAACTCCTTTGGTCTGAACCTGGAGTTATATTCTCAGTGGGGTCATGTCCTGTCAAAACCTCTGTGCCTTCTGTCAGAAACTAAGCTATGGCTCTCTGAACATGCTGCACTGCAACTGTGTAAGTGTCAGTCACCTTGGGCTGGGATGCATTGGAAATCACAGAAGTGTGAATAGGAGGAGTCTCCCTTTGGTACAGAACACAGATGGCACAACATTAGAGGCTGCTTTGCGCATAGCCTTCTTATTCATTTTCCCTTTTTTCTTTATTTCTCCCCGTGAATGTCTGATGTTAACATTTAAAGCCTTAAAACACATAAAATCAAATTAATAATCCCACTCAACAGGATTATGTCTTAAGGTTTTATCACAAACAGCAGGAACAAATTGCTCAGTGCAACATCCATTCTGTGCTATCACATCCTATTGTTTGCTATACCATAGTACCAGGGTCTCTTTGCAGCCTAGTAATGTGTCTGCTGAAGTGGAGAGGAGTGATTGAATGGGATAACCTCAAAACTCAAGGACTGGGACTGCTATTAGCTGCTATACTCTCAGAGGAGAGGCATTTCAGTCACTGTCTGCTGAGTTTTTTCCTCAGAGCCAATACACAGACACTGACATGTGAATAGAAAGCACAGGCCCAGACACAATCAACATCGAACAAGCAATAGACAACAAATAGTGAATAGATTTCAGGACAAAAAGAAATGTCTAACAAACACTGAATAAGCATGAGCAACCCCCCCCTCTCTGTTTGCTCCCAGTGGGTCATGCTTGTTGATCTAAAGCTAACCAGATCTGAGTTTAGGATAAATATATTCATGATTTCATTTCCATGCATGCTTCCAATTTAAACGCATTAAATATTTAAAGTATCCATGCAGTATCTGGATATGTGGTGTGTCGGTAATATTGAACTCTAACCTGGACTTTCTCGATACTCAATACTGAGACACGGTTACTCGTTCACAGAGCAGGATCTGAAGTAACACACAGTGCTGCTGTGTTAAGTTATTTACTGTATTGGCTTGGGATTGTACCAGACATCCATCACTTATTCAGCTGGTGACCTTTTTTTTCAGCTACTTGGCCACGATCAGCGACCGGCTGATTGAATTAGCCTTGTGTAAAACATAAACTATACAGACAGCCACATCTGTGACAGGTATCAGGAATGTGGATTATGAAACAAAATATAATATTTTATAGGATCTTAATATATCTGGACTTCTTGTATCACTAAAAGTAGATAGTATTCTGCCATTTCTCTGCCAATCGGTGTAGAAACTCTATTACAGCATCTTCTATTTTCCCTGTAGTAATTTCAGTAAATATAACTGTTGTGAAAGATTCATTACCTCCAACTCCAGCAAGATCAGCACCGATTTATTTGCCACTTTTTGACATGCGTATTGTAATGTAACTTAGTGTGGCACAGTGGTGTGAAAATCTCCACTGTCACTTTGAATTTAGAGATAGCATTTTAAGATCTGTGTCTCTTACTCTAAGTGTTACAGTGAGTTTACTCAAATCTATTTATTGTAAAATTTGCTCGAGCAACAGAAGCTCCATTAACCTGATGAGGAAAATATAATGTGAAAAAAAGTTACACATTACAGTTTGTAAAATTTGAATGGCAGGTCGGACTTTTAATTAACAGCAAGCCAGAACTGGCCGAGGAAATTATTGCAATCACTGCATGTCTAGACTGCACAGGGCCCAAGCCCCTGGTTTGTGATGAGTGAGGAATC
Organism: Oreochromis aureus; assembly: GCF_013358895.1. NCBI lineage: Eukaryota > Metazoa > Chordata > Actinopteri > Cichliformes > Cichlidae > Oreochromis > Oreochromis aureus. The sequence goes on along the minus strand of NC_052954.1, from coordinate 14,362,457 downwards.
TGCTAAACTTTATCACTGGCTCAAGTGATCAGCTCTCAAAAAAGATTATCTCCCATATTTGAATGATTTGTCTTTTCAGTTGTGAGTGATGTTTGATTGTTTCTGTCATTGATTTTGAAACCAAACTCTATCTTAACTTGCAGAAGGTGTTTTAGTAGCTTACACTTCACAGCACAAACTCCAGTGTTTATTATGCCTCACCATTCATCTTTATCACGTCTGTAATATTTGGATGTCATACTTTTCCACTGAATAATTGTTGCTAGTAAAATATTCCAAGCAGCAATTTTATTTCAATTTGGCAAACCGCATTGTTAATGTACTATTTAATTTAGTTTGAATGTTGACGTTAGTCCTGCAAATGGAGTGTGTTTGTAAGTAGAAATGGATTGGTAGGCAAAGTAAAGACTGTCTGTGTGTAATGTTTAAAGCAGGAATGAGGTATAAATTCCAGCTAAACATAAACACTATCACTTGGTCACTTGAACTGGATCTTATTTGTGTCATGAACCATGTAAGACAGTGCATACTTAACTTTAATCGTTACACCGGGTCCTGTGGAGTGCAGATTTTGCAGAACGTGGATTTCCTGCCATCAACCGCTGCCATTAGTTACGGCTGTACCATTACCTTGGTAATGCGTCTGAGGGCAGCTTTTGAGCTGAGGCTGCTCTGCTGTGCGTAGTAAGTTCAAAGAGGTGAGTGCAATGTAGTTGATGCCACTACAGTTTGGCGGTAAAAACTCACTCGAGGTTGAGATTTCCTGACATCTGAAATGGATCATTTTCATGAGGAAGCTCCAACACATCCAACATAATGTGCACTCTTTCTTCAGATCTAAGATAGAAAATGCAATAATGCATTTAACGTAATGTAAGTGCTCTTCTGTTTTATCTCTTTGTTAACATGTGATTTTTTTTATGTAGCTTCTGCCTCTTACCGTAGCTTCCCTTATTTCTATAAAGTAGCTAGAATTTAAGATAAAACTGCATTTAGTTTGTGTGTGTTAACTTTTGATTAATAATATAAATATTTTTCAAAATCAATGAAAAAAAAGATATATACAGTACCATACAGAGGTCTGGATCCACCCCTCAATTACTTTTTTTACTTCCAAGGAGCTAAACTGTCTTGTAATTTTTTAATATAGTCTTGAGCCAGAGTTGTCCAGGCTTTCTGAAGGCTTTTCAAAGGTTTCTGGACACTGGCTGCTTTTTCACTCTGTCAGATACAGGTCCAGTCCGTAACAATGAACCAATAGTACTTTTAGGAACTTTGTCATTAGCAGCCTGTTTTAAAACACAAAATTTGAACTCATTTCTTCAGCAGAATCTTTGAAAAATTCCAAAGACACAAGTTTGGAAGGAATAAAATAGTATTTTTGTACAAACAAGGTGACTCCAAAAGAGCTATTAGCCAAAAAATGGCAAGCCTAGAAAACTCCAGAGCAGATAAACAGTATCTGAAAGTCAAGTCCTTAAGTAATAGGGAAAAAAAAATCAAGCCAACCTGACACAGGACCCAAGAGATGTACCTTACCCTTCAGTTGATCCATCTGCTGTTCCCCAAAACCTCATCACAAACGGTCTCATTGGAGGGGTGGCTGTTAAGAAGATGAAGCTATTCTTAAGGAAGGGAAAAAAGGGGAAAAGGCTGAGGTATGTCAAGAAGTGGACAGAAAATCAGTGGCAACAAGTCTTATGCAGTGATAAATCCAAATTAGATCAGTGAGTGTCTTCGAGGATCTGTAAAACACCCTGGTCATGGTTGGTGCTGCATTTCAGCCAGTGGTGTAAGGGTCAGAAACCGACTGAATTATTAATGCAGAAAAATAACATCAGATTTTGATCGACCATGTAACACCATCTGGAAAGCGCATTATTGAAGCAGTGTGGGATCATCGTGACAGAGAACAGAATAAAAGGCAGCCAACATCCAAAGAAGAGCTTTGAATGTCCTTCAAGAAGCACGGAGAACTATTCCTGAAGACTACTTAAAGAAATTACAAGAAAACTTGTCTAAGAGAGTTCATGCTGTGTTCAAGAACATTGACTTTCAAGTTAATCAGAATTGTACTAACTCTGCCTTATACACTGCATATCTATTTATCTTTGCACATTTTTCAATAAGTCGTTGAACCTATTTCCTATTTTTCTAGCAAAATATGAAGCAGCAGTGGGTCAGGACTTTTGTATAATACTGCATATTTAACCAACAGATGTAATTGTGTCATCCAAACTATATTATTATATTTGTATTCTGGCCTGTGCCGAACTGATTCTTTTTTATCTCCACAGTTCCATATTATAACAGGACACAGCAGGGGTAACCTTTGGCAGCTATCAGCCACAATAGAGCTCTTTGCCATTTAACAGACGTGTAAACCAGATTACCTGATCATTTAGTCTTCATTGGACAGGCAGTCTGGCTTCTACTGTGTGCTCCTGTAGAGATCTCATTCTGTAAGTGTTAGTGCTGGGACAAGGTCCCAGAAAGACCTGAACGCCAGTGTTAATCTCTGCCTGGGCCCACAGCCCATCACTGGGGCCTGTAATCTAGCTGCGGTGATGTTGTTATCTTTACTGGAGAGTACTCAGCTGCGGCTATTGGCTTGTGCGTGCCGAGCCACTACAGGCTCCTTTTGCAGCTTTCTTCTTTGTTTGCTCTTTGCTAGTCCTTTGCGCTTTATTTTAGTTCTATCATTTCCACCTTTATTTTCCTGTCAGCATTTCCTGTATATATGTTTAAGTCAGCCAAAGCAGCTTAGCCAGATTGATAGGGGGGAAGTTAAGTTAAGCTGAAATGAAGAACAACTTTTACAACAATTTTTGGTATAAAAGTGTAGTTTTGTTCTTTACTGTCTTGTAATGATTAACAGTTCTATTTAAAACCAAATCCAAACATTCTGACACTTCAGGGATTTGGGAGAGTGATGATGCCAATCCAGCTCATCCAGGCATCTCTGTGACTGAATATAGACCCAAAGGTCAAAGGGATGTTACTTTTTTGGTTTTTTTTTTTAGTCTTTTTCACCTTTCTCATCAGACAAGGGATTCTCCATCATCAGCAGAGAGCCATTAAGGTGTCTCTTGCTTAATGGACTTGTCGGGAATCTATAGACAGGCTGAAGATAAATGGTAAATACTAAAAATGAAGATGGTTGGGTGTGGGAAGATGGCGCAGGAGGGTAGGGGGTTGTCCTGAGTCCACATTGATTCACTTGTCAAATAGTGGAGTCTAATCTCCTCTCCAACAACAAATTACTTCCACATCATCACTTCCATCAAAGCAATGCTGAGCACATAAGAGAATGTCATATGCTGCATACTTGTTACTATGTACTTTAAAATATATAATACCCGAATGACATGTTGTAAAAGGCTGAGATTCAAGGCCATTAAACCAATGCCTGCACAGGTTTATGAATGAATGAGAAAGCAGAATAATAGCAGCAATACCAGGTGCCCAACACGGGCTGTTTCTCTTCTCTATTACATTTGAATAGATAAACCACTTCTCAGCAGATGTGGGAATCTGTTTTTGCTCCATGTAAAATGAATTAATGATTTATTTGGAGTCTATGCTGTGGTGCTGTGAAAAATCTTTAAAGCATGCTTATTTTATTTAAAAACAACTCCAAGGATGTATGTGAGAAGATAAGGGAGTACGGCTTGGCAATGGCTTTTTATGACACTTACGGTCATCTGTGTAGTCGGTTCAGGCACAGAAATCAATATAGCATGCATGAAATGACAGTATTGCACTGAAATTTTAGATTTGCCTAGTCTATTACCTACTACTCCTATTTGAGGAACTCAGTGGCATTAGTATACACAGCTGCAAACTCTCTCCTCTATTCTGCTCTGTCTGCACACAGCATACTAGTGTGCATTTCAACAGGCTTTGCAATCTCATCTCCATTCATCTCTAACTCATCTCTGTTGAGACATGGTCGGTCTGTAATCTCATTTGATCATCTACAAATTCATTACACCCCCTTGCATTGGATCAAATATAGTGGATATAAGAGTACAAGATACAAGCGTATACTGTCAGACAACTAGCTACTGTCCAAAAGCAAGGTGTCAAACCTGCTTTGCTGCCACACTTCACAACAACTATCAAACATATGTTAATTAACAGAATTGGACGGTACAAAAGAGCACGCGCCGCTGTCTCGCTTGGCAACGTTACAAAACATTTCTAGCATTTGCTTATGTGGTGTGACACATTTCTCTAAAGCAAGGTTAGGTTGTCATACATGTTGTTTTATGTCAACTGCCAAATATAAGAAGTTAACAGCTTTTTAGTGTCATCTGAATAACCTGGCTTCTCGCTCTCTCTCGTCTTTTTTGTTGTTGTCTGTTTGTTTAAAAGCTAAGCCTCACAGTAAGTGTCATTTTATTCTCTTTCTTTGCAACATAATTTGGATGTTTACCACTTTAACAGCCTGGTGAATTAATAATATTCCTTTTTTCCCCCCTATTTTGTCTCATTTTTAGTTAACAGCTTTTTTCTGTACTTGAGCCTGTGTCACAGGCTTATAGTTCAAGCATAAATGGACCCAGCAGAGGCATAAAACTCAGAGTACTGTTCAGGTGGAAGACAGATATTAGCAAACAGAGAAGATAATGGCTGAACTTACCACCATGGTTCAGCAGCTTCTTGCCACCCATCAGATACCCAGAACAGTAGATTGTTTCTTTCTGTGTCTCGCAGTTTCATGTCAGAGGTCAAAGTCTAGTCACCACATCTCCATCACATGTGGCTGCAAATGTGCTATTCAAGTCTGTATAAAGCAGTACTATATGCATTCTGAGTTTGTCATATCAGCTCATACTGACTGCATTAAGTAGGCAAATGGATGAGAAATAGTCCTAAGCAAACAGTAGTCAAGGGAGACATCACAGCATACACTGATAAGTCATAATTTTGTCGTTGTTTTTCTGCTTCTCTGGTGTAGTAAGTGTGGAACGCTTTTCAGAAACTTGCCCACAACACGAGTGGATGAGTTTTGGTTATTTAACAGGTCTGCGACTGAAGCTAAATATTACCTTTAACAATTAGGACTGCCTATTTTTCACTCTTTTATATGCCCTCTGCGTGGATAGTTGATTCTTTCTGCACTCCTTCCTTGCTGAAGAATTGTAAGTTATTATTACTTCTTTAGTTATGTTTACCATTAGCTGACAAAGGTGAGGAATTTTTTAGAGCCTTTCATTAAGTAAAAGCAGTAAAGCACAACAGTAAAATAAAATACCTCACTACACATCAAGTGTATCTGTATTTCCATGATATGGATTCATATTACTGCTGCAGATATTAGAAGGTTGTGCTTTATATTCTGTTTAATGCCCAGCATCACATTCTCTGACGTCATATGTTTGTAATGACTATCCCGTGACAGCTGCGTATCTCTGAATAAACAGCTGTTAATGAGCTTAGGAAAAAGGGTCTACGCTTTGATTAAAACAATAAACGTTAGAAAAATATATTCAAATACATTAAAAAGAAAAAAATTAAAGTTGAATTAAAATACTGGAGTACTGTGTGCCATGGTTAACATGGTTAAAATCTATTGGGAGAAAAATTAAGGTGAAATGTTTGTGAAATTGCTGCCTGAACTTGGTACAGTCATTCATTCAAGTGATTTTTCATTCATGCTAATCTGAAACTACTGGCTGATTTAACATCCCCTCTTCATCATCAAGGCTTTCCGTGCTAACTTGTTGAAGGAGTTATTAAAAGTGCTGCAGAAGCTCGTTACTAAAAAAATCTGTTAAGAACATGAATGACAAAGAGCTTGTTTAATTGCTAATACCAAGTCAGTTAATACTGCACCACAAATGTGCAGGTGGTAACTGATCTCAGAGTAGCAAAAGCAAAGCCACTTGCAGCTTGTCAAGCATGCTATTCTCCCATTAATCTCCCATCAAAAACCAGAGAATTATCTACAATGCACATGTGCAAACAACCAGAAAAGTTGTTGGCCTCTCAGCACATGACCCATGGAACTGACCTACAAGACCTACAACGTACAATAATTTGAAGGATGGTGCAAACAAGTAATGAGAGACACTTCTTGGATTGTTTAAGATGGATGAGATAAATTTTTAGATTTTACTGGACAAGCAGCGCTTTCCTTGCTTGCCCTGATGGAATGCTGCTACAATCTGCATATGTTAACTCCTCATCATAAATGTGTTGATGCATGTCAGAAACAGCTCCTGTGGACTAAGTTGTCAACTACATTTATTAATGGTTATACTGTCAGCGTGGGTATAACGTGCTCTTGGTGTCAGTGGGACAGTTCAGCTCCTAATCACCAGTACCAGAACACTGTATGTGAATTCTAGCTGTTTCTATACCTTTGCATTACTCAATCCAATACTCGCTGTTTGTAGGTGATCCTCAGCACTCAATTTATGTGACTCTTCCTAAAATTATTCCAACTTCAGTTCATAGTTTTAGCAAATTTAAGCAAGAAGGCCAAGCCCTTCTAAAAATTCTGGCATCCACAGAAGATGCATTCACATAATAACTAGTTCACAATCTGCAGACTGCAGAAGGTGTGTAGTAGTAACATGAGGTTTTCAAATCTTTTCTTTAACATTTCTAATATATATGATGCTTTAGGAAACAAATATTTTATTTTCCCTTACAGAAAGTTAGAGACTCCATCATTAAAATGCCATGCCCATCTCCTTAAGACTAATCATAAAGTCAGGCATCCTCTGACAGATTTCTTTTAGAGGCAGTCTTTTCCAAATCCTCTATTTGTGAGCCTTGATTTGAGCCTCAGTCATATGGGAATGTCATGTCCCACTTTGACTAATTTTGCATTGTAATTTAAGTTTTTAATAATATGAGATGTTCACATATCATTTCATGTTTTACGAAAAACAAGGGCACTGTAGCACTACACACTCGTTCGAATCTATACACTCACAGCAAGCTATCATTTAAAATCCTTCGTGGAGGATTGTGTATGGGTAAAGTTTGAGAGAAAACTTGCAGCGGGTCACCAAGTCATTCAGGGTGAGAACTGGCTCTAGGTTTAAGTCACACTGGGTCAGAGATACTATACTAAAAGTCTCCTATGCAAAACAGAGATCATTAGTTAATTTCCAGCTTCATGTGTAGACATCTTCAGCCAGCAACTCCAGCTTGCACACTGGGAAAATGCAAATGTGTGCCTCTTAGCTTGTAAGGGCACTTGGAAGAAATATGAGATGGTCTGTTTGTGCTGTAGGTACGTTTTAGCTGACAGGCCCAAATGGGCAAAAGCCAAAACCAATCAATAAATGTTCTTTTTTCAGATTTTCTACAGTTTCCCTTATGAAAAACTTCACAGACTGGATTCATTTGCAGAGTACCACAAAGCTGAATGTGTGTGCCGGGATGGCTATCATGAATTTTGATTGCTATTGCTGCCAACTTTTAAGGGCCTGAAGGCACAACACGTACAGTAGATGATTATTGTGCAGGATAACAATGTTCCCACTAACTACTAATTCTAACCATATAAGGCATTGTCTCAAGCTGACAGGACAATACTTTGACCTCAAAAGGTTTGTCAGCAGGTTTGCACCCTGTTGGAATCTGATGAGGTAAGTTGGTTGGAATTTCAAGGAGTCTAATCTGTGTCTTTAAGAAAGGACGATAGTTTTGACTTTGTATTAGAAATATAGCTTCAGTTCTTTTTTCTTGAGTTTCCCTGTTTCCTTTAAAACTTGTGCATTACTCACTGCAATACTCACTGTTGGCACTGATGTCTGTCATGATTGCATTGTTATAAATTTGCCTATATGTACATTTTGAGAGGAATGGAGGTGGTGGAGAGGGTATGTGAAAATTGTCCTTTTTTTCTAAAAGAGAAGAAAACTTTTATTAGTCACAGGCTTGATGACTAAAATAAACCTAAAATGGGGTCAAAGCAAGTCCAAGTTTCCCTGTAGATCTGTTCCTCTTTGTGACAAATAAAACTAGAGGATGTTCACGCAAATTGTGCAGATGGATGCAGCAATGTGCAACTTCTGAAATGGAATATCCTTGTAATTGAAAACATAAGTTATAGCATTTCTTGCCTTTTCTGAAGCCCAAGAAGCCGTTTCATGGGAGGAATCACACTGGCAAAGATGGGGACATGGCTTTCGAATGTTCTGACTGTTCCAATCTAACAGATTAATGAGTCACACAGACCTATGCCAACTCTGCCCCAAGGAAAGGAGGACACATGATGCTCTATATCAATAAAAAGGACCTTTTTCCCTCATTCCACAGATGAAGCGAGATGGCCTGTGAATGGCTGTTTGCAAAAGGGCAAATTTATATTGGAGGTTAGCTCGGAATCTTTAAGCAAAGCTTGTAGTGGTTTTCCATATGTCACTGACTTATTCACGATTTCCATTTGAGCAAGCAATTTAATGTGTAACACACTAAATCTTTGCCAAAGCTCTTGAGACATTATTGAATCAGGAAAAAAGAAAGGAAAAAAATGCAGCAACAACTAAATGTAATCAAACTAAAGAACCAAACATTATCTAGTTATACTGCTACTGTCAAATGTCATGATAACAGTAAAAAGTAATTATGTTTCCAATTTTACCATTAATTAGTAATAGCAATGTTTCACTTACATTTCCACAGGCAAATACTGCAGGCCACAGCATCAACTTATTATATTCTTTATAACATAATTAGAATGATTTCAGATACAGCTCAACAGTAACGTTAGTTGGCATATAAAAATGAACTGTAAGTGAACAAGTACAAGAAGTAATGAAAATGTGGAATCGAAGACATTTTCAAAGATGTGCAATTAATGTAACACAATGGATATAAATAATGGTTACATACATAATCCCTATTTAAAGGTTGTTATATATTTCTAAATATATTATTCACCCAGTGGTGCTAATGATACTCTGTACACTCTGATTTAAAACACTGGTACATCTGATCTAAATTATAGTGGAATTTTGGATGAAATGGAGCCAAACTTACATGGAAAATTCAAAATGGTTTAAAAAAAAACCCCAACCTGTTTTGCCCCTACAGTCATGCTTTCAAAATGAAGCTGAATCTTTTGCCTCTAAGCTTAAAGTAAAGGCTGCACATTTTAATAACCTGAGTTTGAGAACTTCTTGTTAACTGTCACAGAAAGACATGTAAATGGTAAATGGTAAATGGACTGATTCTTATATAGCGCTTTTCTACTCTCCCGGAGTACTCAAAGCGCTCTGTACTCAAAGCGCTTTGAGGGGCATAAAAACATGAACATTTATATATATTGTATGACAACCATGTTTATGTCACTGTTTTAAGCTCTCGAGGCTCTGATATACTCTAAATGTCCAAATAATGCCCAAAACATCCAAACAAAGTGGGACGTTCATCCTGCAAACCTCCCATCTATGGATCTTTAGGTCTAACAGATTTAACTCCAATGAAAATCAATATGCTAACTTTGTAAGCATATGTGGTGTTTTTCATGTCCCTGAGACATAAATGAAACACGTTGCTAACTCATGGGGGAGTATGTTTGCTTTAAAACTTCAGTGTACCAATAAACAGTCTCTAAAATACACATACCATGGGAAACTATAGTTGTGGGCAGGGGCTAACTTGTGGAAGCTGGCTATAGGGAAAAGTGTTAATTTAATATTAACACCACAAGTTAAACATATTTTGTTTATGTGCAGTATTTTCATTTAATTGAGAGCGTCTCTACTGCTACCTTGAGCCAGCCATATATTTATAGTATTAATTAGGCCAGTAACCACAAAATGCAGCAGCTAGCAAGACAACACAATAGTGCATATAGCAGCAAAAATTAGCTGAAGATTCACAGACAGTAACCTGTGTGTTTATTCTGTGTCTCTATTTTACCAGGGATATAAAAAGGATTCATCTATTTTTTCAGTTCTGATAGAATACCAATACATGTGCATTGGTTACCTGTGGGTAGGTTACTGATCTGATACAGGTGTTAAATTAATAACCTGAACTCCACACTCAGAAGAAGAAACTGGGCATTTCTTTTACTTGTAAAGCAATATCAGGCTTGACTTAAACATTACCTATCTAACTTTGTAAAATATAACAAACGCAAGCAATAGCATGAATTTACTGATTCTGTAAAATAATAAGAAATCTAATGGAACCAAAATAAAAAAAAGTCAAAACAAGTACAACCCCAAATCCAAAAAAGTTGGGACTCTATATAAAATTTCAGTAAAAACAGATAAAAAATTTGATATGTTTTCTTTGTTTAAACTGAAAAAATGTGGCATTAAAGTAAAAAATAAGATCATTTTGAATTTGATGGTAGTCTAAAAAAAAAAAAAAACTGGAACTGGGCTGCTGTTTTGTTTTTATTTTGTTTTGTTTTTTTGTGTAGCATCTCTTCTTTTAAGAACAGTCCTTATATTCTGGGAACTGAGGAGACTAGCTGCTGGACTTTTAGGAGAGAAATGTCCCGATCTTGTCTGATATAGGATTCTAGCTGCTCATCAGTCTTGGATATATGTTTTCATGTTTTTCTTTTCAAGACACACCAAATGTTTTCAGTTCAGTACTCCTCTACTGCAAAGCCATGCTGCTGTAATAGATGTGTAGTAGGTTTAGCATTGCGTTGCTGAAATATGAACAGTTTTCCCTGAAAAGGACATCATCTGAATGGGAGCATATGCTACTTTAAAACCTGTATTTACCTTTCAGCACAGATAGTGTCTTTGCAGATATGCAAGGTGTCAACACCAGAGGTACTAAAGCATCCCCATACCATCAGAGATGCAGGATTTCAAACTGAGTATTGATAACAAGTCAGATTGTCCCTCTCCTCTGTTTTTTAATGTCCTTGTTTATCCAGGTAAAAATCTCACTAAGATTAAAAATCTAATTTCCAACAGAGACCTGGCAAGACAAATTTTGGCATGTCCCTGGGCACATGCAGTGATTTCCATGACAGGGGTTATGCCTGTTTTTAATGAAGTCCAACCCAAGAATTCTATTTCTTTTTATTTCATTTTGCACAATTTATGGGCAGAGTTTTGTTTTTTTTTTTGCACTGATGACCCTCTTCCAATCTTTACTTCTCTGTTTGTCTATAGGTCCTCTATAGGGCCCCAAAAATGTCAAACCACAACTCTGTTCATTAGTAAACTCTTATATTATTTTACATGAACCATTGTTATAGCTTGAACATTCAATGTGTATATTGTCAACTTCTAGCTCAAATAACTGTTTTCGAGCGGGATTTAAAAAATAAAAATCTTCAGAGACACCATTATACCTTAATCCAAATGTGCGGTAGGATTTCTCATGTGGCACTAAAAGTTGTCTTATTCTGTACCTATTCGGAAAGCACTTTCAATAGAAACATCCTGATTGCTCTATTCAGCATGCTGCTGGTGGCAATTTTGCATCTCCTACTGAGAAGAGAGAGTTCAAACTCTGGTAATACTGAGCCATCAGCTTTTAATAATATTATGAGGCATTCTTTAAGGACTGGAAACCACTCTTGATTCTGCAGGATCTGCCTACTGTACAAGTGCTGGCTGGGATTTTATCAGTTTTTTTTCATCTTAGAGAAAGAAAGGGAGAGAGAAATTTGCATGAGCAGAAATATTAAATACTTAAAAATCAAGAAATCATGGAGGAAAATAGACACATCTTTGCTCTATCTCGTTGCCTCAAAACCTGGATTGAGCGAGCCTTGAGAAAATCATCATTTATTGATGTCTGCATTGCAAATATATATAAGTTCAGCAAAGATTTGCGTAATGTAAGCATTAAGAATGGACTATGCCACCACATTAGCCTTACAAAGCAAACACAATTCTTCACAGAAATTGTGGGACAAAATAGAGGGCGTCTGTTTGGTTGTTTATTGCAAGAATAATGAAATTCCATGGATGTCACATGACTGAATGCAATTTTTATAATTTTATCCTGACTTGAAAACAATAAATGGGCTCTGGAGTGCATTAATAGAAATTCTGAAACAACTGTCAGTGTCATCTTTTATCAACATGAACCGACTCATTTCGCCATGCGGGGAGAAAAGTAATTATGACTCTTAATTGAAACTGGCAGTGAATTATAGTGAGGGGAGGGGGTTGAAATGGTTTCCTCTGCATGAAGTGGAGAAAATAACTGACTGTGTTATCGGACTTAAATCAGAGCTCCAACAAACCTATATTGAAGACACAGTGCGCATGCTGGCATTGCCACTGGAAAGCATTAAATCAAAGAGAAGATTTTGGTGATGTGAACTTTCTTAAACTGTGCATTTACATGCAAATTTGAGCAGTAAGTTTTCAGGTAATGCAGGATCAAGATAAGACTTCAAGATTCAGTTGAAAATGACAAATTTATCAAAATTACTGCATAAGAGTCAAACGAATAACAAACTTTTACAAACAATAAAATGAGTAAAATATCTAAATATCTGTTTGTGAGGTTTACCCTGAGATCCCAGTAAATAACAGAATTAATGGGCAAGATATTGAGAAGTTACCTCTTTGAAAACAAGCTTAGCTAGAAAGGGGAAAAAAATCACCACACTTTAACACAACAAAACAAAAATATAAGATGAATAAAATGAATGAAATAGAAGAAATTTAAATTAAAAAGAAAACAAAGATGAATATTATGAGGTTAAATGGTATATACAGGTAGTTGTAAAAGGAGCATCGTCTCTCTGGTTGTCAGTTTGGAAACAATGACATCTGTGATTGACAGCTCTGATGTGTCCGCTGACAGACAACACAGCTTGAGGGTATGAAATAAAAGGAGTCTACCTCGGTAAAAATTGCTGAACATCACGCGATTCCATCGGGGACTAATCAGACTGAAAAGTCAACTTTAAAAAAAAATGGCAGTCATAGTTAATAAGCAGAAAATCAAAGTTTTCAAAATGTCATGAACTTCGGCCGAATCAGTAAAAATAGTTTTAGGGAAGTTATTTTCCACCATGTATTTAGGATGAATATGAAAGACCTCCTTTTAGCAAATAATAGTGGTATTTCACTTTTAAAAAAACTGAAACTAATTAATGTATGTCTATGAATCTATGACACAAACTATCTGTGACTGGTATTCAGGGCTTTTGTGGTATCAATTCTTTTTTTCATGTTTTTAGTGAGATATGTGGTGCAAATGGCCACTGCTTTGGTGTTTTGTGCAGCAGTTTGCATCAATCACTCTATATCAGTGCTGTCATCCCATTTCATGTGACCAGACTGATAG